>NC_085005.1:8711529-8936529 GCF_963854185.1 Sardina pilchardus | reverse complement strand
AGAGTACAAGAGACAACGAAAATGCAGTCGAGTTTAACTAGAGGTGCAAAAAAGCAGAAAAGTGCAATGTGATATACACAAGATATTCTGTAGGGCTGTTAAGGCACTGCTGCTGATCTCACTAAAGCTTAGGGTGCCTGTGCTTTGGTTGTCTCTCCACTGCAGCAGGTGCATTGGGCTTCTCTGTGTGGAGTCACACGCTAATTAGCAGTACAGTATAAGGCAGGGAGGGACTACACTGGGAATAATGACAGCAGTAGAGAAGATATACTGTAGTAGGCCTACACAGCTGATCCAGTCTGGCTGGCTTTCAACGCTCATTTATTCTAACTTCTAGTGCAGGTGAGTTTAAAACTCTTTAATTAACTGTCTCTCTTTATTCCATTTGTGCTATTCACACACTATATGTGGCCTCCCATTTCAGATCACGATGCTCTGAGCTACCAAACGTGCGCAACAAATACTATGTTTTGCTGTTTGCTATGATGACATTTTCAAATGAAAACCATTTGGCTGATGTGATTTTATCTGGGTTCTGTCTGTTTGCATTCTTTTTAGCCGTATTGTGCGCAATGCATCACTGTCAAATATGCTACATAAAAAGAAACAGCCTGTAGCCACTCTACATATATATCCAGTGCTTTAAGCTCATGAGGACTCTGAGACTCATTTGCCTGAGTGGTGATCTGGCAGCCACGCTGAACTCGGTGACTCAGCGCTGAAGTAATCACGGGGGAACATGCGTGTTAACAGTGGCCGTGATGATGTCAGTGTAAAGCACGCCCCGGGCAGCGAGCGGCTGTCAGCACAGAACATGTTGTAGGGGCTGTGTTACTGAGACGCTCGTGGGGCATCGCACCACAACCCTCAGCCTCAGCTGAAGAAAGAAACCAGGAACCCCATATAACTAAACTGACCACTGGTCTGGTGTGTGAGCTGTGTCACTGGCATACTGAGGAAAATGAATGGAATTGGAAATGTTTACTGTTGTTTACCATTTACTCTTATACTGTTTTCCTTTTGTTGTAAGACCAATTATAAAAAACAAAGGGGTTGATTATCTTTTAAATTATTAATAAGCAATTATAATCACATTGTAACCATATTGAATCCTGTAGGGTGCAGTCAGGTGACCCCACTGACTTTGATCTAATTTTAAAAGCTTGACATGTGAGTGGGTGAGTGTGTAAAGACACTGCAAGTTCATTCTAAAAATATATTATATACTGAATATTGTTCTAGTCTAATTGTGTCTAATATTATTTCTGTCACCTTTGACAGAAATAATATCTTAGCTGAATGGTACAGTATCTCATTTGTGTTCTGTTCAATGGTAACTCAGTTCAATGATAACTGATTTGGATTTTGTGCTTATTTAAAAGTGTAAGTTGCTATGTGTGCAACAGTAACATAGTCCTTTTTAATTCACTCAACCCAGTGAGCGTGGTTCAACAGAGGTTCTACAAAGAGCGTGGTTCTGCAAAGGTTCTGTACCTGTGGTTCTCCGCAGATGTCAATGTAGTGTGCCCCGTTCTCCACGCATGCTTTGACCACAGGCTCCCCATAGAACCTGTACTGAGGAGGGAGGAAAACATTGTGGACTTGTTAATAAATCTAAGCCACAGTAATGAGCAAGAGTGTGTGTGTTTGGCTTCTACATAAACAAAATGGCTGGCCTCCCGGAGGGAATGGACTTTTGTTTTGCAACTCGTGCATTTTCCAAAGCATCTCAGAGGTGTGCGAGAGCATCTGCATCCACATGCTGAGTTTACAGACAATAATGGCTGTTTTTTTGTGGTTCAATGCACTTGCAGTTAACACCGTTTTGAGTTTTGTCCATGTTGCAAGGCTGCATTTTATGATTTATTGTCAATGCTTAAATTCAGGACTAGACACACTATGGACAGATGTGAAAGAAAAGATTATTTATTTTCATTCTCTCTTCTCTCTCTGTGTGTGTGTGTGTGTGTGTGTGTGTGTGTGTGTGTATCTGTCTGTCTGTCTGTCTGTCTGCCGTCTGTGTAAGAGAGAAAGAGAGATGGACTTACTGGCCCCACACAGTTGAGCACAATCACAGCCTGTTTGCACATTATAGCCAGGGATTCTGGATGACCAACATCGGCCACGATGACCTCCACAGCACACCTCAGCTCTGGTGTCTCTGTACAACAAAGTCATACATACAGTTATAGAGGAGGACCTCTGTAAAACAGTGGACGCCTGGAGACCAATTATTAAATTAAATCCTTAATTTCCTTCTGGATCAATAAAGTATCTATCTATCACTGATTCTTGAGATTAGGGACAAAAGTGCTTTTGAAAAGTGACCAACACAAAATCTATACTACATTAATTTGAACTGGATATCTTTATAAACACATGTCTCATCTATCATACCATGAAAAGACACAGGTTTTTTATTAAACCATTTTTTATAAAAATTGACATTTACTCACTTAGGAACTTAACATTTGTCAACTCCGTCAGACACATGAAAATATGTTTTTTTGTGTGTTTGATCAATTCAACAACACTGTAAAGTTTTTATGTGTGTAGAAATGGTGTGCCTTAGCAAGGTTTAGTGAAAAATTGCATTGCATACACTTTTAATATAATTTTACATTGTTTTGGAGTGAGCCTTTTAAAATTATCTTAATTTAGTTGACTATTTTTTCATTTTTAATATATACAGTCAGTGGTTTTGTGCACACAAGACACTGATGCATGTAGATACATTGGTGTTTTAATGTATGAACACACTCAATTGAAAAAAAGCAGCATACATTTTTTTATATAAATGAAAAACCTCCATCTTACGGTGTTGACACACAACTGACGGTGTTGACACACAACTGACGGTGTTGACAAACTAATCGAGAATCGAACTAATTAAAGATATTTACCTAGTTTTGACATGGCAAAGGGAGAGAGTATCAAGGGAAAGGGTATCTACAGGGCCTCAGGCAGGTAAGTTCTTTGATTTGCTTCTATTTCTTTCAGCAAGTAAGTAAATACATAGATAGAGTTTTGTCGGCCATTTCTGCCTTCAATGTAGAGCCAAGTATTAGATATTTTTATATAGTAGTTACTGTATATAATAGTGATGGGCAAGCTACTTAAAAGATGTAGTGAGCTAAGCTACCAGTTACTCTATAATAAATGCAAGGTAAGTTATAACTTTCGCAAAAGTAGTGTACTACATCAGAAACCACGGAATTTATGTAATTTACAGAAGCTATGTAATTTACAAAACAATGAACATCAACCAATAAAGCTTCATCCCAAGTCAGTCACCTAGCCAACATAATCAGCATAACAAATGCAGTAACTTAATTACCTTGAATTTCACATGTGGGCTATAACATATGTTCAGTTCAAAAACGATAACCAAAACCAATTTGAGAAAAACAGGCTCCACTTAATAGTGAAGAGAAGATAGGGCCTACTGAGAGAGTGTGCATACAGTATGTCGCCCACGGAGAGTGTGCATATGTAGCCCACATTAGATTTTGTCATTTCTTAAGTCAGGATAAACGGCAAGCTAACTTTTTACTACAAGTCAAGCTTTTAACTCTAAGCTTCACCTCTTGATTATCCTAGTTACATTCTACTTGGCTGAAATGTTGGTGCTATATTTAAAAGTACAATTACCCATTCAGTTTATCTTTACCATGAGCAAGTTAAAACTAATGCAACCAATTTTGACAGCCTATTTCATAGACTTTGCTTAACAAAACCACTACCACCAACATCTTAGTACATCAAGTACAATTGTGTTGCTTCATCTCTGGCTTGGAAAATTAGTTTGTCTTTCAAGTTTATACAGAATATACTGTAGCCTAAATGATACATTTATGGGTGGCCAGAAAGAAGCTCTACTGTGAGCTCCACAGATGCTCTGGAAAATGTAGCTTCTGTAAAAGCTACTGCACTACACAGTAAAGCAAAATAGCTAATCTATTGAAAAACGATCTGCTTCAGAAAATAGTTACGCCATCAAGCTACTGAGAAATGTAGTTAAGCTAGTAGCTTCACTACAAGTAGTGAAGATACTGCCCATCACTGATAGTTTGTCTAACCTGCGGGAATTGGGTATTGGACAAGAGATGGTGAACATGCCTATGCTCTATAAAGTCCATAACATCAGGGGCTATGACTTTTCAGGAGCTCCTTGGCCTGGCTTGCTAGGTGGGGCCAAGCTGTCCCAGTCAGTTTCAGAGTCTTTTACTGGACAGAAACAGACATCTCTCCTCCCATATTTAGGGTGAAAATTGGCCTATAGAAGGCTGGACACAGTTTTCTGTGAATATCTTGAGAACTGCAGGGCCTAGGGGTCATGTCAACCCATTCCATAACCACTCATTTAATGTTTAGCGCCACTTAGTCAAAACTGCATGAAATGTGAAGTGTAGGATCTTGATGACACCCTCTGAATGTAGGCCACATTTTCTGTCATTTGGTTCATGGGGGACCATACAATAAATTCATATGTGTATGTGTCACATTTAGTGACTGTACACTATGCACACGCATACACACACACACACACACACACATATAAAGATACATGCACACACATGCAGGCACACACACGCACACACACTTACAGACAGGCAGACACACACAAACACACACACACACACACACACACACACACACACAAACATAAACACACACACACATGCACATACTGTACATACACACACAAACATGCACGTACACACACACACACACACACACACACACAAACACACGCACAGACACACATGTACACACAGACACACACACATGCACATACATACATACACACAGGTACGCACACACACTCACAAACATGCATGGACACACACACACACACGCATAAAAACAAAGACACACACATCCACACACATACAGTACATACACACAGGTACGCACACACTCACAAACATGCATGTACACACACACGCATAAACACAAAGACACAGACATACACACCCAGTAGACAGGCAGGCGTACGAACGCACACATGGACCTGCACGCACACACACGTAAACACGTTCTCGCACGCATGCACAAACACACCCGTACGCACACACACACACACACACACACCATTACCCACACACACTCACAAGTGAACATACACACACACACACACAGACACAAAACACACACAAGTGCAGGTAAGCAGACACACACACACACACACACACACACACACACACACACATCCCATTACCCCCGCCACACACACACATACACACAAGCGAAAGCTCACATTCAGAGAAGCACACATACACAAAAGCAAGCACACCCATGCATACACACACATTTACATACATAAAAGTTGCAGTAGGGGATGGAGTAGGAGATGGAAACAAATTGACAAGTGTGATTTATTTTTGCGGAGAGATCGTGCAGGACTGAGTGGTGGTCATATTGTGTACCGCGATGCGGTACATCTAGTTTAAGTTATTATTTGGCATTTGGGTATATTAGATATTTCTGAAGTCAATCAACATGCATACTTTTCAGTATTATCATGTTTTGCAGTTGTTATACGTTACTTAATGAGTATTTGGGAGCACTTTTCCACTCCATCAGCTTACATGTCAACACCGTCAGACAAAATATCTGACAGAGTTGACGCCTGATGGAGTTGACAAAACAACATGTTATTTTTAACTTATTCATGTGTAGTAGATGGTAGCCGTTTTGATTTTCCTCAGTTGCTAGCTGCCACTAAACTAAACCAAAATACCAACATTTATTTCAAACTTCTTGATTGAATTCATCCCTACTTTGACACAAAAAAGCTGTGACCACAAGGTTTTCAACTTGTTTGCTGAATATTTTTTTTTTTTTTTTAAACTAGCGAGACCATGTGTTGGACTGCTGCATCCATCAACAGAAAGAAGTCTAAGGGGGTCCTCAGGGTTAAAGCTGACCAAAATATGCCTGATTTATTTTGAATTTGAAAAATATCTGACGGAGTTGACAGAAATTGAGGACAGATTTTGAAAGGCTGTTGTTAATGTATAAAATAACGTAATGTTCACTTCAAGTATTTTGTGATATTTTACTAAGTCATCCAATTAACCTCATAGTCATAATTGTGCATTCTGGGCATTTTAAACACTTTATCTTTGTAGTTTGATTCTATCACCTTTACGGAGGACGAGTTCATTTGCATGGGCTTTCATAGTACAGTGCCTGTATTTTATGAATTTACTATGAAATAATATAAATATATACAAAACTAAGGGTCTAAACATACACAAATCTTTCATATCCATCTTTTAAAGCCTTTTTAAATGATATGATTTATTGTTTTTTAAGGAAAATTGCAACATTTTGATGGGGGACGTCTTTTGTCCCTTATCTCAAGAATCAGTGATATATCTACCAGGAGATTCTGATGGTGATCAATCCCATTTTGTTATAAAGACCAGTCTCTGATGTTCACACAAACTGTATGGTTTGAAGCTTTCTGTTTTAACAATTGAGCGACATTGTATTAGGAAGTCGAGGCCTTCTTACTACCTGTAGGCTAAATAGGATTATTAAGTAGGCTACAGTTACAGTAATTCGTTGTATTTTAGCTTTGGGTTCATGCTCAATGTTTTCCCATTTTGCACAATGGTATTTTCCTCATAGTTTCCATTTAACATTCAGCCTGGCAATAAGCCATCTATTCCTCATACTAGTAGGCTTCTGCTGAATGGGTTTGCAGGCGGTTCAGATATCCGGAGGAGAGATTTAGAGTGGCTCAATAGTGCCTTCCTCAGGAGAAAAGTGAATTTACCGCACACATTTGACAGATAATTCTCCAGAGTTTGCAACAAGTAAAAAAGCAAGCCAATTGCCATTCATTATGTGCACCTAGCAGTTGTATATGACGAAACTGCACATATTTAACACATGCCATGTAAAACAATGCACGAAAGACATTGATATTGTAAATATTCAGTAGCCTAGACATTAAAATAGCCACCTGGTTTGACCCCGCTGTGGCGGCCACACGCACTGCCAGGAAACATAGGCTATTTCAAATCAACCCTAAAATGTCCATGATGATGAATAAATAATCCACGTAACACAAAATAACTAGGCCTACAGCCTATTTACTGAGTGTTGCAAGGACACCCCTATATTATTCACGGAGCCTACCGAGGGTATTTGCAACATGGTCGAGAACGCTCTCAAGTTTCTTTCTGCTTCGTCCAGCTACCGCCCATTTCAGGTTACTCTCAGGTCCTTCTCCGGTTGTCCTCGCGACCTCTTCTACGACAAACTGCCCAGTAAAGCCACTAGCTCCGAAAATTATTACATGGTAGGGTCTGCTGCTTGAAGTGGTCACCGTCGCCATTGTCAGTCAGTGTGCTCACAGATATGGAACACGCGACATGTAGTTTCTACAACTAATCTTGTGGGATTAGAATTAGTGTAGGCTAGGCTGTTGCATGCTTGCAGGCTGTGCTGGTAGAGAACACACGGTTACAGTTTATTCAACAGACTGACGTTTGATGAAAGAACACATTTTGTTTCAACTGTGGCAGGCTACTTCTCGTGAAATGTGGAGATGAATACATATGATTCCAAATAAAAAGGTCAGTTGTATCATAATGCATTCATAATGCAATGACTTCATGTTATAGGGCGACAGTGACCTCTTGTGTCCAGAGATTGAAATGGTGTGGCACCTGCGACCAAAGGTGTCATCAAAAAGTTTGTTTAGCAGAGTGCACATGAGCAACTGTAAGACTTTTTGATATTTGTACAAATTAAAGGCAGAAGACTCAAACAACATTTGGAAAGGGGGATATTTTTGTAAGGGGTCAACACTAAAGCTAAAAGAATGTTTGACTGAGAAACTCAACTCTTGAAATAACTCGACATAAACATAAAGTCAATGTGGCCATGAATTGTAGACATATGAAATCATATGACAAAAAGAAACCATATGTCTGACAAATAAGTCTAGCCTATGAAAACCACACCAACACAGTTACGATTTTACTCATGACATTCAAGACTGTGCCAACAGCCAAACAACAATAAGGATTTAAATTGCAGATGCAACAATATGAAAATGGAGTTTTAATTCAAATACAATTTTATTTATCAAAAAAAGAATCAAAATTCCCCGCTAGAAAATCATGTGGGCGGGGCTAAAGTTCGGCTGCACCCAGGCTAGTACTCTTTGGCACTGCAGCCATTCAGTTTTCGAAGGAACTGGAAAATGCTTCAAACAAAAAATATAGCATCTGTAACTTTCAAATAAGTTAAATACAGCATTATTTGCATGTTCTACAGCTCTTGATGTCAGTTTATCTCATTTATCTCAACTGAAATTCTTCATGGTTGGGCTTTAGAACTGTGACTTGCCCAAATTGCTGTTACTGACTGTATGTTGCTGTCCAGTGGTGGTGCATGAAGGCTTTTCAGGTGCTCTCTGAGCATGCATTCAGTAATGTAGTTTCAGTTTAAACTCACATCCCACAACGGTCGTAAGGGTGCTTGGGGCACAGACAGTTTAATGTAATGTAGAGTTTCAAGCAGGGTAGTGGCAAAATTTGGGCTTATGGGCTACTCTGGGGCCAGGCCCTGTTTCAGGTTAAAGGGACACTTCACCGATTAGCATTAAGCTTTGTGTATTTAGAAAACCAGTCATGTTTTTGAATGGTCGTGCATCATTCCTTCAGTTTGCCTTGAGATGGGAGAAATACGGATTTCAATGAAACCCATGAATAGGACTTCCTGCTTTCAATGATGTAAAATGATGATTTTTACATGAAAGCAGGAAGTCCAACATTGAAATCCATATTTCTCCCATCTAAAGGCAAACTGAGGGAATGATGCACGACCATTCAAAAACATGACTGGTTTTCTAAAGATACAAAGCTAAATGCTAATCGGTGAAGTGGCCCTTTAAGAATTTAATTCAGTCAAATATGACTGACACCATCTAGTGTAGACAGTACAGGCACAAACAATACATGCATCACGCACTTAATGTTGGTATTCTCATGAAGAATATCCTTATAGCTGAACAATAATACTCGTGAAATGAATGGAATTACTCATGCATAATTGTGACCATGGATTTCAGTTCAAATTTATTCATGGTGGGTAGGAAAATTAAACTAATTAAAAAATTGGTGGGTTGATTTGTCTTTCTAGTCCTCGTTGGCACTGCAGCAGTTGAGTTTTTGGAGGAACTGGAAAAACCTACAAACAAAAGAAAATGTTTCACATGAGTTGTCATGAATATTACAATATCAATAACTTTGAATGATTAAAAAAATGCCTTCTATTGAGCTGACAGGTATTTGCATTTTCCACAACTTCCAACAACATCAGTTCATCAGTGATTCAAGTTCAGTGCATTCTTCAGAGGGATCACGTTAACTGTTTTGTGTGGTTGCAATCTCACCTCTTTTTAAAACTTCCCTCTTTTTCCCTCTCCTGCTCTACCACGTTGTCATCTGCTTCTAGGGACTCGGAGGAGCATGTGCTGGTAGCCTCTGGACCGTCCGCATCCAGTGTCACCATTAGGTGCTCTGCCACAGCACTCTGTCAGAGAGAGAGAAAGACAGGCAGGCAGACAGACAGACAGTACGAGAGAAGAGCTTAGCTGGTAGCTGCAATACTTTTCCTTCAGCTGCATGTTTACTGTTTGCAGCAGGCAGACTGGACTGGCTATTACTGTATTGTCCATCTTCTGTCTGACACTACAATATGTCCAACATACACCATGAAACTCTAAACCTATTCTGGGTTATAATGGTGAAGTATATGGTTGATGGGCTGAATGTTCTCTCACCTGTGTGGAATGTTCTGCAATGCTCTCTAGCTCTAGGTTCTCTTGTGCTGTCTTCCTTTGGATGGGAGGCAGAGGGGCAACTGGATTGCAGAATGCTCTCCGAAGGGGCGGGTTAAGAGGGGGAAGCTTGGCTGACAGAGGAGGGAGTTTTGATGGTAGAGGAGGGAGCTTGGTTTGCAGAGGAGGGAGTTTTGATGGCAGAGGAGGCAGCTTGGTTAGCAGAGGAGGGAGTTTTGATGGCAGAGCCATCGTTACAGCACTCTGTATTGTTGATAGAAAAATAGCATCTTGTACTGTAATTGACAACACTACAAAGGTGAAAGCCTGTTCTTCTGACATTAATGTACCAACTATACCTCAGATGAAATCACAGGAGCTAGGGTGCTCTTTTCCTCCTCTAGACTCTTCAGAGCATCAGCAACAGGAGGCTGGACTACCGTATGGAGCTCCTCTGACGTGGAGGGGGAACTCTGACATGAGAAAATAGCTAATGTTACAATGTACCTCTGCATTCAGGCGCAGACAGGGGGAGAATGAACAATTTCAAGCAGAGCTCCAATGTGGTAGAAATGTGTAATACCTTCACATTCCCTATAACTTATGAGTACTGTATTATTTTAAGAAATTATACATTGATTAAGCACTTCAGACAATAATATTTTGACAAAATAGATTAAAACAGAGCTGCATCTTTTTTTTCAGAAGGCCTAACTCACAGTTTTCTTGTGCATTCTATTTTCTCCTTTCATTTACCTTCCAGAGCTGAGCAATGCTGGCCACTGTGTCTCTGTTCTGCTCCTTGATGATGGTTTCCAAGTGTAAATGTTGCTCTCTCCATGCTCTAAGCTCCTCGCAGTCCCTCTCTTCCTCTCTATTGTTTTGCTCCTGAATCTCTACCAATCTCAGGTGGTCAAGGCCATGTATTACCCTGGGCAACTGCACAATTGCCTCCTTGAGTATTGCAACAGCACACTCTCCTCCTGCACTTCTTTGATGGGAGATGTCTCTTTTCTCCTCCTTCCACTTCTTCATTTCTGCTACCCTGGTCTGTCTGCTCTCCAGCAGGACAGCTAGCTTCCTCTCTCTTTCCTCCTGTCTGCTCTTCATCATTCTCTCCAGCTCTCTCTTCATGCTGTTGATGTTCATCTTCAAATCCTGTTCCTGAGCTGAGGCAGCGTCTCGAGCAACCTTCAAAATCTCAGCCCTGAGGTTCACATTATGCCTCAGTGAGGTAACCGTGAGAACGGGTCTGTGAGATTCTAGAGAAGGATGTGTGCGCTCCAGAGCCTCTGCAGAGATGAATCTGGAGGTGAACTCTGTCAGCTCCTGCAAGTGAAATGTGAGGTGATCACTGGTCAGTGTTGTGATTCACACACCAACTTTCTTCTCAGTTTGAAGACCAGTCTTAGCCATTGATGTCTCTCAATTTGAATTTGACATGAATGTAAACCCTTAAATGGTCTCACCTCATCACAGGAATCTGCACTGGTGCATGTTGAAGTAGCGGACGATACTGAAGATCTTCTTAAAGTTTCAGTGGGGATATACTGTGAGCTGGATAGGTACTTGACCTGGGAGGTTGCTCTCCCGGTGGCCGCTGGTGAATTGCTGTTCACATGGGCCTAAAAATAAATCAAGACTTTCATTTATCTTTACAGTATGCCGTTTTTCTTCTCAATCTTTTTCATAATGGTTAAGGTGAAATGGTTAGGCCTAGTTGTTATTACTCTAACATATTATTATTATTATTATTATTATTGTTATTGTTATTACTACTACTACTATTATTATTATTATTATTACTATTATTATTATTATTATTATTATTATTATCATCATCATTATTATTATAATTTACAAATGCAGGCTATTCGTTTAAAAAGTGAAGTCCTGGAAACAAATAAAAGAAATGAAATGACAAGCAACATCACATCCCCCAAACTCACCATAGTGAAGACGCAACCTCTTGATTGTAGGACAAAATGTGAATTCGCTAGGCTATGGCAGAAGAACTCTGAACTGAACTTCCTTTCCTCGGTCGGTCTGTCTGTATGTTGATTTTGCGCTCCATCCAGAACATGGATTTTTTTTTTAACGAAGTCGTTTGTGACGTTTATGGCACCCACATTATTACGTAAACAAGCAGTTCAGTCAAAGATTGTCTAGTAGCTGCTAGTAGCCTACTTCATAAACGTCTCTGGTTCAGTCGCTTGCTGTTTCACGCTGATGTCCCCTACATTGCTATCATTATCATGCAAGCTAGGACTCATTTTAGCTACACTTAGCATGCCAGCCAGGCAATCATTTGAAGTGGCTTTCGCTCACGAATTAAACACTTTGTTGACAGTTTTTGGTACATTCCTAACAGGACATTCACTTGGAAACACTTAACTAACTGCTATCTAGCTAGCCCAGCCATAAAAAGAGTCATAAAAAGACTTTGATAATATCCCTAAACCAGTGGCGGTTGCTGCTCATTGGAATAGGGGAAGCTCTGATAAAAATGGTCAACTATTAAATTAATATTATTGCTGCTATATTGTTATTTGGTGGGGGGGGGGGGGGGGGGTATATCCTAAAACAAAATAGACCAAACAGTAGCCTATAGACGAATCCGTCAGATACAGTAGGGTAGACATTGCAGCTGGCTTGGTTAAATTAGAACTAAGCTTACATTTTACCAGTTCATTTTGGGGGGTTAAATATGCTATTTGGTAGCCTACTAGAGTTATAGTGCGTGACCATTCTACGTTCATATCCCTCCCATGGTGGGGAATGCTATCAAATAGCTTATAAAATTCAAGTAAACATTAGCAATTTAGCCAAGCAACACAGTTATTATAGCGAGCTGTGTGGCTAGCCTACAACTTAGCCTAAATACACAACTGAAACAAATGCAAATCACGAACTCTGTAACTCCACATTACGGTTTTATTGATAGGATATGTTGTGTACAACATGCAATAGAATTTGAAAAATTTGAGCCTTGCCTCTCGAGTTCACCTGCCAACCCTGGTTCCGTAACTTTCACGCATCCCTGAAACCAGAGCCCGTCTCTGTTGAAACTTCCTGTGCAATCGCGAAATATGCTTGTCAATCAAAAAAAATGACGGTTCCTCCAATCATCATACAGAAGCTCGGCATCCGAGCCATCCCACTGTCCCATTCACCCCCAGAGAGGCCGGGCTTCCCTGGATATGACGATTTTGCGGCGTTTATCCAATATTAATCTAGCTTTTCCTGCACTAAGACCAGCCCACTCCGTAGTGCCATCGAAGTCCAGTGAGGCCGAGCCTCGTGTCACAGCAATGCATTAGACGTGCGAAATCGCGATAGATGACAGGCAAAACCTTGTTGCAAAACGAAACTATAACGATATAGCCATGAAGTTGAACACGTTTTTAGCATGTTCTAGTTGGAATATTAGGCTTGCTAATGTAGCTCATAATAGGCATTATTTCATGCAATTTTCCATGATATTTTAGAGGAGGCTGAGCCTCCCCTGCACTCAATGAGCAATCGCCTCTGCCCTAAACTAACATTACATTTGCTTACCTATTACGGACATAGCATCAAGTGGTTGCAGGTTGACCGTTGACGTTATTCCATGGATCTTCTCTTTACATAGCCTGTAAACTTCTTATCTGCAGTGCAGATAACCTATCCTATGTAAGATAGCTTCTACCAGTCATTACAGTGCATGAAAATGCACTAGGCTAGGCTAGCTGCTAGGCTTTTCTTCTTATTATTATTATTATTAGCAACACAGTAAATTCAGCTTCAACCGTTTATCGAAGAAACTTAATTCAAACGTTGTTGCTAGGTCTTACATCTGGGCTGGGCTTAAAGGGTTAATTGCTGACAACGCATACACTTCAGCGACTCTGTTTTGGTTGCATCAAGATCGCATGGGCATCTCTTAAAGGAGCCACAGCACAATTTTACAACAGCCCGTGAGTAAGCTAGGTGAAGGTCTATAGATGTTATATAGCCTACCTCTAATAGATGAGTATGCATTTTCAAGGCAGTCTTGATTCAGACGATTGGTCAACAGGTAAGACACCTGATGACGCTCACAGATATCCCTCCAGAGCATTTTGAGGCACAAGATGTTACAGTATGTTGTCATCCTTCCACACATGGGAGCTGCTTGGATCCGGGGGGAGCACCGAGCACCAATAAGCCTGAGACGGGGGAGCCACTCCATACATTGGTCAAAGAATGGAAAATGTGCAGATACATCAGAGAGGGCAGACTTAAGCTTGCGAGAATCCTTGAGGCGCTGGGAGTTAAAGCTGTCGAAAAGGCCATCAAAGTTTTCGCAGAATTGGGCAGCTGCCATGTAGTTTCTCTGTTGTTGCTTTGAGTTGCTTTATCTGTGCCAGTGTCTTGATTCCTACAGCAACCGAGTGACTCAATACCTGTGTAGCCAACCTAACTCTCATGGAAGCAAAAGGAGGGAGACAAACATGCTTCTTTGTAAGACGGCAACACAATCGGATCTCCTGTCTGCTGTCATAAGCATATAAAAAAACATCTTATTGCAAAGCAGTTCACAGACATGAACAAGACCTAAAGGTGAATTATTTTGCTCTTTTCTGATCAGCACTTGTATGCCCTGCCAGCATTTCGAAAAAGTAAAGACACAGGCGCCAGAGTTGAAGCCCATTAAGCCAGTGGCTCCCTGGCACATGATTGGTAGAACAAAAACAATATCTGATGTTACCTTCACTGAATGGCCAGCAAATATATCTGTGTAATGTCTAGTTCCACACAAGAGCCTTTGTTAATACAATAATAATGTATTGTCTGTCTGTCTTAAACAATTGTTAATAGGTGTTGATCTCATCGGACCATTGAAAAAGTCCAGCAGGGGGAACACTTACTGCCTCACAGCCACGGATTTCTTATTGTGAGAAAATGTGGTGATGCGACTTCCCAGGTATGTGTTCTGCGTAGTATAGGTTTTGCATTGTTATATAAAAACAAATTCATGTTGTTGCTTTTGTTAAGGCTTTGATGGACATATTTTTGACCCATGTGTCCCAGAGGTCATTTTGACAGAGGGCGGGAGTTCTGCAATGAGGTGATTTTCCATTCAGAAATATTGTCATTGCTATTGTGTGGTCAATGGGGAAATATGATTATGCCATATTACAATTTCCATTACATAGTAATTCTTTACTGTCGCCCGAATAAGGTGAATGCGGCCATGTTTTTACGGTATGGTGTCAAGCACCGTATGACGTCCGCCTACCACCCTCAGACAAATGGTCAGTAGGCCTATAGCAGCATTTGACCACTGGTCAATCCTTGTATAATTATCTACCTATCTAAGTACTGTAGTTTGCTTAGGAAAGATAATGTTTACAATTTCACATCACCTCACAGGTTTGGATGAGAGGACCAACCAAACACTGAAGAGGGCAATCGGGAAGACCCTTGAGAACAGGTGGGAGGACAATTTGAAATCTATTGTTTTTGCCCATAACTCCTCTGTGCAAGCTTCTTCCAGGTTCTCGCCGTTCCGGCTGATGCACGGACGGGAGCCACGTCTCTTCAGTGAGGTATTTCAGTTAAGTTACTCTGAAAGTATGTGTAAATGATTTGTGGAAAGGGTATACTGTGATAAACTACTGTATTATATGTGAATATTAGATCACCAGAGAGACAGAAGAGGCAGAAGAGGAGTATGACAGTGCTGAAGAAGACGATGTAGAGGCCTATGTTCAACAACGGGTACATGCCAACCTGGAGAAGGCCCAGCAGCGACAGAAGGACGCCTTCAGAAGAAGGAGCAAAAAGGGCGTCAAAGAATTCATTGTCAAGCCGGGCATGGAGGTGCTCAAAAAAGATGAGCGAAAACGAGGGAGGCCAGGGATGGCGATGAAGCCTGATTGGCCAACCAAGTTCAGGTAAATATAAATATCCTGTTTTTAAAACCTGTTACTACATCTATTCAGCAAGTGTCCTGAAACTGAAGGCACAGCAACAGAAACCTAACAATGTGTAATATGCGGTCAAGGTCTATGTTTGTGTTGGGTCTTACACCGGCTTCGAACACGATTCAGTCAAGCATAATCAAGGACTGGAACTTTCAGTTTTAGAAGTTGATATAATGTAATTTCTTGATATTTTGAAGGGTCGTCGAGGTAGTGGGCAACTTTGTTCAGCTGGAGACCATGGATGGGATCCCCCTGAAAACCAGGACACCCTATGCTTCAGTGAAGCCAATAAGAACCAGTATGTGAATGCTTTATGTTTAACTTTTAGTGTATAGCTATCTTGACAGAACATTTAAGACCTTAATGTTTTTTCTTGCCGGGCACGCAGGGTCTCAGACTGGCTCCCCCTCACACACACAACCCCGGCGCCATCCTTTCACTCGTCACTTTTTTTAAACAGTTGCTTCCACTTCCTGAAAAGGCCTCTCACCATGAAAGCTGAGGCATAGTTGGCCACAAATGGACTGCGGTGACTTTTTCCCAAATCCTCAAAGCCTTTAATGGTGTCTGCAGGCTCATCGTAGTGGACTGCCTGTTTGAGGGCCATCTCATCGGTAATGATAGCACATACCTTGTCCCTGGGTGACATGGTCTCCATTGCCTTCCTTATGGTGGACAGAATGCATTGGTTGAAGCCAGTTTTGAAATTCAGAGACTTGATCACCTTCTGCAGTGTGCGGACAGATGGCATTAAAAACACTTTGCAGAGTAGCCGATAACATTTTGGACTGGCATGCAGGAGAGACAAGAAAAAGGCTTTGTCTTGAACGGTCCAACGAAAACCATTAGCCTTGCGCTGGCACATCCTTAACTGTGTGCTGAAAAAAGGAAAGGATTTGGCTGGTAACAGTCTCCTCAGCTCACTCATCAGACCCGTCCTGTTGGTCTTGCTGGTCTTCTGGTGAGTGAGGTCCCTTACCTTTGCCTTCAGCTTGCATATCTGTGACTTCAGATTCCTGATAGTCTTAGCATGTTTTTTAGTAGCGGCAGTCAGGTCTGATTGCATTGGTTAGAGAATGGGAATGTGACGTGGCGGACGTTTTCGAGGTTGCGCCGCGGTGGCGTCTGGGATACATAGTGAGGCCACTTGTACGCTGCTGCCAATGCTGTATCATTGTAAACATTGTAAAACATTGCTAACTCGCTGTTTCTAACACTGTTTTTCACACATCATGGGACGAACCTGTTGTGTTGTTGGATGTAACGTCTGTGCCCACGATCGTCAGGTAAAAAAATCAACAACGGAGTGTCTTTTTATTACTTTCAGGATCTCACGTCCACTCTCCAGACGGTCTGTCATAGGGATCCATGTTACCGATCAAAGATATCTTTTCTATATAACGTTTCCTGGCGTCCGGCAGGAGCTTGTCTCTGTACGGTCCATTACTACTTCTACTACTAGTTTTTAGCATAGTAGCCTAAATGTTTACATCTAGTGTTACTGTTTTGGCTGGCCGATCTTGTGCGAAATACCATAGGTTTCTTGTTTATAATTCGCGCCGCGGCCTCACCTAATGGAGGAAAACGCCCTTTTTGTCCCAGAATGCATTGCGCCGCTGACTTCCGTTCCCATTCTCTATACACTAATCCAGCGAAACACGGAAGTAACACAAAACCGCCATTACTGCGTGACTGGCTGCTAAGAAATTAGCCCGTTGGTTCCATAGGCGGCTGTTGCAGAGGTTAGCTGTCATTAATACACGTCTTAATACCTTATGTTGTTAATAAATTACCTTCATTGGTAAGTTTTGGCACAGTCTGACATCATTGATCCAATGTTCCCTTTCACCTGACATTTTCTTTCATGAGCGGGATCTCTTGTTAGACATTCTCTGACAGGATGCTTTCATTGAAAAGCACAGGCAAGTGTCACTCGTCACACTCGCAGGCACGCAGTAATGGCGATATTCAAGATGGCAGCGCCCATAAAGTTCGCGCTGGATTAGTGTATACACTAATCCAGCGAAACACGGAAGTAACACAGCTGCTAAGAAATTAGCCCGTTGGTTCCATAGGCGGCTGTTGCAGAGGTTAGCTGTCATTAATACACGTCTTAATACCTTATGTTGTTAATAAATTACCTTCATCGCTAAGTTTTGGCCACAGTCTGACATCATTTATCCAATGTTCCCTTTCACCTGACATTTTTTTTCATGAGTGGGATCTCTTGTTAGACATTCTCTGACAGGATGCTTTCATTGAAAAGCACAGGCAAGTGTCACTCGTCACACTCGCAGGCACGCAGTAATGGCGATATTCAAGATGGCAGCGCCCATAAAGTTTGCGCTGGATTAGTGTATAAAGGTCCTACAAGCGCTGGTGATGAGGGTGGTGACGAAGGACCTGCGATGGTATCATCATCAGGCAAGCTTTGTTCAAGAAATGGATCAGTGGTCTGACTCCGTTTCCCTGTGAAAAAAGCACAACATTGTAACTTAGATCATCAATAATTTGTGTAGGAAATCATTTCACAGCAACCCCCCCCCAGCCTGCATGGCTGTTTTTATAATAAAATATTTTATATTTCTAAAATACATTTATGAGTATTCTGTGATTATATTGTATATGTTGCTTTGGACAAATACAGTAGCATAACCATAACATACTATTACAATATATTTTCAATTATACATACACATCTGATGGCCTTTTAAATTAAATTGGCTGGCGTGGAAATGTGCACTGCACACCCTGTAGCTCTGATGAAGCCGCTGGGAGCTGCTGATCCCTATCAAGGTACGGTTCCTCAAATTCTGCACCTATCTGGCACACCTTCAAAATGTTAATTTCATTAAATGGAAAAATCCCCTAACAATGTTCACACCAGCCAACAAAATCGATTGCATGTTATTTATATATTAGCTTTACAGCAGGGGTGTCAGACACATGTTAGGTAATACTCTTTGAACATAGTTAGCATAACTGCTTGCAAACATTAGTTAAGTAAGCTAATCAACCTGATTAGCATGTTTAACATGGTTAGTATAGTTAGCATAGTTAATTATCTACTAGCAAACATTAGCTAAGCAACCTGATTAGCATGATTAGCATTGTTATAGTTAGAATTGTTAGCAAAACTGTTAAAAACATCAGCTAAGTTAGCTAAGCAACCTGATTAGCATGTTAGCATTATTAACATACAGTAACTACTATTACACATTAGCTAAACATTAAACATCCATAAACTATTTGCCTATCAACATCAATCAAACTATCTGTCTATCAACATTCATTAAATTGTCTTCCTATCAACAATTATCAAGCTATCAATATTCACATTTTAAATTGTCTACCTTCACTGTCTACCCTAGCAACACCTTAGTAACTATTTCTATTTTGTGCATGTTCATGCACTGGTAAATCCTTGGAATTCCTTGGCATTTCTAGTATAGGTTACCATTTGTATTCTGCCATAGCCGGTAGCCTTATCTTTGAAAAGATAAAGCTATATTGCGTCTCCTTTGCTTATTCTATATCAAGAAAACAATACCGAGAAGGAACTAATTATGTGAACATACTGTATATTGGACATTCCAGAATTAGAGGACATTCTGGGGCCAGGCCCTGGCTATGTCTCATTCCGCCTACTTTCGTCAGTGCCCTGCGAATGTGCACTGACCACTTACTGCCATAGTGCCCACTTTCGATGATTAGTACTGTCCCAAAATCAACACTTTTGTTAACACAACTGTCCCAAAATCAACACTTTTGTTAACACACTTACAGGAAATGACAGACGGAATGAACATTACAAACGTGAAGTGCTAGGTAGCTAGGTAGCATTAGCATGTAAGGTTACAGTTACTCTCCCAATGATTGTTGGCTTTAGTCAGTGATGACATGTAATTAATGCATTAGACAACAGTAAACGTTTTGTATTTGTGCTGTTACTTACATTAATACCAGAGTTAACATGTATAACATGCTCATCCCAGTGGCTGGCTGGCTTAACGTGCTAGGTAGCTAGGTAACATTAATCTGTAACTTTTAGGCTAATTAACTCGCCAAATAATTATGTCGGCTTCAGTCAGTGAGGGACATGTAAGTGATGCATTAGACAACAGTACAATGTCTCGTTTTACCACCATTGCTTACATTGATGAAAGCAGAGACAACTGGACCTGCGACGATACAGGCTCGGTTGAATTGTCCGCCATTGTTTTCAAATTTGAAAAACCTCCACGACGTCCTTGGTCCCTCCCCTTCCGCTTTTTAGTCAATATGGCGTCCGTTTAGTGCGAGTAGGGTCCATCGTTCCACACTGAACTTTTTGACCGTTTTTAGGGGGTCATCCGGGTACCTTCAGTGCCCTGACTTTTTGTGTTATCTACACTATATACTTAAAACTAAGTGGTCGAAGGGTAGAAGTGGGCGGAATGAGACATAGCCCCTGTTTCAGGTTAAAGGGACACTTCACCGATTAGCATTAAGCTTCACTGATTAGCATTAAGCATGTTTTTGAATCATTCCATCAGTTTGCCTTGAGATGGGAGAAATAGGGAGGGAAAGTGAAAACCAGCGCCCCAAGTGGTTGCGTTCCTATCGAAGAGCAGCTCCAATGTTAAGTCCCATAGACCGACTTTTCAAAAAAATACTACGCAGCTATACCAGCGATCTTATCCACCACAAATATTTTTCAGTCTTCATACTGTAATAATCTACTAACTGTGAAAATATCAGACCCTATTTCGCCTTAATTTAAAAAAACGTAATTGCTCGTTTCATTTCATAAATGGACTACAACTACAAGTGACGTGACACCCTTCCACGACGTTACTCGCCTAGCATGGTTTGTTTATTAGCCTGTTAGCTAGTTGGTTAGTTAGTAGACAATCACACTTACTGCCAGCTCTTGTGTGAGTAGGAGCACAACGCAAGTTATCCCAACATAAAGGTAATTACCACACGGTTTACATCGCTCTCTGTTATTACAAAAATATGTAAAGCCAGTTCAGCAAATTGCCGTTTTGATCAGTTGGAGATGAAGCGCCCAAACTGGTGACGTCAAATGCTACTGTAGCTAGTACTGTAGTTCGTTATCACCATGTTACAAACAAACTCAAAACAATTAAACTGATCCTAAAAAATAAAGTATGACCACTAGAAGCAATAGAGCTGACCTAAATGCATAGCATATTGAAGGCATTTAACTAAGTTCCCATCATGGGCCGAGATATATTTTTTCTAAAAGAAAATCCCATCCCCTCCCGCTAGCCTCTAGGAACGCAACCACTAGATGGCGATGAGATTACTTTCCCTCCCTATACGGATTTCAAAGTTGGACTTCCTGCTTTCATGTTCATGGGCTTCATTGAAATCTGTATTTCTCCCATCTCAAGGCAAACAGAGGGAATGATGCAAAAAGCAGGGAATGATTCAAAAACATGACTGGTTTTCTAAAGATACAAAGCTTAATGCTAATCAGTGAAGTGTCCCTTTAAAATACTGAAGTCCAAAACAATTAAATATATCACATATTTTGTCAATCAAGCAGTCCTAAAGCGAACAATAGGGGAGACCGGGTATAGTCGTAACACAGGGATAGTTGTAACATCACCATTTCCACAGAACAGGAATAAGATATTGGACATATGATCATATCAGCACATCCACCACTCCACTACTATCCCACATGGTGATTTTTAAGCCTATAATGTCACCCGTTCTCATTGGGCGAAGGAAAAGGTGATTTTGGCATAAGAAAGTGAAATTTTTCACCACGGCTATATTTTTCTCAGTACTTTTACCATTGAAGATACAATCACATGCCTCATATCATATTAAACTGTAGTCTCTGAGGCAAAACATGATGCATTTCATCCAAGCATAAACCAAAGCACTAGGCCTATACAGTAAGATACTGTACATATGGCTGTCAGGGATCGGGGTTGGTTGTAACACTTATATATGTATACTTATTTATGTGTCATTTTAATCATCATTTAATGTAATTTCTCTGCCATTGTTTTGTCAGTTGTAGCTTATCAACACTGGCACATCTGTAGTACAAGTTTTGTGCAATATTTTACACTATCCAGTCAAATTTACTCAGAGAAACGCACACACACACTCACAAACACACCCCTACACACATCTTACACACAAAAATACACACACACGACCACATATACAAAGGCTACTTTGGCTATGGCCATTCAAAGAGAAACAGAATTAAAGAAAACTGTTCATACACCTATCTCAATGCCCCAAACATGTTTTTGTAAGTTTAATAAAAGTTTAATAACATTTCCGGAAAGGTACTGACTCGATTAAATTCATTCTGGACTCTCTATCCGACCACATAAAGACGTGGGGATACTTCGGTTTGGCTTTAGGGACCCTCTACTCACTACCACGTAAGTGTAGTGTTGTTTGGAACAGTAAAAGGGGTATAAAAATAGCGTTTTGTAGCGGCGAAAGGACATGCCCGGGTCACTTCCAGGCTAACGAGTTTTGGCTAAAAACGGTGAACTTGAACTTTCTCAAAATACATCCGAATGACATGATTTTGGTGTCAACTCCCAATAGTCCGAAAAATTGATCTAAAGTGCATTTCACTCCGGATTATCCCTTTAATAGGTGTAAAATACCCCCAAAAACTTTTTTCTCTTGTCCCCGCCTCCAGGTGACAAACTCTTACATAATTTTTAATATCTAAAAGAAGTCTTGAATTAATTGTCTTCACTTTTATTTTCAATGAATCTATTGTACCTGAAAAAAAATAGGATAAAACATATTTTGAATAGTATTTATTGTGCTATGAAATTGTGTCCTTAAAAGTGCATGCAACCCTGTTACCCATACCATTTTTGCCTGGCTGATAAAGGGTTAAAATATTATGTCATATTACAAACAGGAAATTACATCATCCAAGCATTTTGAAAATCCATGGGTAGACCAAAGGTGAGTGCCCTCTTGCATTTTTGATATTTTTTCAAACTTTTCTTTGTTAACCGAGTCCGAGTCTAAACCACTCAAACCTGTTACCTATATTTTAAGAATAACGTTGAATAATTTCATTTTATTTTCTATATTTGTAAAACTACATTAGTCCTTGACCTTGGCAAAATAGCTAAATCAACCAGCTAGCCTTTGTTCATTAGCTAGAAACTGTATTAGCACTGGTTTCGCAACCCTGTTACTTGCAACCCTGTTACTAAAATTAAATAACATGGTTATTATCATAGTTAGCAGGGTGTTTGTGGATAAATACGTTTAGTTAAATGATAAAAATGAATTTATTTGTATAATTTAATATATTTGGACAAGAATTTACTTTATATTATCATAATATTTACATATTTTACACATTTAAAATAAATAGCTGGAATCTCTACGTTTCTTCGGTTAGAACAGCATCAGTGTTTGTGCCACAATACATGTTCAGATCCAATAACATCTGAAAATAAACTAATTTTGGTACGATTGTTGTGATTATTTGCAAGATATAGGCCTAATATGTTAGTGTTTGTTGTCATTGTTCCATAGGCATCCACATGGCTGCACTTCGCTCAGACCAGGCGCTGTTAAGTCAAGGTGTAAGTTCTGCTGGTGCAACCGACTTCAGTTGAATGCTAAAGACTGGTCTTAACAAAGACCAACTTAGCAGTTAGGACCAGGCTTAGTAAAGACCTGTTGGTGCAACCGGCCCTCAGTCCCATCAGATGTCTAGAGTAGCCTACCTGTTGCAGTTTAATCAGCTTTTAGTTTTTATCTATCTTGTTAATTAAATTAGCTCACAGATGTTTTTTTTTTTCACTCTGTCGTCCTGCCCTAGCATATGTGATAATGAGGCTAGTTGGCCTCTATTTTTCAATAGACTGACATTTGAAGAAAGGACAAATGTTTTTTCAACTGTGAGAGGCTACTTTTTGTGAAAAGTAGAGATGAATAAATTCATTATGATTCCAAAGGTCAGTTGTATCATAATGCAAATGGACTTCATGTTAACATGGGGCGACAGTGACATCTTCTGTCCAGAGATTGATATGATGTGGCACCTGTGACCAAAGGTGTCATCAAAAAGTTTGTTTAGCAGAGGGCACATGGGCAACTGAGACTTTAAAAAAAAAAATATTTGTAACAATTAAAGGCAGAAGACTCAAACAACATTTGAAAAGGGGGATATTTTAAGGGGTCAATATCTGACAATATATTGTCTTATGTCTCTTTGAGCCATTTAGGGTTAGCCTGACGAGCCAGACCCACATCAAGATGTAGGGTCTGGACACTCACCGTAGACAGGGCTCAATCGGAGGGGTGGGATAAACAGTTGTCTTTCAAATTCCCTCCCCGCAATAGGATAACGCTAAACGAATCATCTCCTTGTTTTCAAGCAGGATGCGTAACCTTCCCTCTCCACGCAATAGGATAACACTAAACGAATCATCTTCTTGTTTTCAAATAACAGGATGCGTTACCGTCGCAACTTCTGGTCGCATGTCAGTCACCATTATGTTAAGCCCACCCACCGACTCTATACACGCTGTGATTGGCCCGCTGGTGCTGGGGATTCTCAGCTCCCTGCCTCAATGGATCGTTCCTAGACTGCCCCGCCAGCCAAATTACATTTGCTGCCGCTAGGGGCGTCTAGATTTCTAGGCTAATTTGGGGTCACAATGAGGCAATATGTCATATTTGACTGAGTAACCCAACTTTTGAAACTAGAGCTAATGTATTTTCTTGAACAAAGGTGATGTAAAGAATTCAGGATGTTTGGGGCAATCTGCAATTTTATATCATGACACATGATCAAAAAGCACAAGATTTGAACTGCGCCTTATTTTTTAGTCCATAAGGTCTGATAAGGTCGATGTGGCCATGAATTGTAGCCATATGAAATCGTATGACATATGAGAAACCATATCTAAAAGCACACCAAGCAGTTATCATTCTACTCATGACCTTCAAGACTGTGTCGATAGCCAAACAACTATATCAAGAATTTAAATAGCAGATGCAAGAATATAAAAATGTAGTTTTAGTACCCATTTAGTTCTTTGACACGCAGCAGTTCAGTTTTTCAAACAAGCTTACAGCACTGTATTTGCATTCACTGCTGCTGATGTCAGTTCATTTCATTTATCTCTGAAATTCTTCATGGTTGGGCGTTTAGAACTGACTTGCCCAAATTGCTGTTATTGACAGTGTGTTGCTGTCCAGTGGTGGTGCGTGAAGGCTTTTCAGGTGGTCTCTGAGCATGCATTCAGTAATGTAGTTTCAGTTTAAACTCACACCCCACAACTACAGTCGTCAGGGTGCTTGGGGCACAGACAGTTAAATAATAGAGTTTCAAACAGGGTACAGTGGCAAAAGCTTGAGCTTGAGTTTATGGGCTATTCTGAGGCCAGGCCCTGTCGGATTTCATTCAGTCAAAGATGACTGACACCATCTAGTGGTACAGATAGGCACAAAACATACATGAAGCAGCTGAATGTTGGGATGCTCAGAAGATCTTTTGTTATTCTTGTGAAGAATATTCTTAGCTGAACAATAATACTTATGAAATGAAAGGAATTCCTTGCGCAGAAATGTGACCATGGATTTCAGTTCAAATGTATTCATGGTGGGTAGGAAAATTAAACTACTTTAAAAAAAGAAACTGGTGGGTTGATTTGTCTTTCTAGTCTTCTTTAGCACTGCAGCAGTTGAGTTTTTGGAGGAACTGGAAAAACCTACAAAGAAAAGAAAATGTTTCACAAAGTCATCACGATTTATCGTACAATATAACTTTGAAGGATTCAAAAATGCTTTCTATTGAGCTGACAGGTATTTGCATTTTCCACAACTTCTTGTGTCAGTTCATCAGTGATCTCAAGTCCAGTGCATTCTTCAGAGACATCATGGTAACTGTTTTGTGTGGTTGCAATCTCACCTCTCTTTAAAACTTTTCCTTTTCCCCCTCTGCTGCTCTACGTTGTCATCTGCTTCTAGGGACTCGGAGGAGCATGTGCTGGTAGCCTCTGGACCGTCCGCATCCAGTGTCACCATTAGGTGCTCTGCCACAGCACTCTGTCAGAGAGAGAGAAAGACAGCAGGCAGACAGACAGACAGACAGTACGAGAGAAGAGCTTAGCTGGTAGCTGCAATACTTTTCCTTCAGCTGCATGTTTACTGTCTGCAGCAGGCAGACTGGACTGGCTATTACTGTATTGTCCATCTTCTGTCTGACACTAAAATATGTCCAACATCTGTGTAAATTACATTAACATACACCATGAAACTATACCTATCCTGGGTTATAATGGTGAAGTACATGGTTGATGGGCTGAATGTTCTCTCACCTGTGTGGAATGTTCTGAAATGCTCTCTAGGTCTAGGTCCTCTTGTGTTGTCTTGCACTGGATGGGAGGCAGAGGGGCAACTGGATTGCAGAATGCTCTCCGAAGGGGCAGGTTCAGAGGGGGGAGCTTGGCTGACAGAGGAGGGAGTTTTGATGGCAGAGGAGGCAGCTTGGTTTGCAGAGGAGGGAGCTTGGATGGCAGAGCCATCGTCACAGCACCCTGTATTGTTGATAGAAAAATAGCTTCTTGTAATTGACAACACTACAAAGGTGAAAGCCTGTTCTTCTGACATTAATGCACCAACTATACCTCAGATGAAATCACAGGAGCTAGGGTGCTCTTTTCCTCCTCTAGACACTTCAGAGCATCAGCAACAGGAGCCTGGACTACCGTAAGCTCCTCTGATGTAGAGGAGGAACTCTGAAATGACAAAATAGTTAATGTTACAATGTTCTGCATTCAGGCAGACAGGGGGAGAATGAACAATTTCAAGCAGAGCTCCAACTTGGTAGAAATGTGTAATACCTACACATATGAGTACTGTATTATTTTAATAAATTATACATTGATTAAGCACTTCAGACAATAATATTTTGACAAAATAGATTAAAACGGAGCTGCATCTTTTTATTTCAGTAGGCCTAACTCACAGTTTACTTGTGCATTCTATTTTCTCCTATCATTTACCTTCCAGAGTTGAGCAATGCTGGCCACTGTGTCTCTGTTCTGCTCCTTGATGATGGTTTCCAAGTGTAAATGTTGCTCTCTCCATGCTCTAAGCTCCTCGCAGTCCCTCTCTTCCTCTCTATTGTTTTGCTCCTGAATCTCTACCAATCTCAGGTGGTCAAGGCCATATATTACCCTGGGCAACTGCACAATTGCCTCCTTGAGTATTGCAACAGCACACTCTCCTCCTGCACTTCTTTGATGGGAGATGTCTCTTTTCTCCTCCTTCCACTTCTTCATTTCTGCTACCCTGGTCTGTCTGCTCTCCAGCAGGACAGCTAGCTTCCTCTCTCTTTCCTCCTGTCTGCTCTTCATCATTCTCTCCAGCTCTCTCTTCATGCTGTTGATGTTCATCTTCAAATCCTGTTCCTGAGCTGAGGCAGCGTCTCGCGCAACCTTCAAAATCTCAGCCCTGAGGTTCACATTATGCCTTAGTGTGGTAACCGTGAGAACGGGTCTGTGAGATTCTAGAGAAGGATGTGTGCGCTCCAGAGCCTTTGCAGAGATGAATCTGGAGGTGAACTCTGTCAGCTAAGTGAAATGTGATCACTATCAGTGTTGTGATTCACACACTAACTTTCTTCTCAGTTTGAAGACAAGTCATAGCTCAGTTTGGATTTGACATGAATGTAAATCCTTAAATGGTCTCACCTCATCACAGGAATCTGCACTGGTGCATGTTGAAGTAGAGGACGATTCTGAAGAGCGTCTCAAAGTTTCAGTGGGGATATATTGTGAGCTGGATAGGTACTTGACCTGGGAGGTTGCTCTCCCGGTGGCCTCTGGCGAATTGCTGTTCACATGGGCCTAAAAATGAACCAAGACAGCCGGTTTTCCTCTCAGTGTTGTTTACAATGCAAGGTGAAATGGGTAGGCCTAGTCTTTGTCATTACCCGAACTTTACAAAGTCCTGGAAACAAATAAAAAGTAATTCAATGCCAAGTAATATCATCGAAATTCCCCCAACTCACCATAGTGAAGATGCAACCTCTTGAGTGGGACAAAATGTGAATTCGTTATCTATAGGCTATGCAGAACAACTCTCAAATGAACTTCCTTCCCTCGATCGGTCTGTTTTTGGAATCGGAGGATTTTTTTAACTGCGTCGTTTATGACGTTTATTGCATCCTCATTATTGCGTAAACAATAAGCAGTTCAATCGCTGTTTTGTCTAGTTTGTTAAAGGCCTACTTTATTGATTTTTTTAAACTTGTCATTGCATACATGTTAGACTGGTTTATATTCAAAATGATATGTGCTCATGACGTCTATCAACAGGTAGCCTGCAATATCTTTAAAGGATATTGTCCCAAGGACTCCCAGAGACTCCCGGTCCCATCAGATGGCACTATTGTTTAGCTGTCAGAGTAGCCTAACTGTTGCCGTTATCAGCTTTTTGTTTTTATTCGTCTAGTACTTAATGAAATTAGTTCACAAATGTGTGTTTTTTTCACTCTGTCGTCCTGCCCCAGTGCCCCAACATATGTGAGGCTAGTTGGACTCTATTTGAAAGTCGACGTGGCCATGATTTGTAGCCATATGAAATCATAACATAAAAGAAGCCATATGTCTGACAAAGTCTATGAAAACTACACCAACACAGTTATAATTTTACTCATGACCGTCAAGACTGTACCAAAAAAACAATATCAAGGCAGATGCAAGAATATTGAGTTTTAATTCAAATGTGATTTTATTTATTAAAAATAATCCAATGGATTGCTACATCATTTACTTTGGCTCTGCAGCAATTCAGTTTTCGAGGGAACTGGAAAATGCTTCAAACAAACAAAAATACAGCATCTGTCACTTTCAAATAAGCTAAATGCAGCATTTACTGTATTTACATTTTCTACAGCTGCTGATGTCGGTTCATCCCATTTATCTCAACTGAAATTCTTTATAGTTGGGCTTTAGGACTGTGACTTGTGGCCAGGCCCTGTTTCAGGTTAACAATTTCATTCAGTCAAAATGACTGCACCATCTAGTGGTACAAATAGGCACAAGAAATACATGAAGCAGGTACTGAATGTTGGAATGCTCAGAAGATCTTTTCTTATTCTCATCAAAAATGTTCTTATAGCTGAACAATAATACTCATGAAATGAATGGAATTACTCATGCAGAAATGTGACCATGGATTTCAGTTCAAATTTATTAATGGTGGGTAAAATGAAACTAATTGAAAAAAAAAAATGGTAGAGTGATTGGTCTGTCTAGTCCTCTTTGGCACTGCAGCAGTTGAGTTTTTTGAGGAACTGGAAAAACCTACAAACAAAAGAAAATATTTCACAGAGTTATTACAATTTATATTACAACATAAACAATTTTCAAGGATTCAAAACTGCTTTCTATTGAACTGACAGGTATTTGCATTTTCCACAACTTCTTGTGTCAGTTCATCAGTGATCTCAAGTTCAGGACATTCTTCAGAGGGATCATGTTAACTGTTTTGTGTGGTTGCAATCTCACCTCTTTTTAAAACTTCTCTTTTTTTCCCTCTCCTGCTCTACGTTGTCATCTGCTTCTAGGGACTCGGAGGAGCATGTGCTGGTAGCCTCTGGACCGTCCGCATCCGGTGTCACCATTAGGTGCTCTGCCACAGCACTCTGTGTCAGAGAGAGAGAAAGACAGCAGGCAGGCAGACAAACAGTACGAGAGAAGAGCTTAGCTGGTAGCTGCAATGCTTTTCCTTCAGCTGCATGTTTACTGTATGCAGCAGGCAGACTGGACTGGCTATTACTGCATTGTCCATCTTCTGTCTGACACAAAAATATGTCCAACACTGTTAAATATTACTGTGATTTCACAATACCTTACAGTATTATTTCACAGTAAATTACTGTACTCAAACATTTACTGTAAAATCACAGTAGCTCTATCACATTACAGCACCTTGTTGTGAAATTTGAATTGCACTTGAACCGCACAGCATTGTGGGGCGATTTCTAACGTCGGTTCACCCCTCCCACCCGCACCTGCCACCCTCAACTGAATTTTCAACTCAGCCGTCCACCAGTGACTTCAATCATCACTTTTCTGCATGTGTAAGCTGTACAAACTCTGCCATCATATCCAAGGTAAGAAGTACAGTGCTTTTGTATGTTATTTAGAAACGGGAATTTAATTTTAAAAAATATATTGGTGTTATACTGTAATGTTTACCAAAACCGGTTGTGTTAGAAGTGGCTGGCTAGCCATTAGCTAGCGAGCTAAGAATCGCTAACATTTGCAGAGTTAGCTTTTTCAATAGCTAACTTCACGATTATGTGCAATATCTGGAATGGTAGTTAATATCATATCCAACAATACGTCTGTGTAAGATGTCGTTGTGAATGTAGTTTAAGTTTGAATGAAATATCAGGCGCAAGTAACATTTACGTTAGCTATCTTTAAAGTGGCTGATTGTAGCCATGCAGGCTAACATTAAGTTAACATTGCAGACACAGATGAGAGTTGTTAACGTTACTTTCCTAACTAACGTGACTTAAGAATTGTCATGGGACATAGGCTTAGGTAGATAACTTAATTTAAATTTGATATACAGTAGTGCCGATACAAAGGGAAAGAGGACCAGTAAAACTAACTAGAAATGCAATTCCAAGGAATTACCAGTGCATGAAAATGCCAAAAATTAAATGTACAATATAATTTGTAGTTAACACAAATAATATAAAAAAAAAGAGAGATGGGGTAAAACTGAGCGAATGAGGATTGACCACTGATCTATAAATAGGTAATTGAGATTGTTAGGTGTTGCTAAGACATGGTTGCTAGGTTGACGTGGTTTAATAAATGTTGATAGGCAGATAGTTTAATAGACATAGTTTAAGGGCTGTGTAGAGGTAGACAGTTTAATGGATGTTGATAAGACAGATAGTTTAATGAATGTTGATAGACAAATAGTTTAATGGATGTATCGGAAGATTAATGGATGTTGATAGGAGGACAGTTTAATGAAGGAATACATAGTTGGAAGTAAATGGATGGAGAGAAAGTGGAAATGGAAAGTTGAATTGAATGGAAAGTGGTCTTTGTTAACATTACTAGGGTGATTGCGATGATTTCTATATTGTTGCAAGGGTAATTGAGATAGCTGTTAGGTTTATCATAGGGTATTCATAGTGGTTACTCTGCTATGTAGGTTGCTAAATTAGGTGGAGGTTCCTAGGTGGTAATTGAATCAGACATGAGTGTTGATAAACAGAAGGACAATTTCCAAACTGATCATATATAGATAACACACCAGCATGGAGCTCTTGAACAGTCCAAAGGCAAACTAGGCTTAGTTTATTTTATAACCTACTGTAACATCGATATTATGTTGTGATATGAAGTCATGCATTTATGGTTAAACCATGAATGGTTGTTTTTTTTTTGCTACAATAAACTCTGCAATTTAGGATGAGAGCACGAGGGATCACAGCAAGAGATAATTTGAGTAGACAATATGCGTGCATAAATTTACTTTTTTAGAAATGGTGAAATCTTCAGAGGTCATTCTTTTACTGTCTATCATGCAGGCTCACATTGCCTACGTTAAACATCATAATTGTATTGCATTATCGTGACTGTAGAAGAGCTAGGGTGTGCATTGCACACAAAAATCACAGTTAGGCGACGCCGACGTTATTGGCCGAATGATTAGGTCTATATTTTTCAAATTGATAAAATATTCAACGGTCATTTCGGCAGGCTGTGTAGCCGAATTACATTGATATCATATTGTGGTATCCTCTTTATTGTGTGTGACGTGTTCTGTTACCTGTTCCTGAAATAGTTGTGTCCCTTTAAGGGGAACTTAGGGGTGGAGTTTTAGGTACGTGTGTTTGCGTGTGTTTGTTTGAGCAGGTCGGAGTCGGAGAGTGAAGGAGTTGGACTGAGAGGTCTGTTAAATGCTCTGTTAAAAGCGTGAGTTGTGGCTAAGACAGCAACTCGGTTGTGATATAAGCTACTTGGTTGATAAATAAAGCACTGGAAATTTCCCTCAAGTGTGACAAAGTGTCTGAAGTATTACAATATTCATCCTGGCTGTAGCCTAACTTTAGATGAAGCAGGCTATGAGTTTCACAATAGGCTATTAACGGTGGTAAACATTTAAATGGTATGCCTAATCGCCTGCCAAAAGACGGGGATCAACACCGGGAGTTGACATTGATTCAGTGAAGTTAGCTTTATTTACAGCTTAACTATCTAGGTCTCTCGTGGTCTGCGTTATTTTAATTCACGTAGCCTAGGCTAGCAATTGTGCCTGGCTTGATAACGGCTATTTGTTTTAGTCGGAAATCGTTTGGTTTGTTATGTTAACCGCACTTTGTGCATACATATGCCAGATGTGCTGCCAGATGTGGACTTATAATGGCAGAAGCAAGCTCGGACCAGTCCAAGTTGTTTGTTGCCTACATAGCCTGCTAGTTAGCGAGACAGTCTAGTGCTTCAGATAATATCCAGTGGTTTATCTAGCCCAAGTATGTTCAGGTGGCATACACAACAATCCGTTTGAATGTTTTTATGTTGACAACAAGTCATGTTCTACAGAAACACGATAGTAGTTCATTTCAGTGGGCTAGCGATTTAGTTGCTACGTGTTTTCAATAGGTTATAATGGGTCAACAAGCTAACAAGCTATCTCTACCGTTAGAGAGCTTACGTTAACCTACAATGATCTGTGTGTCCTGAACACATTTATGTCGCATATAAACAATAAACCGTATAAAAAATAAACCATTAAAGGTGGTCAAGAAACCTTAATTCACATTTAATATTTCCAGTTACAAGCCCCAAGGTCGCCGCCATTGTTTTCTGATTTTTTTGTTACTCCCGCCTCTGTGTACAACGCAGGCTTCTGATTTGCTCTGAGTGGTTCACATTTGCATAAAGATTCTATGGTGTCATGATCACAATGTTAAGTCTATGGGGAAATTTTAATAGTTTTTATTTAATAGTTCAAAAAGTATAAAAGTTACAAAGTTGAAAAGTCATACCAACCCGATCCATTAGAAGACCTACGTTACAGAGTTTGAATGAAGTTTCTAAGTTAAACGGTTGAAGAGAAATTGCTTGCAGAAAAAGTGGTAAGCGGAATAATAATAATAAGAGGAATAAGAAGTCTAGGAATAACAGTACAGTGCATTTTCATGCACTGTAATTATACACAAAATGCACATATGCAATAGATGGCAGATATATAAGGCCTACAATTTGTATTAGCTTATCTGACAGTCAGCAGGCATGTCACAGCGTGCGGAGGAAGAAAGTCCTGCACTAAATAATAGAAACAAGAGACTGATTTCATAACATAAAGATCAAAGACATGGCCGCAACATGGATGTATGGGGGGTGGGGGCCATCAGACATTTGTGCCCAGGGGCCTATGAGTTGTTAATTCGGCCCAGATTGTATGCTACCAATGATGACTAAGTTGATTAGCTAACCTAGCTAATGGTTTCTAACAGTTATGTTAAGATGCTAACTATGCTAACAATGCTAACTATGTTAACAATGCTAACTAGGTTGATTAGCTAACTTAGCTAATCATTTCTAGCAGCTATGTTAAAAATGCTAACTATGCTAACTATGCTAACTAGCTAACTTGCTACTGAGGACTTCTATTTTGAAACATTTGTTGATAGGGTATCCATGGCTGCCACTATCAGGAATAAAGAAGTTACTGTAGTAAAATCATGTTGGTTGCTGTGGAAACGGTCATAAACGCTTAATTTTAATGGTTGCTATGTTGGTTGCTAGGTACATGGAGGTCTCATGTAGTTGACTGGAGGCATAGTTGAAGATAACTGACAGTTGGAATGGTTGAACAGTTAAATAGTTGAGTAGTTTCAATGGTTAAATGATTTAATAGTGTATTATTGCAGTGAGGACTTTTATTTTGAAACAGTTGTGGAAAGAGAGTTTAACAGGATATGTAGTCTTCACAGAGAGATTGTATGCCTGAGAGAGAGAGGGCTGCTGCAGGTGGGGCTGGCCACCTGGCATAAGATTCTAATTGCTTAATGATCCGATTGTGATGTCATAGAGGCCAATGTTAAGTCTATGGGGAAATTTGTAATAGTTTTTAATTTATAGTTTAAAACGTATAAAAGTTACAAAGTTGAAAAATACATAGCAGCCTTCCCCTATTTAAGACCTACGTTGCGACGTTTGAATGAAGTTTCTAAGTTAAACGGTTCAAGCTGAATAGAAAAAATGAATTTGATCAGCGGAATAATAATAAGAAGAAGAAGCCTTGGAAGAACAGTACAGTGCATTTTCATGCACTGTAATGAATGTAGTAATTTATCTCCTACCTTAACCTTAACTAAACTGCAGTTTAGTATGGCCATTGTCATTAACAGACGTGTCAAGGATGTGAATGGGGGTATGATGCACTTTAGGTTGTGAAGGGTAGTGTTTGGCTTCATGTTCTTCATTTCATAGCCCTTATTTACCCCTTGTTTGATATAGTACCTAATCTGTGCCGAACTATGTGTTTATTTAAAATGCATATGAGTGTAGTAGTGCTTCAGTGATGATCTTTTTATCTTCTGTGTGTTTTGCAACTTATTACAGTGCATGAAAATGCACTGTACTGTTCTTCCTAGTCTTCTACTTCAACTTCTTATTATTACAGTGCATGAAAATGCACTGTACTGTTCTTCCAAGGCTTCTTCTTCTTATTATTATTCCGCTGATCAAATTCATTTTTTCTATTCAGCTTGAACCGTTTAACTTAGAAACTTCATTCAAACGTCGCAACGTAGGTCTTAAATAGGGGAAGGCTGCTAAGTATTTTTCAACTTTGTAACTTTTATACTTTTTAAACTATAAATTAAAAACTATTACAAATTTCCCCATAGACTTAACATTGGCCTCTATGACATCACAATCGGATCATTAAGCAATTAGAATCTTATGCCAGGTGGCCAGCCCCACCTGCAGCAGCCCTCTCTCTCTCAGGCTTTAAGCATACAATCTCTCTGTGAAGACTACATATCCTGTTAACTGTTTCCTCTTTCCACAACTGTTTCAAAATAAAAGTCCTCACTGCAATAATACACTATTAAATCATTTAACCATTGAAACTACTCAACTATTTAACTGTTCAACCATTCCAACTGTCAGTTATCATCAACTATGCCTCCAGTCAACTACATGAGACCTCCATGCACCTAGCAACCAACATAGCAACCATCAAAATTAAGCGTTTATGACCGTTTCCATAGCAACCAACATGATTTTACTACAGTAACTTCTTTATTCCTGATAGTGGCAGCCATGGATACCCCATCAACAAATGTTTCAAAATAAAAGTCCTCAGTACCAAGTTAGCTAGTTAGCATGGTTAGCATAGTTAACATTGTTAACATAGTTAGCATTTTTAACATAACTGCTAAAAATGATTAGCTAAGTTAGCTAATCAACCTGGTTAGCATTGTTAGCATAGTTAACATTGTTAGCATTGTTAGCATTTTTAGCATAACTGCTAAAAATGATTAGCTAAGTTAGCTAATCAACGTGGTTAGCATTGTTAGCATAGTTAGCATTGTTAGCATAGTTAACATTTTTAGCATTACTGCTAGAAATCATTAGCCAAGTAAACCAATCAACCTGGTTATCATTGTTAGCATAGTTAACATTTTAGAATACCTTTTAGAAATCATTAGTTAAGTTAGAACAGGAATGTTTAAGCTTTAAAATGTCTACCTAAACACTATCAACTCTCTTTAAACTATGCAACCACCATGTTTACCCTAGCTATACCTTAGTAGCCATATCTACATTATCTATCTATATATTTTTTTGCATTTTCATGCACTGGTAATTCCTTGGAATTGCATTTCTAGTTCTTCTTCTAACGCACGCAATTCAGCTTGAACCGTTTAACGTAGAAACTTCATTCAAACTGTGTTACGTAGATCTTACTTAGGACATTGGAGGGATGTATTTTTCAACTTTGAAACTTTTATACTTTTTAAACTATTAGTTAAAAACTATTACAATTCCCCCCATAGACTTAACATTGCTCATTATGACATCACGGCAGCAATTAGAATCTTACACCAGGTGGCCGGCCACCTGGGCACCAACTGTCAGTTTCTCTCAGGCTTTACAATCTCTCTGAAGACTACATATTCTGTTCCCCTGTATCCTCTGCGCACAACAGTATCAAAATAAGTCCTCCTAATTCCATCCAACTTTATATCCATTCATCTTCTTCAAACCATTCACTCATCCACCCATTTTAAACAGTCTGCCTATAAACATCAATTAGATGCTCTACATTCAACTTTTAAACAATCTACTCTGTCTCAGGCTGGCTCTCTTAAGACTAGCCAGTTAAATTGATTACACCTGTATATGTATCCACTACTCTCAGTAGAGAGCTGTGTCTCTCCATTCTACAAGAATATAAGGCACATTCCATCCAACTTTCTATCCATTCATCTTCTTCAGACCATTCACTCATCCACCCATTAAACTGTCTATCAACATCTATTAAACAATCTGCCTATCAACATCCATTAAACTCTCTGTCTATCAACATTAATTAGACTATCTACATTCAACTTTTAAATTATTTACTCTGTCTCAGGCTTTAAGAGTACACTCTGGCTCTCTTAAGACTAGCCAGTTAAATTGATTACACCTGTATCAACTACTCTCAGAGAGCTGTATCTGTGTCTCTCAACAAGAATATAAGGCACATTCCATCCAACCTTCTATCCATTCATCTTCTTCAGACCATTCACTCATCCACCCATTAAACTGTCAATCAATATCTATTAAACAATCTGCCTATCAACATCCATGAAACATTCTGTCTATCAACTTTAATTAGACTATCTACATACAACTTTTAAAGTATTTACTGTGGGTGCCTCTCAAGCAGCGTTTATATGTCCTCCCTCGCTCCTCGATCCTCAATGATCTACATAAAGAAAGATAGAAGAAGGGCTAGACTATCCCATTGTTGCCGCTCCATCATTCTTTATGTAGATCAGTGAGGATCGAGGAGCGAGAGAGGACGCGTAAACGCTATATGAGAGGCACCTTCTGTCTCAGGCATTAAGACTACAGATCCTGTTTCACTACTTCCTCTGTCCACAACTGTTTCAAAATAAAGGTCCTCACTGCAATAATACACTATTAAATCATTTAACCATTGTAACTACTCAACTATTTAACTGTTCAACCATTCCAACTGTCAGTTATCAACTATGCTTCCAGTCAACTACACGAAAACTCCATGTACCTAGCAACCAACATAGCAACCATTAAAATTAAGCGTTTATGACTGTTTCCATAGCAACCAACATGATTATACTGCAGTAACTTCTTGTTTCCTGATAGTGGCCACCATGGATACCCTAGCAACAAATGTTTCAAAATAAAAGTCCTCACTAGCAAGTTAGCATTGTTAGCAATGTTAGCATTGTTAGCATAGTTAACATTTTTAACATTATTTCTAGAAATCATCAGTTAAGTTAGCTTATCAACCTGGTTAGCATTGTTAGTTTAAGTTAGCATTGCTACCATAGTTAGCATTTTTAGCATAACTGCTAGAAATCATTAGCTAAGTTAGCTAATCAACCTGGTTAGCACTGTGAGCATAGTTAGCATAGTTAACATTTTTACCATTACTGCATGAAATCAGTAGCTAAGTTAACCAATCAACCTGGTTATCATTGTTACCATAGTTAACATTTTAACATGAATAGTAATCATTAGTTAAGTTAGAACTGGGAATGTTTCAGCTTTAAACTGTCTACCTTCACACTATCAACTCTCTGTAAACTATGCAACCACCATGTTTACCCTAGCTACACCTTAGTAACCACATCTACATTATCTATCTATTTTTGCATTTCATGCACTGGTAATTCCTTGGAATTGCATTTCTAGTTAATCTTAGTCTCCCTCTGTTCCCTCTGTTTACAGACATTGCATTGTGAGGACTGTTGCCCTGGGAACACTGAGCGCATTCTCGAAAATTCCAAATTTGTGCCACTTCCATACGAAGACAGCCCAGAATAATGTAGGTCCGGCCCTGCACACATTCACATACTAAAATTGTACAGAATTACGTATAGCATTATGATGTGTGCATTTATTTGTACGTTTATCCCCTCTCTTCCTTGTCTGTTTGTTGTTATGATTGTGTAGTGGGCTCCATCAACCATCCCGGGTAAAGTCGGTCTGTCCTGATTGCACTACTTGCTAATTGATGACGTCTAGAAGCCATAGCTGCTTCCCTGGCGTAAGTGTTAATGTGTTTTGAATGTATTTATTGGTACCATTGTGAGTGCTCTACTGTGAATGAATGCAGCTACTTAAAATACTATACTCTTGAAATATCCATGTGTAGCCCAGGGTTAATTCACAACCCTCTAGCTACTAGCTTACTCATTTTTATATACGGTATTCTCCCTATATGAACCGTTAGCATTTTATAAGGTATTCTCCCTATATGAACCGTTAGCATTTTGCTACTTTGTTTACTTTGTGGTTTGTGTGAGAGGAACTGTAGTTTTCATGGTGGGGGACACCTAGCGTGATAGCTGAGATAAGAAATGTCATAGGACAAGTGAACTGCCAGCTACCCCTCTCTGCCTATCAGATTGCTTAATGGGCGGGATCTGGTGGGGGGAGAGGGGTGGAACACACACACACACGGAGCGGGAGACAGAGAGAGCCGGGATGAGACGATAGAAGATGGGGTTTCTACGTTGAAGTAGCTACAGATATAGTAGGTTACTTGGAAAGTAGGTAGTAACTCATCGTCTCCCTAAGAGAGTAATTCATACAGGACATCACGGGTGTTTTACCTTTTAGTGATCGACGTTACTGTTATTTAAGTTTCCAGCCCCTCAGCTTGGGGATTTTACCGTAGCATGCTGCTAACTTCTAGCTAAGTGTGACGTTTACGCTAGCGGTTGTTCTGAGGTAAACTATAACGTTAGTTTCATAGTAAACCGTTTCGCGGATAGTGTTCTCCAGTATAACTGCTGCTCAGTTAGCGCCACAGGATTCCGGGTACCCCTGTGGTTCCACTGAGTAGCCGTCGAGGGAGCACCGCCAACCGGATAGCGCCACTGGTGACCAGGAGAAAGCCAGTGGTTCCTCCGGCTTCGAGGGATAGCAACGGCTAACGGCTAACGGCTTGCTAGCTGCTACTGGAGGCACTGGGTGATCGCGCGGCTCCGTTGTGCGGGAAACACACACACAGAGCTCCACTCTGGTGCACGGTTTGTCACTAAAGGGACCGTGAGTACAACCCATCACCTGTCAACACAAGCTAAAACAGGCCTGCAACGGGGGTTTTATTTTATTTTGCCGGCTTTTTTATGTTATGTCTTTGTCTGTTTACGGTATGTTGAGTGACCGGTCATCTCAGACTATTGCTGTCAGTTTGCAAATGTTGATGCTGATTAATGTTAATCGGTGAGAGTGTATACGGGGTTACTCGCTACTGTTTACTGTAGCTTTTAGACGCATTTCCACACAGATTTATTAATAATTATATACTCACCTCTTTACTCGCTACTGTTTAGTGTAGCTTTCACAGATATTTCCACACAGAGATTTATTAATTAATTATATACTCACCTCTTTACTCGCTACTGTTTTGTGTAGCGTTCACAGATATTTCCACAGAGATTTATTAATATATATATACTCACCTCTTTACTCGCTACTGTTTTGTGTAGCTTTCACATATATTTCCACACAGAGATTTATTAATTAATATATACTCACCTCTTTACTCACTACTGTTTAGTGTAGCTTTTACACATATCTTCACACAGAGTTTTACTAATTAATATATACTTACCTTAGTGTCTTTTTATACTTAATACCACACAGGGAATTTATTGATTGATATAGATACCGTTTAAACCACTAGTTTTTAGCGTACTCTTTTGATATATATCCCACTTAGAATTGTATTTGTATTCATTTCATGACTGTTGGTATACTGCTGGGAACTTCCCACTGTGACTGACCCTCAAGGTGGCTCAGTTTATTTGACTCCTGCCTAGTGGCTAGGCATATTGGAATACTTTTTGTACATTTATATTTGTTTTATTCAATTGCAGTGCCATATGGTAATTTTATGGTGTTTCATAATACATTATTTTGTGTTATATTGACTCCGTCTCCACTCACTGGTTATATAGAGCAAAGTATAACCTTTATACCATAGGGATGCTTAAGCTACTCTGGTTAAACAGCAGCAGGCTTAACAGGTGAGAACCATACCCTAGGACCCAGGTTACAACAGCACACCCCTCTGAAGCAAAAGAGGGCTACATAAATGGAGGCACCGCTGGGATTTTAAAAATTAATTTAGCATATTGTTTTAGTGTCCAGTGAGTGGAAGTTAATAGTTTAGCCATTTAAGGTTTTGTACATTTAAATACATTAGAGCATTGGGCAGTTGTGAAGATGTCGCTACTTTGGAGCTGGTGTAAAGGGGAGGGAGTAGATCCCAGTCATGCCGTAGTGGTCAGTGATGTTCCTGATGACACAGAGGTAGGTGAAATAGAGAACACCCTTCAAAACATTAAGACTTTGGGGAGGGTGCGTGTGCGTGGTCGCCTGTTTGACCCCCATACTTAGAGGCTTGTAGTACTGTGTGAGTGCAAAGAGGTGGTTAGCGCAGAGGCCCTGCCTAGTGAAGTGTACCCAGCATCTGGGGATAGCCCATGGATACTCAGAGGGTCAGATGATGAAGTCACTACTGTAGTGTTTGAGACCAAGGGCACCAACCACACACCCCCACAGCTACCGCCACGCCACCCAAGAGGCAACACCCAGCCAGAAACCCCTCCTCCTGATGTGCCAGCCTCCATTCCCGTGGACACCTTTTTCAAAGTGGTGGAAAACCTCATTGAAAAGACCACAAGACCATACGAGGGCACCGCATTCAGACGACTACGAGTTTTTTCAGGTGTCCTTCCCACTCCTGCTGGAGAAGAGAGCCTTGACACCTGGCTAGATCAAGCACGCCTGATGATCGACGAAAGTGAACTTCCCCGCCGGGAAAAAAGGAAAAGAATTATCGAATGTTTGAGGGGTCCAGCATTCGATATAGCTCAGGCTGTTCGTAGTAACGACCCTGACGCCACCCCTGATGACTACCTAACAGCATTGGAAAAGGCCTTTGGATCCACAGAGTCTGGAGAAGATGTTTATATTGCCTTTAGATCCATGCAGCAGCACGCTGGAGAGAAGTTGTCAGACTTTCTGAGACGAATTGAGTGTTCGCTGACCAAGGTTGTTCAGAAAGGAGGACTTCACACATCCCAAAGAGACCGGGCCCGAGTAGAACAGTTACTGCGAGGATCAGTTGAGTCAGACTTAATGTTGGTGCAGTTACGTCTGAGAGAGAGAAAACACCACCCTCCCACCTTCCTTACACTCTTACATGAGATTCGTGAAGAGGAAGAGCGACAGCTGGCACGCTGCAAGTCCACTCCCAGTGCACGTAAAGCATCAGTGCGACAGTTCAATGCCACAGAAAATACCGCATCCGCTACATCTGAAACAGCCCGTTTGAGAGCAGAGGTTGATGAGCTAAAGGCAAAGCTGTCCAACTTATATACTCAGCATGATCCACAAGCCATTGCAGATAGAGAGCTTATACGGTCCACTAGAGGTGAGAATGCTCCCCCAGATATTCAGAAGCAAGTGAGTGATTTACAGCACCAACTCCAGACCATGGCGGTTAATTTTAAAGAGCACTCCGTCAGAGCTGACAGGGAAAGACTAGACACCGAGACGCCCAAAAGACCATATGATTCCACCAGAGGGGCCACCCAGAGATGGTCTGCTGAACTGCCTCAGAACCAAGACGCATTCTTTTGCTACAGATGCGGTGAAGATGGTCATTTATCAAATAAGTGTACGGCTGCAGAAGACTCTAGCAAAGTCATCTCCAAGTTAATCAGCTCTTTGAAAAAAGCCAAACGAGCACCACCATCCAGAACAGCAGAGCCCACCCAGAGACACTGCCAGGCCAAGACAAGTGCAGTGAGTTCCCCTAGAATTCCAAGCATCCCTGACGGTCTAGTGGGAAACCCCTCCTTGAGTCGAGTGATTATAGAGGGCCGGAGCTGTAATGCTTTGATGGACAGTGGTTCAACAGTGACCATCATCTTTGAGCAGTGGTATCAGAAGTATCTAAGCCATATTCCGCTCCACCCCATTTCCAGTCTTGCCATTTGGGGTTTAGGAGACTCAAGCTACCCTTACAGAGGTTACGTGGCAGTATCAGTAGAGTTCCTTGCAGATGGAGCTGGGCGACAGCCGAAGCCCATATTAGCACTTGTGTGCCCTGACCCTCCAGGCCCAGACCAAGTACCTGTGATCATAGGCACCAACGCCAGGTCATTCAACCATGGACCTAGTGCTGAGACAAGTCACACCGAACACAGTCACACAGCCAAGGTCTGGAGAGTGCACACCCTACCAGAGAGCAGTGAGAGGACGTCTTCCCCATGGCATGAGTGTGCCGGGCATGTGAAGTGGACGGGTCCAGGATCACTTACCATTCCTGCTGGTGGATCTCGCCGTGCAGTCTGCAAAGCCGCTGTTACCACCGAGAAACCAAGCATCCTGGTCATAGACGCACTTGACCTGCTGCCAGCTGGAGTTACCTCACCACCTTGTGTGCTTCTCCCCTCACACATACAACAGGGTGCTGTGTCTCTATGGATAAAGAATGAGAGTCTCAAAGAGCGTGCCATTCCCAAGGGCTCTGTTATCGCACATATCTACCAAGCTGATGTAGTTACTGAGGTCAAGGCGGAAATCAGTGATAGAGGCCAGCTCGATCCGAAGCTTTTCTGTTTTGAAGACTCGCCTATTCCACCTGCTTGGAAAGATAGACTGGCACAACAACTGGCCAAGAGAACAGCAGTGTTTTCAGTTAGTGAGTGGGACATGGGCCTTGCGGAGGGAGTGGAGCATGAGATACGAGTGAATGATTCCCGTCCCTTTCGAGAGAGGTCTCGAAGACTTGCCCCTGCTGACCTCGACGATATCCGACGCCACCTACAGGAACTGCTGGCTGCTGGAATCATCAAAGAGTCCCGAAGTCCTTATGCTTCTGCCATCGTCGTGGCCCGGAAGAAAAATGGAAAAGTTAGAATGTGCATAGATTATCGTACTCTGAATGCGCGGACCATTCCCGACCAGTACACCGTCCCGAGGGTAGATGATGCACTTGACTGCTTGTCCGGCAGCCAATGGTTTTCTGTTTTGGACCTCAGGAGCGGCTATTACCAGATAGCCATGGCCGACCAAGATAAAGAGAAGACAGCCTTCATATGCCCGTTAGGGTTCTATCAGTTTGAGCGCATGCCTCAGGGTATCTCTGGAGCTCCAGCTACGTTCCAAAGGTTAATGGAGCGGGTGGTTGGGGACATGAACCTGTTGCAGTGCCTGGTTTATTTAGATGACCTCATCGTCTTTGGGCGGACTCTAGAAGAGCACGAGGAAAGGCTGTTTAAAGTTCTGGATCGGTTGGAAGAGTATGGACTCAAGGTCTCCATCGATAAATGCCAGTTTTGCCAGAGTCAAGTCAAGTATGTGGGGCACATCGTTTCTGCAGCTGGCGTCGCCACAGATCCTGAGAAGATCAGGGCGGTGGCCCAGTGGCGACCACCGACTGACCTTAAAACCCTGCAGTCTTTCTTGGGATTTTGCGGGTACTACAGGCGATTTATCGCCAACTACTCTGCCATTGTACGCCCTCTGACTGACCTGACGAGAGGTTACCCTACCACACAGAAAGGGAAAGTACCTAAGAAAGACAATAAACCCTTGTTCCGGAAATCTGAACCGTTCAATGACCGATGGACACAGGAATGCACAGAGGCCTTTGAGAAGATCAAGTACTGTCTCACTCATGCTCCGGTATTGGCCTTTGCTGATCCCAACAAGCCATACATACTCCATGTCGATGCCAGCTTTGAGGGATTAGGAGCTGTGTTGAACCAGCAGTATCTAGAGGGTTTACGCCCTGTTGCCTATGCCAGTAGGAAACTGAGTAATCCGGAGCGAAACTACCCAGTCCACCAACTTGAGTTCTTGGCGTTGAAGTGGGCTGTGGTGGATAAGTTCCATGACTACCTGTATGGAGCCAAATTCACTGTAAGAACTGATAACAACCCCCTCACCTATGTCCTGACAACGGCCAAGTTGAACGCCACAGGCCATAGATGGTTAGCCGCCTTGTCCACCTACGAGTTCGGGCTTCAGTACAGGCCTGGAAGAGAGAATGTGGATGCGGATCTTTTGTCCCGGAATGTGGCCAATGACGAGGGCTGGTTGTCGCCACAAGGAGTGAAAGCAGTGTGCCAACGTGTTGGATTCCGTGAGTCCCCCCCGATGTCCAGGTACATTGAGAGCTTAGGAGCTTCCCCCCAGGCGATTCCCGAGGCTTATGCATACCCCACAAGAATTGCTACAGGACCTCTTGAGCAAGTGAGTGCTGACGAGCTGCGGGTCGCGCAAGAACAGGACCCAGTCATCAGTAAGGTCAGGCAGGCCATGTTATGCAGTGTGTGGCCTCCTAGCCACGCTGGTGTTGATCCTGACTTTGTTCTACTGCGGAGGGAAGAGAAGAAACTGGAGTTTGTGAATGGGCTGCTCTACAGGAAGATTAGCAAGCCAGAAGGTAAAGCCATTTTTCAGTTGGTTCTACCTGAGAAATACAGAGTGAGAGTCCTGAAATCCCTGCACGACGAGTCCGGTCATCTAGGCAGTGAGCGCACCCTGGCTCTGGCACGAGACCGTTTCTACTGGCCGAAAATGATGGTGGACATCGCCACCTACATTAAGAACTGCGGCCGATGTGTGGTCCGGAAGACACTTCCACACAGAACATCTCCTTTGCACCAGATCACTAGCACTGGACCGTTGGATCTTGTATGCATTGATTTCCTGTCACTAGAGCCTGATTCCCGGGGTATCTCCAACATATTAGTGGTGACAGACCATTTCACCCGATATGCCCAGGCTTATCCCACCAAAGACCAGCGTGCAGTGACTGTAGCCAAGGTACTGATGGAGAAGTTCTTTGTCCATTATGGCCTACCAGCGAGGATCCATTCAGACCAAGGACGGGACTTTGAGAGCAAGCTGGTGAAGGAGCTCCTCCAAGTGCTAGGAGTGAAAAAATCACGGACAACACCCTACCATCCTCAAGGTGACCCTCAACCCGAGCGGTTTAACCGAACCCTCCTGTCCATGCTGGGGACCCTGCAGCCGCATCAGAAACAACAGTGGAGCCAACAAGTTGCAGCATTAGTACACGCCTACAACTGCACCCGTAACGACTCTACTGGGTTCTCTCCTTACTATTTGATGTTCGGTCGAGAGGCACGGCTTCCAGTCGATCTGTGTTTTGAGACCCCTATTGAAGTAGAAGAGGAAGTGAGACATCAGCAGTATGTAGAGAAGTTACGAGACAACTTGAAACAAGCTTACCACCTGGCCGTTGACAATTCAGATGGAGTGCACCAAAGAAATAAGAGACGGTATGATGCAAGTGTCCGCCCACACCAGCTGGCAGAGGGAGACAGAGTGCTCATCCGTGCATTTGGAGACCATGGGAAGGGAAAGCTCAAGGATAAATGGGATTCTAGACCCTATGTCGTCCTACAGAAGTTACCAAACCTACCAGTGTATCGTCTCCAGCCTGAAAGAGGGAAAAAGGCAATAAAAGTTCTTCACAGAGATCACCTGCTTCCTATTGGGTGTCTGATCCGTCTGCCTGAAGCGCACGAGAGACCAAACAGCCCCCTCCACACTCACACACGGGTGCCTCGGACAAGACAGCACACACAGAGGCGTGGAGAGGAAAGGATTTGTGAAGGAACCAGCAGTGATCAGTCAGAGTCAGATGAGGAGATGCTTCCCAGTCGCAATGAAAGGTTGGTCAGACAGGAACTGCAGACACTGGTTCAATACGAGGGCGCTCTTACAAGGTCCCACCTCCCCAGCCGAGAAAGTGAAGTGGAGGTCAGTGCAGACTCCGAGGTGTCGAACAGCTCTGATGGTGAAGAGGAAGTCCCAGAAGATGGCGACAGTGATGGCCCTGGAGCTGAGGATGTGCCTGATGCCGAACTGGCGTGGGGAGGGGTGGTGCCCTTGGTCGAAAACTCACAAGAAAGCGCACACAGTGAGGCTGAGGAATTGCCATTCAGGGAAGACTCTGTTGATAGGTTGCGGTCACAGCCTATACAGAGGGTGAAGCGTAATGTCAAACCTGTAGTGAGATTAGGCTACAATGATTTTGGTAACCCGTCAGACCAGCCAATAGAGATTGTGCACAGAGGTCTGAGAATCTGCATATCCTCTATATAAGTGTCACCCTAGTACTGCATGTGTCAGGGGATAGAGGGCAGGGACTTTGGGGCAACAGCCAACAGTCTGATGAGGGCATCCAGACCTTTAGAAAGGGGGGAGTGTAGCCCAGGGTTAATTCACAACCCTCTAGCTACTAGCTTACTCATTTTTATATACGGTATTCTCCCTATATGAACCGTTAGCATTTTATAAGGTATTCTCCCTATATGAACCGTTAGCATTTTGCTACTTTGTTTACTTTGTGGTTTGTGTGAGAGGAACTGTAGTTTTCATGGTGGGGGACACCTAGCGTGATAGCTGAGATAAGAAATGTCATAGGACAAGTGAACTGCCAGCTACCCCTCTCTGCCTATCAGATTGCTTAATGGGCGGGATCTGGTGGGGGGAGAGGGGTGGAACACACACACACACGGAGCGGGAGACAGAGAGAGCCGGGATGAGACGATAGAAGATGGGGTTTCTACGTTGAAGTAGCTACAGATATAGTAGGTTACTTGGAAAGTAGGTAGTAACTCATCGTCTCCCTAAGAGAGTAATTCATACAGGACATCACGGGTGTTTTACCTTTTAGTGATCGACGTTACTGTTATTTAAGTTTCCAGCCCCTCAGCTTGGGGATTTTACCGTAGCATGCTGCTAACTTCTAGCTAAGTGTGACGTTTACGCTAGCGGTTGTTCTGAGGTAAACTATAACGTTAGTTTCATAGTAAACCGTTTCGCGGATAGTGTTCTCCAGTATAACTGCTGCTCAGTTAGCGCCACAGGATTCCGGGTACCCCTGTGGTTCCACTGAGTAGCCGTCGAGGGAGCACCGCCAACCGGATAGCGCCACTGGTGACCAGGAGAAAGCCAGTGGTTCCTCCGGCTTCGAGGGATAGCAACGGCTAACGGCTAACGGCTTGCTAGCTGCTACTGGAGGCACTGGGTGATCGCGCGGCTCCGTTGTGCGGGAAACACACACACAGAGCTCCACTCTGGTGCACGGTTTGTCACTAAAGGGACCGTGAGTACAACCCATCACCTGTCAACACAAGCTAAAACAGGCCTGCAACGGGGGTTTTATTTTATTTTGCCGGCTTTTTTATGTTATGTCTTTGTCTGTTTACGGTATGTTGAGTGACCGGTCATCTCAGACTATTGCTGTCAGTTTGCAAATGTTGATGCTGATTAATGTTAATCGGTGAGAGTGTATACGGGGTTACTCGCTACTGTTTACTGTAGCTTTTAGACGCATTTCCACACAGATTTATTAATAATTATATACTCACCTCTTTACTCGCTACTGTTTAGTGTAGCTTTCACAGATATTTCCACACAGAGATTTATTAATTAATTATATACTCACCTCTTTACTCGCTACTGTTTTGTGTAGCGTTCACAGATATTTCCACAGAGATTTATTAATATATATATACTCACCTCTTTACTCGCTACTGTTTTGTGTAGCTTTCACATATATTTCCACACAGAGATTTATTAATTAATATATACTCACCTCTTTACTCACTACTGTTTAGTGTAGCTTTTACACATATCTTCACACAGAGATTTACTAATTAATATATACTTACCTTAGTGTCTTTTTATACTTAATACCACACAGGGAATTTATTGATTGATATAGATACCGTTTAAACCACTAGTTTTTAGCGTACTCTTTTGATATATATCCCACTTAGAATTGTATTTGTATTCATTTCATGACTGTTGGTATACTGCTGGGAACTTCCCACTGTGACTGACCCTCAAGGTGGCTCAGTTTATTTGACTCCTGCCTAGTGGCTAGGCATATTGGAATACTTTTTGTACATTTATATTTGTTTTATTCAATTGCAGTGCCATATGGTAATTTTATGGTGTTTCATAATACATTATTTTGTGTTATATTGACTCCGTCTCCACTCACTGGTTATATAGAGCAAAGTATAACCTTTATACCATAGGGATGCTTAAGCTACTCTGGTTAAACAGCAGCAGGCTTAACAGGTGAGAACCATACCCTAGGACCCAGGTTACAACAGCACACCCCTCTGAAGCAAAAGAGGGCTACACATGTTTACCATTGTGTTGGTGGTAATGTAAAGTGTTGTGAATATCTGCCAAACTGAGCATATTCATTATTTCAAGTGTATTGTATAGAATGCATACTTATGTTAAATCCTATCTTTTATTGACAGAGCCCTCACAAATAAACTGATACCAGGAATTAACATACAGTAGATGGTGATGGTGGTGGTGACAAGGGTGCCTTCACAAGGTAATTATAATATCTGTTTGTACATTTCATTGACTTGTCTTACTTATTTTTTAATGCTTCATTTTTTTAAAATCTTGCTCAACAATGACAAGGTGTATGACAATTGCTGTTTTATTTTTTAGGTGCCATGTCACAATCTCAGTGTGGAGCCAAAGGCTGCTATTGCAAGTCAAATGGGGGACGATCGATGTAAGGCATCAGAAAGGTGGTGTACGTACAAAGGCTGGAGCTGCTGGAGACAGTGTTGCACTTAGGTATGATATCACACAGATATACTATTGCTCAGAACTATGGGGTCACTTTGAAATATCCTTCCTATCAAAAGAAAAGCACCCGACATCTGCATTACTTATACTGTAACTATTGCACCTGACTTATAGGTTGCTAATGTGGGTATTTTTCACAAAAGATTACTAGTTTGAGTAGTTTGTATTAGTTATATTCATGGACAGGGCCTATTGTACTCTTTTACAGATACTTGATTTACTGCTGAAGGTACCATCAGAGCACCACCCTACCCCTGCAGGACCAGAAGAGGACGGACAGGGGGCCAACATTTTTTAACACTCTGACCATGGACTATTTAAACCATTGAGGTAACGCAGACGTCTGATCCCACTTGGCTAAAACAGAAGACTGAGGAGGAGTTTCTTTCCTCATGCCATTCGCATCCTGAGCACACATACTACATTACATGGACTTGCCATACTGCACTTACACACTGCACTATTTACCCCCTGACTCATTCCGTGTCAAATCAGACAAGGTTATGCTCCACCGTCTCAGGCCTGTACAATATTTTTTTGTTCAATCCTATGTCTTCATATTATAATGTTTGTATGGCCTGCTCAATGATTTTCATTGAAAAGTGTTCATTAAAAGTTCAAATGGTTTTTTTTTTGTTGTTGCTTTTATTGACCAGATCCAAAACATGTTGGTATAGGTCAGGTAAATCACAAATCAAATGTTCAAATGTACAATATCTTTCACTGTAAATTCACAGCAAATTGCTGGCTAATAAATTGCATGACTTTTACAGTAAAAATTAAAATATACAGTATGGTATTGTGATTATACACAACATGATACTGTAAATTCACAGCAAATGGCTGGCTACTAGGGATGCAACGGTACAGTTTTGCCACGGTTCGGTTTGTATCACGGTTTTTGGGCCACGGTAACGGTTCGGTTTCAATATATCAATATTATCTTGGCTCTAGCATACAGGAGGCTATGCCTTTTCTATTTCAAATCAAAAATGTGCTTCTACTTACACTTGCAGAGAAAATATTAAATGCATAGCCTGACACAGATGAAGCAGAATCACAAAAATGTATTAAAAGAAAAGAACACCATCATTGCCTTCTGTCATAAACAGGCAATGTTATCCATAGTGCAGTGCAGCATAAAGTAATGTGTAGTTATTTATTTAATAAACTCACTGTTCTTCACACATTTAAAGAAAATACTTAACTGTTATACACCCTCAAAAAAGTAGTGAACAATTCTGAAAATCTTCTCAAAATAATTGGCGAGGTAGTATTATGTGTAGTTTCAAATGGATATTTGATTTGGGAGTGCCTGCTCTGTCCTCTTTTATGAACGTAAAAAATGTATACATAGACAAAAGTGCAGTGCAGCATTAAAAATATTAGAACAATGAAATGAACATTATTGCAACCTGTTGTCGGGGGGGGGGGGGCAATATTCCGAGAAGAAAGTGGCAAATTTGCCACTTCACAAAGTGTCTGTTTCCCCTGTGTCTCCTGTCGTGTGTGTGTGTGTGTGTGTGTGTGCGTGTGTGTGCGAGAGAGTTGTGTGATTGACGAGTGGACGAGCGATTGACTGATTTAGCAGTGAGTTTATTGTTTTTCGAGTGGACACCTCCCGCTGCCCGTAGCCTAGCATGTACAACGTCAGGAAAATAAATGACCCGAGTTTGGAATGACATGTCAGCCTCCCCATCTCCTATAACCTCCCATCCCTACAATATTTTCCAGTAAACTATCAAAAAGAGAATACACTCAGCTGTGTCGGCGTCACGCTTTCTTAGGCTACTCTAGCGAGCAATCAACGCAGGGCAGAAACCACCGGTTACACTGTTACACACAGACTTCATAATGTGGCAAATTTTCGACCTTCTAAAGTGGCAAATTTGCGTCTTTACAAAGTATATATACGTGGCCCTAATACGCCGTCGTATTCGTTATGTCTTTGGGAATTATAGGAATATTGTTGTCGAAAGGCTGCAGCAATGGATGGTTGGGTTTTCGGTGGCAAACTAACTCTCCGTGCTGCTCCACTTAAGGTTACAGCCGGGTGATGAAGGCGCAAGTGGGCCGACATGTTGGATGTGTTACCTTTATTAGGTGATCGTTGTGAAGCAGTGCTTGCAATGCACACTGTGCTTTGTTTACTGACGGTCTTATTGCCTTGTTCGTGGGCTAGGCTACTTCAAATGTCGCCATGATCATGCAGCCGCCGGTAAAGTTTGTTTCCTCTCACATGACTCCTTCATTTGCATTTCAACGCGCTTATTGGCTCTTGGGAAATTCAGTAAAATTCTGATTGGTTGTTGCAAGGTTGACGAGAGGCAAGCTGAACAGTCAGAGAAAACGCATCCCCCGGGTCCTAAGCACTCCTCTCTACCGCTCCCAGGCTACGCGCGCGCAATAACCTTGTATTAAATAAAAAGTTTAATGTCGCGTATACCGAAATATTGCGGTTTAGGTGAGTCTATTGAACCGAACAGGCCAAACCGAACGGTTCAATAAATTATTGAAAACCGTTGCATCCCTACTGGCTACTGAGTTGCATGACTTTTACAGTAAAACATGAAATTCACAGTAATTTACTGTGAGATAGTACCGGTAAATTACTGTGAAAGTCATGCAATTATTAGCCAGCAATTTACTGTAAATTCACAGTGAAACATTTTACAGTGAACATACAGTACACCATGAAACTCTAAACCTATGCTGGGTTATAATGGTGAGGTATATGGTTGATGGGCTAAATGTTCTCTCACCTGTTTGGAATGTTCTGAAATGCTCTCTAGGTCCTCTTGTGCTGTCTTCCTGTGGATGGGAGGCAGAGGGGCAACTGGATTGCAGAATGCTCTCCGAAGGGGCAGGTTAAGAGGGGGAAGCTTGGCTGACAGAGGAGGGAGTTTTGATGGCAGAGGAGGCAGCTTGGTTTGCAGAGGAGGGAGTGTTGATGGCAGAGGAGGGAGCTTGGATGGCAGAGCCATCGTCACAGCACCCTGTATTGTTGATAGGAAAATAGCATCTTGTAATTGACAATACTACAATGGTGAAAGCCTGTTCTTCTGACATTAATGCACCAACTATACCTCAGATGAAATCACAGGAGCTAGGGTGCTATTTTCCTCCTCTAGACTCTTCAGAGCATCAGCAACAGGAGCCTGGACTACCGTATGGAGCTCCTCTGACGTGGAGGGGGAACTCTGAAATGACAAAATAGTTCATATGTTACAATGTTCTGCATTCAGGCAGACAGGGGGAGAATGAACAATTTCAAGCAGAGCTCCAACGTGGTAGAAATGTGTTACCTACACATTCCCTATCATGTCTATAACGTATGAGTACTGTATTATCTTAAGAAATTATACACCGATTAAGCACTTCAGACAATATTTTGACAAAACAGATTAAAACAGAGCTGCATCTTTTTTTTCAGTAACTCAATAGCAGTTTTCTCGTGCATTCTATTTTCTCCTATCATTTACCTTCCAGAGCTGAGCAACTTTGGCCACTGTGTCTCTGGTCTGCTCCTTGATGATGGTTTCCAAGTGTAAATGTTGCTCTCTCCATGCTCTAAGCTCCTCGCAGTCCCTCTCTTCCTCTCTATTGTTTTGCTCCTGAATCTCTACCAATCTCAGGTGGTCAAGGCCATGTATTACCCTGGGCAACTGCACAATTGCCTCCTTGAGTATTGCAACAGCACACTCTCCTCCTGCACTTCTTTGATGGGAGATGTCTCTTTTCTCCTCCTTCCACTTCTTCATTTCTGCTACCCTGGTCTGTCTGCTCTCCAGCAGGACAGCTAGCTTCCTCTCTCTTTCCTCCTGTCTGCTCTTCATCATTCTCTCCAGCTCTCTCTTCATGCTGTTGATGTTCATCTTCAAATCCTGTTCCTGAGCTGAGGCAGCGTCTCGAGCAACCTTCAAAATCTCAGCCCTGAGGTTCACATTATGCCTCAGTGAGGTAACCGTGAGAACGGGTCTGTGAGATTCTAGAGAAGGATGTGTGCGCTCCAGAGCCTCTGCAGAGATGAATCTGGAGGTGAACTCTGTCAGCTCCTGCAAGTGAAATGTGAGGTGATCACTATCAGTGTTGTGATTCACACACCAACTTTCTTCTCAGTTTGAAGACCAGTCTTAGCCATTGATGTCTCTCAATTTGAATTTGACATGAATGTAAACCCTTAAATGGTCTCACCTCATCACAGGAATCTGCACTGGTGCATGTTGAAGTAGTGGACGATACTGAAGATCTTCTTGAAGTTTCAGTGGGGATATACTGTGAGCTGGATAGGTACTTGACCTGGGAGGTTGCTCTCCCGGTGGCCGCTGGTGAATAGCTGTTCACATGGGCCTAAAAATAAATCAAGACGTGTCTTTACCTATGCCGTTTTTAAATGGTTAAGGTGAAATGGATAGGCAGTCATTGTTATTACTCTAACTTATTATTAGTATTATTATTATTATTACTATTATTATCATTTACAAATGCACAGTAGGCTATTATATGATTTGTTTAAAAAGTGGGAAGATAGGGGGAACAAGTCCTGGAAACAAATAAATAGTAATTAAATGCCAAGGCTAATATCATTAAAATTCCCCCAAACTCACCATAATGAAGACGCAACCCCTTGATTATAGGACAAAATGTGAATTCGCTATCTAGGCTAAAGCAGAACAGAAGTATAGTCAAGTGAACTTGCTTTCTTCGATCAGTCTGTTTGTGTGTTGCTTTGCGCTCCATCCAGAACAGATGCATGGATTTTTTTTAACTGCGTCGTTTATGACGTTTATGGGAATCACATTATTGCGTAACAATAAGCCGTTCAATCGCTGTTTTACGCAGAAGTCTGTTTAGTTTGTTAGTATAGCCTAGGCCTACTTCATTGTTTTTTCGAACTTATCATTGCATACATATTAGACTGGTAATGGTAGTTATTCAAAATGACATGCGTGCTCATGAACTGTGTCAACAGGTAGCCTGCAATAGTCTTTAATTGTATTGTTCCAATTGGACTCGCAGAGATCCCCGTTCCCATCAGATGGCACTATTGTCTAGCAGTCAGAGTAACTGTTGCCGTTTAATCAGCTTTTCGTTTTTACTCTCCTTGTTAATTAAATTAGTTCACAAATGTGTGGTGTTTTTTTTTTTTTTTCACAGTCGTCCTGCCCCGATATATGTGATAATGAGGCTAGTTGGCCTCTATTGGCTGCCCTCGTGCTTTTGTGCCTATTGCTGTCCTCGCATGGACCTCTGTGCCCATTGGCAATATTTCGATCGCTTGCCTATTAAGCTGGTTACACGGTGTTGTTCGCTCGCTGAGCTGTTACATTGCTAGCACGTCTAAAATGGAGCAGCCTACTCAACCTAAGGGATTCTTTCTGTTAGCCTATCTGATTCAAGGGAAACATATGGGCCAATGTCAAACTCAGCGGACGAATTCAGGATTAAATTGCAAGAAGCTGGTCATGTTTATTTATTCATCCAACCATCATTTCTTTCTTTCTTAGTCCTATACTTTCATTGTTTATCAGATAGCTTCACTGTACTTTAGAGAAAACGATTGGCATTTCTATGTCCGTGAATTCAACATTAAGCATACAGGCTATTCAAACATACTGCCTCAATGCAAGCAGGCCATGAAATATCTAACATCCAAATCATTTGTATATTGATATTATGTCTTACTCTCAAAAAGGATTTGCTATTTCTGTTGTTTTAAAGAACCAATCAGAGGTTTCGTGCTACTTTCTGTGGGCGAATTGGAAATGAGAACTTCAGAAAGATGTTTTGTTTTTTCTTCAGGCTACAGGGCAGCCATGCACAAAGCAGCAGCTCTCTTTTTTTCACCACTGCTGCAGTTTTCAAGCAGCTTGGGTGGTTGTGCACGTCGCCTGATTGCACTCAGAAAACATGGGGAGGGTTTCTGGGGCCCCTGTCATTGTTGGCCTAACGAAGGGAATGGCCTGGCGGAGTGTGAGAGAGAGACTGGACACTGCATTCTCCCTGACCACTTGTCAGCACACATCCATCACTGTGTAAGCCCTAATGGTTTTCCTGGGAGCATTTTGTTATCACTCAGGCAGTGCAACTCATAAAAGGGCTATGGGTAGAAAAAATGTCATACTAGACGAACAAATGCTGACAATTCATACCAGATACTGACCCATCATCCATTCTGAGTTATTTATTTCATTTTAGATTCACAGTCAAATGTAATACAAGATAAAAAGAAATACTTTTCGATGAACACCCCTCCATGTTTTAAACATTATCTACTGCTGCCAAACATCTACATTTTCTCTAAATTCTAAGTCTAAGCTAGCAAGGGATCCAGAGTTTACATAATACATGCATTGTCAAGTGCAAAAAGTCCTGAAAGTCTCTATCTTCTGACTTATTGTCCCTTCTATGTGACGTAATTGAGGTAAACCACAGAGTTTAATGCAGAAAATATCTTGTCTTATAATATGGGAAACACATAATGTACTGCAATACGTTCCATTTCTGGATTGCCCTACAAAAAAAAAGCAATCTGACAAAAGAAAATAAAAAACCCATGAAATCCAACGGGCTTAGCATCTGACCTTCCACTCTCTTTTCTTTGTCATTGTGCAGGTCCGTTTGTAAGTCCACATCCTGGGATGGGATCAGAATCCATACGTGATCTCACGCATGGCTGCACGCATAACCTTAGTCAGCAGTGTTGAAGCATGCCCTTAACCTGACATTGATGTGGTAACACGTGCTATTGTCCCCACATGCAAACTTGGCGAGCCATCCCAGGCACTCTCTGGCACTCTCCCCCGCTCTCCGTCAGCTGCAGCGGCAGGACTTGACGATCATGTTGGAGAGGTGCTCCACTTTCGGGTTGCGGCCAGAGAAGTAGAGGATGGTGAGGGGCTCCATCTCCTGAGGGACACAGCAGGGGGAGATGGACGCGTCGGGGTTCAGCGTCTGGTACAGACTCAGCAGCTGGTGGTTTCAGAGAGGGAAGATATGGTGGTAAGCCAGCAGCAGAAGGAATATAATGTCCGCAACACTGATATTTGCTCCCGTTTAATGTTAAAAACAAGCAACGTTTCGACCCCATACTGGTCTTCATCAGGCAAAACTTATTTATATCTATTTGTCCTGCACCTGCAAGGTGGGATGTCCACACAGCCACTCTTCTTGAAAGCCAGCAGCAGACCCATGTTCAAAAGTTCAATGTTCATTGGCATGGAATATGTAAAAGGTGGTGTACTAAGAAGACTCGAATTCTTACTTGAATGCTTCTTCACATACCGGTACTCGAAAATGAACCAGATACCCACGCAATGAAAATACTTGTAAGAGCATATTTTACAGAATGACATAATGTCACAATAATCGTGATCATAGGCTAAACCATAAACCAAGTTTAGTGGTTTTAAGTTCAAATAGCCTAGTTGTCATGGTCTCATTTGACTAATTAATTTCTCTACATCTCCTTCAACTGTTCACGATATTCAAGTGACACCAACCCCTGCTTTGATGTAGTGTAACTTTAGGTGTAGCCTACAATGCTTGACACTACTTGCACACACACTACACTGTTTGGAAGGACCAAGTAATCAAAAAATAACAGACACCAACATAGTCCTAGTGGTACAGTGTCCTTACCGTACTATGGGTGGCATCGGAGCTCTGCATGTAAGGGCATGGCCCAGAGCAGTAGTTGGCATAGTAACCCTTGGGTTCGTGTATCCACCTCCAGTCCAGGTCGCGTCGGAAGTCGATGTAGAGCGACCGGACGCAGCAGTTCTCCTCATAGTTACTGATGGAACAGATGGAACCCAGGGAGAAGAAGATATAGGCAGAACATATTTAGAGTTCTAACTTTAGAAGGTTCCATCAGCTGATGGAGAAGAGGGGCCACTGATGAATCAATTCCACTTTTACACATCATGGCCAATCCTCAGGAGTAATGATATACTGTATATGTCCATCCATAACAATGGGTGAGTGGGCTATGTAGTATTTTGTGAGGGCAAAACTTTAGCCGCATTGTGTATAAGCCGCAGGGCATTGTTTTATGCAAGTCAGAAGAAACAAAACCATATCAATACCATATTTACTGCACCCGTGTATTAACCCATAGCTGAAGAAATGTTGCAAAATCAATGTATAAGCCGTGGCTAATAGTCCGGAAATTAGGGTAATATAGACCAGTGAGAGAAACTGAATCAGAGGCAAATTCTTGAATTTCCCTTGGGGATCAATAAAGTATCTATCTATCTATAAATTCATTATTCGTTGCTACTGTAGGTAGAGACTTACGAGAAACAGTAGTTGGTGTCCAGGGTCCGTTTGCGGCGGTGGTTGGACCTGGTACTAGAGTGGTGTGCGGGCAGCATCATCAGGATCAGGTGCGGCAGACTGTCCTCTCGCTGCCTCTTCAGGCGTCCCAGGTCCCCCCGCTTCCTCTCCTCCTGGTCCACCACACCTGCACCAAACAGCACACCAAAGCCATACGGCCATGGGCCCATATAATATAATACATTATAATATAATGATAGTGTAATATAATATAATAATAACATAATATATATAATACCCAGGGTTGCAGCGGTAAAACAAAGGGTGGGTAAACTATGAATCCTGCGATCGCAGTAAGGTGGGCTACACCATGCGGTGTCTGATTTTTTTTTAAAAAGCCATTCAGAACATGTTTGATGATGGGGGAGGTTATTGTCCAATGTTCAAACTTTAGAGGGTTGATGAGTGTACTGTGAATATGGACAATACAGTGTGCAATTGGTGAACTCTTTTGAGAGGTGGATAAACTCCAATAAGAGGTGGATAAACTGTGTTCACTTGCATTTTGCCTCCACTACCGCCCTGCCCATAACCTCTGCTTCTCTGTGGGGCCAAGATCTACACTAATAGAGCTCTTGAATATATACTGAATTCTGGAAGAGACTAACTGATTGTGACGGTGCATGCGTAACTGTTAGTACTATAAGCATAAAGCATTGTGAAATATCAGATGGATAATGCCTTCTGGGCAGAACACAATTCATTGGACGTCTTAAATGAACAGACTGCTTTTAATAGATCAAATAACAATAGATGTCAGGTGTAGAATCTATGATGCGTGCGCTCTATTGCACTTGAACCCTTGTGTTTGGTGTTATTATTATTCTCTTTCCCGATGAATTGTACAACAGAATGAACAAGGCACACACACCCATCATTGATTTGATTCCCACCATCATCAGCAGAGTTGTTTGATTACCTTTGAATTTTACTTCCAGTATGTCATCTTCATTGTTGATGGCGTCACCATTTGGATTGAAGGACTGGCATGGACAATGCACGCCAATCTCTAAACCAAGATTGTTTTCTGTGGATGGAAGCAAGTGGAAAATGCTCAGGCCGACAGGTCTAATCTCAGAGCCCATTCTCGTAGCTTGCAGAATGAGAGCTGTGTTGCATTGCATTATCAATTTCTGTAGATTAGCTTTCATGAAGAAGTGCAAGGCCATGCACATCCCAGGCCAAAGTTGGGTGGGTGCAGGATCCAGTATGAGTGAATCACAAGAGGATGAGGAATGATCCACATACCAGATAGCTCCTCAGAATCATAGTCATAATGTCACAAAATAAATTTTAAAAGATTATGAATGGGAGCCATCTAGTGTGTGGATCATCTCTGGTCTTGCTTTGTATATTAGCTTTAAGAAATTAGCTTTATGTCATTTGGTTTACTCTATTTGTGTTTATCACTTTGCACGATTTCGCCCACTCACTCACTGCTTACTGGATGGGTTCAGCTTTGCCACTTACCTGGATGCGTCAGCCACTCCCTGATGGTGTCAGTCACATCAAATGTGATCCACTCGACGGCACCTTTAGTCTGGACATTCTTGCCATCAATGTAGCGCCGGTTTGACACACCTTGTTCACCTTTACGTCTCTGAGGAGCAAATCACCTTGCGTTAGTCAATAAACCTCACACCCATCCACCACAGACCAAGCACAACGGCCATGCTCTGAATTAAGTCTTACCCAAATGCAAAATAAGTACTCATCCACTGATGCTCAAAGACTGAAAAGAACGCTGTGGCAATCACTTTGAAGGTCCATGATGTAGGAAATTATGTCGCCAAACCCATATATCTTTATGACTACCTGTACATGTGATCTTTGATATGTAATTTAGAATGGAAATCTGAGTACGGTATGTGTCCTTCACACTAACTTCACCGGTGCCTGACCTGCACTGTTTGTGCAAATAGATGGCTACTCAGCTTGCCCTACCCCTCTGAAACTAGTTGTTTTTTCCATTGCATGTCTCCGATAGGACAGACCTGGTAGAGCTCGATGCGTTGTTCACTCTGCCTGGCCCTGGAGTTTGGTTCCCGCAGGAGCCGAAACTTGGCACGGAACAGGCTGCTGGCATTCCTCTCAAGGCTTGTTACGTTGAAAAAGAACAATCTGGAACTCTCCTTTGCACAATCATGAGCGCCACCTGCAATAAGTGAAGCAACCATGCCAAAAAGCATACAGGTACAAACCCTACATTAGTGTGTTCCTGTATACTCGACACCCCATCCTTACAGGAAGAGCACTGGTTAGTTAGAAAAGTGTAACTCAAATAAAACTAATAGAACTAACAGAACCAAAATATAACAAATAAATCACTAACATTTCACGTTCATGTGAATCACTATTTTTGGATCTACTGTAACTGTCTGTTTTCAAATAAAGTTGCCTTTAGTAGATCAGAACTATCCCTACATAAATTTGCAATGCTGACAAATTTTAACGCGGTGAACCTTAAATAAACTCAGAGCAGTCTGTTTGAAGAATTTCAACTGAGGATGAATTATTGCAACTAGGTCAAACTCACTGTGAAATCGTATAACACTAATCGTCTGCAGAGCATCTTTTATGCAAACACAAGTGATTCGAATAAGCCTGTGCAACACTTACATAGCAGAACAAATGCCTATACCAACATCACCTTGAGGTCAACTTTTCCTCTGCAGTAAGCACTAGGAATTCCTTTAGCTTTTCTTTGCATTAATGAACCCTCTACTGAACTGAAACGTATCTCTCTCAGTTAATTCTATCAAACTTGCTTAAAACATTATGTCAACTTTAAACTGTAATCATGTCTGCCATGACTTGGGTATGAAACCTGCTGACCTCCCTAGTCACGGAGAAGTAATTCAAGTAACCCAGTTAAATTGGAAGTGCTCATTTAGCCACAGGTTGACTGAGTCCTCACTGACGATATCTGATCACACCTCATCTGACATATCGATTACTTATGTAAGAATGCAGAGGGAGAGATCTGTTATTTAGTCCACACTGCCATTATATAATGTCAATCGTACAAGTCTATTTCACTTGCTGTGAACTGTTTTACGCAACTAATTTATGCAGCTAATTCTACGCAACTGAGAATTGAAATTACATTGTGTAGACTGGTCATCAAATTTGAACTGCCAATGAATGAAAATGCACATCAGGTCTAGTCTTGTTATTTTTGTCAACTTGCAGGTGATAACGGTGCCATGTTGACAGGCGAAAACAGACGGTTGATTAAATATCAGAACAATGTCCATTTCATTATGTAGCCTCGAGGAGAAACTGTTACAAATCTCGTCACACACCATAGCCTACACTGCAACAACGGTGAGAATGCTTGTCGACTAAATATGCAATACAATACTGTAATACAATAATTAACGCTAAATATGATCCACCACAACAAGCATACAGCTATTTCGCTCACTGTTCTCGGGCGGTTCGTCCATCATGTTGATTTTGAGGACTTCCTTGGCATAGTACTCATCCTCGGGGTTCGCAATGCCGCAGTTGTGCCGCCGCTCCTTGTTAAGTTCCTCCAGAAGTTTTTTGGTGCTGTTGAACAGCGCTTGAAATTGCGGCGGCACCTCATTGGCGACATGTCCGTCTGGGGGGCTGCTGAGTCGCAGCTTGCTCAGGATCTGTCCCCGCACTGCCTCCACCCTTTTCCTCCTCAGGTGATCTAGTTCCAGTTTAGTACAAGCGGATGGAGAGAGATCCGTTATTGCATGCCGTATAAGTGTAAAAACCCAAAGCACCTGTGCCAAATGCATCCTGGTTTTAAGGGTGCGTGTGTTCCCCGAAGCGGATAGATCTCTGCGATGTCCAACGTGGAGCGTGAAAGGAGCTTGCTGGTGATGCGTTACTCATCGTTTTATTCAGTCCAAGGGAGTTCAGGTGTTTAAAATACTCGGCATTTCTCGGAAAGTTGCTTAAATGTTCAAGCACCCCGAGACGATCTTTAGCCAGGACACTGCATGTGCCATATGTCACCCTCGGAATTAGCTATTTACTCCCACTAATACAAGAACCATAACTGCCAGTTATGTTGTATTATTGGTGTTGTTACAGGACAGGCGGGGCTACTCAAACTAACGTCATGACACAAGTGCGCTTTCGTGTGCGTTAGACGCGACCAAAAAAAAAACCCATTAGGCCCAGACAGTGTGCTTTGCGCACTGCTGATGATTCATAATACAGAGCAACTTTTCAGAATCTACCTCATTAGAACCTCCTTAAATAAAGGGTTGTCTGTAAATATGGAGTTCATCCTCGTTTCACGTGATGAAGTGCTCATTAACAACATTTGGACCTGTGCATTATATGCCCACAACATCGCATCAAATGATTTGAATGACTGGGACACATTTGTAAATACAAATCTTTTTGATATTACAGTTTTTCTCTGTTGCTTTGGTACATTTCTCGAATCATCCTTTAGATTTGCAAAACAGTAGCATTTCTCAAAACATTTTGTACAAATAGCAAAACATCATGGATTACCCGCAAAAGCCAGTTTCTTACACAAAATCCTTAGTTCATCTCTCAAAACTAGATATATCAGTGAACATGTCAGTGCATCAGAATGACAAGTCCTTGTGTCATTGTGTATGGATGGATAAGATAGTCAAATGGTTTAGTCATGTTGTCAGTATAACATTGTACTCTGGAGGGATGTTCTGATGGAAACTACAGTATGGCTAAAAGTTTGATGACAATTTTTGTAAATTGTACAGTAGGTTACACCTTAGTATGTTGGAGTTTGATTGCAATACTGGACAAGATTCACATTTAAGTTTTTACTATTTGTTACTCTAATTTGTTGACATGTCATTGTGATAGCCTACAGAAATGAAAAGACGGCACTGCATGGTACAAAGAAAAAAAAGGGACATTTAGAAATGTGACCATAGGACAGTTTCCGTAGGGAAAACTGTGCATGCAGTGCTGTAGGAATTACAGTGCAATCTTCCTACACCTCCTGACGTTCCTGCCCTTTGGGCCACATATGACAACATGTTCAACCATTTTGCATGTAAAGACAAATGCTATGAGCTAATGCCTAAATGTTGTTGGGGGTGAGACTATTCAGCAGAGAATAATTTGCATGGATGTATCAAAACATTTGCAGCTTGTTTGAAGTGAATGAGAAATTGCTTTTTTTTGATGTGCACAAGTGACACAATTATGTGAAGATTCATATCAGAGAATCTTTAATATTTTTGTCAAGAAGCATATTTTCATGATATATTCACACAAATAAAGTCACCCTTTGTCATCAAGAGAAGGAAAGGCTGACCCTTATCTTGTCTTTGGTCAGCCACAGGAATGGCCCTTATAACGTTTATCATTGCTATGTTGCACCATCTAGAGTTGAAAATGAAGACATTGCGTGTCCTCATCATAGACCTCTGAAAGTCGCCTACAAAAATGTGGTGCATGCACCTGTGACAACACATGATACTTTGCTACTTGTTTTCCTTTTTACTTATTGAGTGATGTTTGTCTTCTTAAGATGTTGTATCTGAGCTCTCTGTGGGACTGCAGATGTAAACTAGCCTGATTGCCATCGACTTGAAAGGCTCTGCGAGACTTTAGGCTGACCAAGAGCCTGCGCTAACACGGTTTCTCCAAGCGCTGGTTGACCAGCCTCCTTTAAGTGCCTCGATTTGCTACTGGTCGATGTCAGAAAGCGGTTTGCCGAGTTTAAACCAATAACAACACTCTTTCCTCTGCCTTGAACACGCCTCTACCCAGAGCCGTTGGAGCTGCTCAAAGTTGATTGGTTCTCGACCAAAGGGGGCAGTTCCGCAGATTTCGGGAATTCAGAAATCCTTCCCGATTAGCAGTTGACCAGGGCTGTGTCCAGAAGTCAAGCGTGCACGCTGGGCAGTGTGCATTTTCCGGAAGTTACGTCAGAATAGACTGTCCGAAGGGTCAAGCGCTCTCACTAGTTGGGTACTTCGTTTGGCGTGATTTCCAAGCGTGCATCGATGCATCTTTTTTGGCCTCAGATATCCCATAATCCATTGCGCAGCGCAGGTCAAGCTCCACGCGTCATGCAAATCGTCAACACACCCCTCTCCCCGAGTCAGGTGACGCCAACTAGTTAGTGCTGTCCAAATGTAGGTAGGGACGCACACTGAGGAGCAAACTAACTAAGACGCTATTGACAAGAAGGTACTATCCAGCGTGCACGCTTGACTTCTGGACACAACCCAGACCAGCGACAGCAACGCCGAAGGTGTTACGTCACTGGGAGGGCGTGCCAGGCTAGATGTAAACTAGCCTAAGGCTGACTCTGGTGCAATGCATCAACCATTTTTGCCCAAATAAGGAGATCCGGTATCTTGAGATTTTTTCTCAAGATAACATAGGGATTTTCAATTATCGCACCTGTTAAACTCTCGTGGGGATGATGACTTTGGAAATGCAGACGTTTTTTGCAGCACAGTTTTGTCCACTGGCGTCTAGTGGATATTGTGATCTTTGGTAGGCTAGGTGAAACTTTGATCTTCGCTACCCCAGAGCTACAATGCAACTTGCCATAGACAGTTAGCTTCAATTAACTCCCGGATCTCCTTATATGGGCAAAGATGGCAGCTTTGGATCCTTTTTGTAGGCGAACTTCAGAGGTCTATTGGCATGGCAACAAGACAATAGGCGCTTTCAAGTTCAACCCCAACTGACCTCTTGCAGCAGCGAGATCTGCCGGTGACAGCAGGGGAGGGGATACAAGCGCTGCTATAAAGTTGTACACTCTCTACTTCCCGTAGTCTAGACGTGACCACGTGACAAAACATGAGGCACAGGCCCTTGTGGATATGAGGAGGCATCTAAACGCCAGCACATACGTCAGTGATGTAAAAGCCAATTAGGGCAAAGTCCTGACGTCAGGAAGGCAGGGTCTAGGCTCCGCAGTACCTGGAGAGGTACTGTGCTGCTGGGCAGCAGAAGCCTTGCCCCGCCTTGCTCCCGCGATAAGTTAAGGCCATGTGATATGTGACAGATTTTTAACCACGTGCATCTTGTGCTGCGCAGTTCTGCGGGATCACAAACTCGCCTAATGAGTGAAATCAAAGATCATTAAGTATGCAAGATACTGCGTCGTAGTTCATGTCTATGGGCGCAAAATGGGTATCACTTCCTCTGCATAAAGAGGCGTGTCATTGCGTGTCAATAGGCGAGTTCATGATGGCGCAGCATATAGAGCAGAACTGCGCAGCACAACATTTAACCACAACGTGGTTAAAAATCTGGCCAACATAAGCAGAATAAACAAGAGGGGCACAGCTGATATAAAGTTGATTTTCTCCAGACTGGAATCCTCAAAAATGCTAAAAATGCACCTGAAGTGGTCAGAGGGGGTTGAGGGTCATGAAACCGTGCCCAAAATTCACATTCTTGGCTCTGTAGAAGCAAGATCTTAGTATATACATGACATTCTGATCTATTCCCATAGACTTCAATGGAACAGTCACTGCCTCTGTTCTGCATAAAGGGGGATTTTGACCCCCCCCCCTTGTGATTCGGGTTCCAGGAAGTGGCTTCTCAAGCATCTTGCTCCGCCCTTAATGATCTTTGGTGAAATCTCTCTACTGATGTGTCTGCCAGTCCCCTTTCCACATATTTTAATTGTTTCATGTTCAATGTTTAATTTACTCTGTGGGATCCCAGCTAAAATGTCCAGCTGATGCATGTTTACTTTGTGGAACACACACGCACATACACACACATACTGTACTGTACACACACACACACAAACACACAGGTCACACGCACACAGACACACAAATACAGTCACAGACACACAGACACACACTTTGACTGTACTGTACATCAGACATTCCCACTGAAAACTCTTGCCGTCGGATGCTCACACATGTTTCTTGGTTCTTCAGTCCCACAAAAATGGCATATCTTTCCTGATGGTTGTCTTGGAATGATCTCCATGGCACCAGCTGGAAGACAGAGGAACAAGGACAGAAAACACATGTGTACAGTACCCTGCACAATGAGGGAGGAGTGTAATTCCAATGTTTTCTGAAGATTAGTTTAGTTTATAACTTGACTGCAGTCAATCCAAACCTCACAAAACCACTCATATTTGTTCAAATCTACTTTGTTTTCTGATTCTGACATTGTAATTCACTCGTTCAAGGGATGTCAGTTGCTCTATACTGGACCAATAAAGTACCAATAGAAAAGCCCCAAAAAGCCTATACTGTATATTTTATCTAAGGACCTTCAAAAACTCTAATTCAAATTAGCTGTATTACATAACCCAATTGGAAACTGGAAATTCAAATCTAATATTTTTTAAGTCAAAGGCATATATTCTTAATCTTAATTTTGTTTTCTCATAACAAGCCTTGTTTTGTTAGAAATACTAATTAAAATGAGAAGTAATAATAAAAAATTACTTGTAAACAATAATGTTTCGCTTACAACAAGGTTGAAAAAAAGACAAATCAAGGGTACAAATGTCATAACCAAATAAAGCTGGTCGACACAACAAATGCTTGACATATACTGTATACAGGCCTATCAATAGAGAGTGCTGTCAGTTGAGTTATTTAAAGATGCGGTACACTGCAGGTTACCAAATAAGTAAGTTCAAATAGATAAATAAAGAAGAAAACAAATAGGTAATTCCCTTGAGTTTGCAAAATACCCTAAAACAAAGTGTGTGCAGAAAAGCAATATCATGCAGGTACTGTATGTAGTTCAGTTAGTTTCACTCTGTGTGTGTGTTCCTGGTCAAGTGTTGTTTACATTCGGTCTAACCACAGTCACAGCGGCAAGGGGATGATGGCAGGTGGTACACAGAGTTCAACCACAAGGGGATGGGCATGCAAGAAGGAATGCTGATGGATGATGCTATACAGGAGAGGGAATCACAGCGGGGGGATCACCTGGCATGCAATGGGCATAGACACTGCGGGGTTGATGTCGGGTAACAAAGGAAAATAAGCAGTCAGTGTACCTATACTTTAAACAATCACAATCTCCAACTATCTTATAACTTCACTTGAAGACGTGGTTGAGGAATATAGGAGGATTTCAATACTTGTATAATCACACTTGCGAAAAGTACATCCCTTTTAAGAATACATGTATACTTTTCACTTGAAATATATGGCAACAAATTGAATTACATTATTCAAAACAGAAATGCTCCCAGTCCCAGCAAATTTGACTCTCAAATTATTGGCGAGGGGCCAGTCTGGTTTGCATAATGTACCCAGCATCCAAAGTGTTCAAACCATAAGAATGTTCCTGTTACCCTCAGAGGGGTCATTGGGACAAACCACAAAACTCTCTTGAGACAAATGTATCATCCTTTTGGTGTCCTATGATCCCAGAAAATAAAGAGCAGAGAGGCTTACCATTGTACAGTATATGTGACCTAGTGGAATATTTCATTATCATTACTATTATCATTATTATTATTAAAAGCCAGGAGCACTTATCAATGACTGATAAATGAACAATGCCATCTGTTTGTAAAAACAATAATACTTTAAAATGGTGTCTCCTATACTCCTAGCCATTTGCTATTCTGCTTAATCTAGTTTGGTTTAGGCAAATTAAGATGGCAAGTTCAGCAAAATGGCTGACATCATTCTCTGACTTTGAGAGCATCATTGTTGGCCTGAATTTACATGCTAAGGTGGGAGACTGACCACAGTATAAGGCAGTAAAACAAATTAATTATTTACACTATCATAAAAGAAGGCGGCTTATAGCTATAGCATATAGCTACTACTAATGTTTCAGTAACAGTACATGTCTTTTCTTTATTGTCAGAATGAAAGACATTTGACATTACAAGTGATGGCATTCACAATTATTTGCCAAGTGTAAATAATGCACATCAGCGGAGGGTTTTTATTTCAGCTGAAGGGCCACATGGGGTTTTAGATATGGATCGACCGGCCAGGTGGCCTATTTTATGAAGGCTCTGCAGGTCACACTAAATAGTCTATTTGGCCACATGTGGCCACCGGGCCTTATAGTTTGAAACAGGTGCATCTCTTTATCATTAAGCTATCATATTTTTTTATATAAACTTGGCTATTTGAGTCACTGTTTGTTCACCCTCAACCTGCTATAACAAACAACTGGTATATATTTTCATTCTTTGCTGTGTTTTTTTTAGTAGTTTGTAGTTTGTTAATTGCATCCAGCACACCTAAAAAAAAACAAACACAAACCTTTATCAGCATGGATTGCAGTCTTACTCTTAAACAGTAAACAAACAGAATATATTGTCTGATATTTTTTCTAAGCTCACCATTAGACCTCTAATAATACATAACAAAGGCTGTCGCTGAAAGATGCTGACTGGCATATTTGTTTATCCAAATGTGATGGAAAGCCATGGAAAGTCACTGGCCAAAGAAGCTGCACTGACTTGCATGGAGACTAGCTCCATGCAAAGCCCACCAAACGTTTTTTTCTCAGGACGTGCTGTCTGACACACCTTTCCTTAGTTATCCTCAGGAAGCATATGGTTCACCCCCTGAAAATAGGCAGCATCTCAATGCTTAAAGAAGACTTGCCTGGACATACTCACTCAAAAGACAGATAATGGGGTAAGTGATATTTACGTTTTTCAGGATTGCTTAGACACTATTGGTTATGTTTTTGTAAAACTCTGACTCAAACTCTAGACACTACAAAACCATATACACAAAACCTGCAAACCAGGACAGAGGGCTCAGCATGTCAAAACATTCCTCAAACAACAAAAGTGTAGTTAATTAAAAAGAAAAAAGATGAAGATGAGAAGAAGAGCAAAGATTTATCAAAAAGAAGACTTGACATTTTGAAGACTTCATCCACATAACAGGTGGTGTTGTCATGTTATAAGCATCATCGAAATGTTTACCATTTGGCTAGAAGTGTGTTTTAAATAGCTTTAGCATATAGACTGTAAAGCAGAATCTTGTGCTGACAGGTTTACATAACGTTTGTCATATAATTGCAGATATAAGTGCAGATGCAAAACCCTCTAAACACCACCTCTGTCAAAAATGAGATAACGATGGCGAGGGTCTCCACACATAGTGTATGTTAATAAAATAATTTTGCTTCAAAACCTCTGTCTTCCTTTTCTAAAATATTGATTTGTAGGCAGAAATAGGGGCCTTTAAAAGCTTTTAAAAGCTAATTTAAAAGAAGAGTGGTCAGATGGATTTAGAAGGTTTTTCATTCGGGATTCTTAATTTGACTTAAGCCTGGCACCACTTAGAAAATGCATTGGTTACAGGTGTTAATGATTTCAGAAATAGTGCTCAATATTAATATGGTTGCACTCCATAATCAAAATGATTCACTTTTGATATTCTCAGTAACAAAAAATTGATAGCGACCTAATGACCAAAGCATTTGTAACCCCCGCTGCTACTGAGAAAGGATTTCATGAGACTAGACAAGAGTGATATTGGAGTGCAGCCATCTTTATTACTCTAGATTAATGCAACTTTTGGAAAATGCACCTGTTGAATACCAGAAAAGAACAGACGAAGAGTGTGATGTTTTCGTGAATAGAGACAGTGCTTCAAAAAACACTGCTAGTGTTGAAGAATTCAGACAAAAAGACAGCAAACTCAACTAAATCTCTCTCTTGAAACGTGAACTCCGGAACGATCTTGAAGATCTTTAGGAGTTCATCAACATTGCAGTGACGTTATTCTAATGATTAGGTTTAGGATTAGCAATTGTATCTAAATATGTTGCTGGGTTCTGTGTCTGGAATCAGGCAGATGATATTGAAAATGAGTTTTAGACTATTATTAGATGACTAAATAAAGTAGTATGGCCCAGATAAGACAAACAGACTCACCAACAGACTCACAGCCTCCTGTGGATCTTACCTTGGCCATGTCTGTATGAGTTCTATTTACAGTAGCTGTTTTATGCAATTTATTTGAAATTTGACTGAAGGGCTTAGGAGTCAAGTTTTGCTGTTTCCGTGACAGGTTTCTACTATGGGCCAGCTAAGACAAACAGCCTCCCCTTCACAACGGAGCAAATGGCTTCCTGTGGATGTCATGTTTATGTTTTGGCCAGGCCTGTTTGTTCTGGCTTAGAAAGTGAACTATGAGTGCAATATACAGTAGCTGTGTTCCATAAAATTGAAAATTGAGCAGAGGGCTGAGAAGTAGCTTACAGTTTTACAAATTTGGTGTTGAGTTTTGTTATTTTTGTGTCAGATTTCCAAAATAATATTAAAACAAACAAAAAATGTGAGCAGGGAAAAAAAATGAGAGCCATGCAAGTTAGCAATGCAAGCTCATAAAGGGCAGCAGATGTTATTTTGCAGCCAGGTGTTCTCTCCTCTCCATTGGTATTTCTTCAGAGACGTCAAGGCTATACATCCCCACAGTATGTGTTCACATAGCTTGAAATCAATGTCCCAAAGCTGACCTGATACTTTTCAGCTTCTACCGTATCACCAAGGTGATATGTGGGATAAGGTACCCCTCATGACTTTTCCTTCAGTTCAAGTAGGCTAGTTGAGTCGAAAATGAGGAAACTAAACAGTTTCAACTAAACAACTGAACTACAAGTGCAAACAGAAATGTAATGTGTAGTTATTGTTATAGAAATAAATGTATCCACCTTCAGCATACAGTAATTGCGAAGACATTTTGTTTCAAATGTGCAACAAATGTAGTTGATTTAGTCAGGGAGTTTGTCGGTTAGTTTCCACTAAACATTAGACGTGATGGACATGCAGATCATGTCTTCATTGGAGGTTTCATTTTTTTTAGAACTTATACAGAGGTCCTGTGGGCTGTGGATGTCAATAGCCTACTGGACGTGGGAGAAAAAGATGTCATCTGGCGTTATAGTCTGTACCTAAAATTGCTTAACATTATGAAAAGTAAAAATGATATAGATATATTTAGTGTAGAACTATTAAAAGTAATATTATACAAAACAGACCTTGCTGTTTTTTACCGTTACATTAACATTGGCGAATTAATATTCAAGTGTAATAAGCCCAAAAAAAGGAACTACTTCATAGCCGTGCGGTATATAGAAAAATAATGCACGTTCCAAATAGCGCATCACAATAGGAAATTTGACCAAGCAGTGGTATAAATATGAATATTCAGTATGAACCGTAGATTGCGTAGAAGATATGTACAGTACGTCTGTGTGCAGATATGTGCAGTGAAGTAATGCTGCACATTGTAGGAGTAGGCTATAGTAAAAATTAAGTGTCGGCTATGTACAGTAAGAATAATATTAGCCTATCAAAGAAAAGCAGGATGCTTGGCAGCCTCCGCCACCGACAGATCTGTGGTGTGCTGTGGTGGATGTGAGGAACCATTAGGCTGGGTGAACCCTGCCTGAACTTCCGGGGAATTTGAATTTCGCCCGACAGCTCAGGCTGGAAACCAGCAGATCTACCTCCTCTGTTTACTGCCAGAACCTTTGGCTCCAATCAGAAATGGCCATACTCTAGTCCTGGCACGCTATTGGCCGGTGACGTGACGATAACGAAACTTAAGTGACGCGAAGTGCAGTAGAAACAAAATGCAGCCTCCCCAGACTAAGGAACCATGTAATTTTTCTTCCCCTTGGGGATCAATAAAGTATCTATCTATCTATCTATCTATCTACAGTATCTATCTATCTATCTATCTATCTATTTACCAGACTATATCCACTGAGTGTAAACTTGCTCTCTCCTGCAGGACATCAGAGGCCTCTGGTTACTCCTTGATTTTCTGTCTGATCTTCATGTATGCAGTGGTAAGAGGCAACTAGTCACTTTATTTATTTTCCATACACTGTTGTAGGCTACTTTTATACATTCCAACTTAAATATTTATTGTATTTATATTACTGCAAAAACTATTATTACTGTCCAACTAAGTGTTACTCATCTTATATGAGAAACAGAGTGTAGTTTGTGTTGTCTTTAGAATAAAGACACTATATCTAGTGCCTTCACAGAAAATCAATTGACTTGCCAGTGCATTAACATTTGTCTTCATAACACGTCTTTCACACTCTCAAAACACTGGACAGATGTGTTAAAAACAACAAGAGTTGTGTTATTTTCAACACATATTGTGTAACAAATAACAAAAGCAATGTGTTGGAAACAACACAAACTGTACACACAGATGTGTTGTTTTCAACACATTCATGTTAAGAGTGCAGGTCAAATTCTTACTGAAATTATCTTTTTTATTATACTTACGAAGTCAACATTTGCATTGCTTTTGAATTAGATAAGAAAAATAAAATAACAAAAAAGAAATATAGTAAAATGAATATGATATCATAAAATAAAGTATAGTGAAAGAGATCTGACAGTGGACTAAGACAAATTGTCTTCAATGTTACATTTTAAGACACAATTTATTAATCCATTGGCAGATAAATGTACTTGTTTTTTTATATCTTAATTTTGACCGCCGCTTTTTTGTCTTCCGTCATCTACTGCTACTACTGAATTTTTGGTCAACAATTTCTGGGACACCGTAACACCGGGGCACATGAAACTTGGTGGGCATGTAGCCCCAGTAGTCCTTTACACACACACACACACACACACTCTTATACACAAAAGCAAACTCACACATGCACACTCATATACATATGAGCTGCAAGAGTAGGAGATATATGCATATAAATTGCACAAATAGGAGATACAGACAAGTTTTGTGGAGAGAATGTGCAGAACTATAAACAACAGTCATATTTTGTTTAAGAAGATTTTTACTTATTTAAAGGTGACATAGAATGGAAACCATTGTTGTCTTGGTTTTGATGAATTAGAAGAGGTTGTGCATAACCAAAGAGCTAGCATGAACATGAGGCATGGTTGTGTGCCCTCCTCATATGGAAATCTTCCATGGAAATAGCCACTAAAAATGGGTGAATTAGAACAAAGCCAATATCGCAAAGCCGTTGAAGTTCAATTGGGGTTGCCAAAGAGGGTGCCATTTAGTCAAAAGGACCATTTCAATACCCAGCCTACAGTCAAGGTTTTAATTGGGCTAGTAAAATGGCAATTGAGTTTATTTTTTTATAAATCAAAGTTGAATATATACTACCGTAAAACTCCAAACAATAGCCCGGGCTTTTATTTTGCCAAATCGCCAAAATGCACCGGCGTGTATTTGAGACAGGCGTCTATATGAGACAGGCGTTTAATTTAGTGTTGTTAGTTGAGTGTAGGTTTATTGTAGGATTAGAAATAACTACCCAATAGCATAAGCAGTCGGAAAGCATGACAACAGGAGGTTACCACATTATATTACGGTAGGCTACTTTATTTAGCCTATAATTCGAATGTGTTTCACAAATCAGATCATATTAGAATTAGCCTACTATTAGATATGTCTTAAATTATTGGCAGCTTAAAATAGGCCTAACGAAACGATGTGACAGCGGGCTGAACAATTCAAGTTACCATCGAGCCTGTAAACTTGTTGCCCCTGATAACACATCAACAATAAAGAATGAATGCTACTCTGTAAAACAACTGATCCTATTAATCGCTATCACCGTGATCCTCAACTAGGCTAGACCTACTACAAGTTGATTTGCGAATTCCTCCTCCTCGTCGCTCTCCTCCACTTGCCTGCTTTGCTTGCGCAGCTCCCGATGCGCAGGGCTCTCCCTCTTTGGAGACAGACGTTACAGCTCAGCCATACGCACCCTCTTTGGATCAACCGAGAAATATCTTGCCGCTGCTTCTCCCGAATTTTGTTAGGCAAATTTGACAACTATCAGCTTAAATGTCATTTAAATCAAGTCTTCTTCTTTTCCGCCACGGTATTGAGAGAAATGCGGAGAAACGCGGGGAAACGAGAGAAAGTGAAACTAAACAAAGAAAGGTCGTGATAAAATATGTTGTCTAGTGCGCAATTTTAAAAAATGGCATTAATTAAGTAATGCAGGACATAGGCCATTGTCGAAAAAAGTTAAGCATTTGGATCTCTGGCTTTCACCTCCGCAGTCATGCAATTATAAATGTAGTGTGCGCAATCTGCACCTGCTGGCGATCTGACGGGTATAAGAAGAATAAATACAACCCGAAACTAAAAAAAACAGACCAGGCTTCTGTTGGAGACCGGCCTGTAACCCCAAATCTGTAGCCACACCGGGCGTTTAAAAGAGACATGCGTCTATTTGGGACTCGGCTATTGTTTGAAGTTTTACGGTATTTTAACATCAAAGAACACAGTACAATACTCGATTCATCCATTCTATGTCCTCTTTAAAGGGAAACTGCAGGATTGACGATTTCATCGCTGGTTTCGCTTTCGCTTTTCGTTTTTACTCGTTTTATGCTTGCATATTTCTCTGCAGAGCTTTTCCTACAGCTTTAGCGTGTATATTTTACAAAACTCCTCAAACGGTCAGTCTGCCGTGCCTTTTCATCAGAGCCATAGAAAGAGAGAGTTGCGACACTCTTCGATGTTGCCACCACGATCAAAAGTTCCAAAAAACCTGTGCTGAATGGCTGAATCGCAGGAGGGTGGGATGTACTTCCGATGCTGGAAGGTGTAATCAATTAACTCATTGACTACTGACCAAAAGATTGGCTGTAAACAGTTCCAAAAGCCCCATAACGAGGAAATAGCCTAGAAAAAGCTCTGCCATTTTTTCCTATGGAGGTCTATGGGAGTGTCGCCACTCTGTTTTATCTACCGCTCTGCTTTTCATGAGATTTCACGTGACACTTCCTGGAGTAGACCATGGGTGCGTGCCCGAGGGCTCCTGAAATTGCAAGCGTGGTTCTACCGCTACAGACCATTAGGGCGGCGGAAAAAAACCTTGTTCTACTGGTAATGACTCATTTAATCATAATAACAGTATGGAACGAATTGATTAACTGAAAAACGTTGCATAGTTTACCTTTTAAGTCAAATAATCTTACAAGAAAAGAAAGTAAGAATCCTTATACGAAAACAATACTGACTAGATTTTATCTTAATAAAAGATTGTAACACTTAATATAGCACTTTTAAGATGGCCCTGGGGACTCCTCAACTTGTCTGCTGAGCATGACAGAAGTCTGCCACTGCACATGCGCCTCTGTTTATTGAGCCTGCTAAAGGGCCGTGGTCAATAATGAAAAGTCATTTTGACTGATGAAAGAGGCAGTGTGCCATTGAGAACACTCGGTCTGCGCTTGGCTGAGACAGAGACAGATCACAAAGTTATTTTTCTATTTATTTATCTAACTGGAAAATAGAATTTTAATGTGGGAATGTTAGAAAGATGTGTGGCTTGTAGAATAATGGGTTCGTAACTTACATCACTGAATGTAGGGTTAAGGGACTGGTCATAGAGATAATGTTTATTGGTTCGAGATAATGTTTATTTCTCCCATAGGAATAGACACTGGACCTCCCGATTGACTCCTAAAGGAGAGTGGCAGTTGCGAAGTTCTCGTCCATTTCCTTCAAATGTTTCATCATGTGTTAACATATGACTAATAAACAGAAAATTGCACTTTGTCATGTCTGCATTGAGTTAAATTCAGGCAAAAACACTGTGAATGCAACTGACTCTTCAAAACAAATCTGACACAGCTATCTACGATGTGATTTGCTTGAAGCATGCATTCATTAATATGATTTAAAAGAATAAACTAAATGAGCCTGTTTCCTTTTAATGCAGGTTGCTGCCGTGGGTGAGTTGCTTCTTTCTTGGCAGCCAAATCAACTTTCTCACTGAGAACATTCCCATGACACAATAATGTTCAAATATATATATGATGCTGTCCGCTTCTGGTATGTGTGATATTTTTGCATTATATTCCAGGGCAATACCATTTCATTGGAGAGTTCATGATTGAGGGTAATTCGACTCTCACGGTAAGCCCAAAAGAGTTGAAAGGCTTAAAACTACAAGATGAGAATGCGAACGACATCGGAACCATTGAAGAGGCTGAGCTAGCAGCAGGTGAGGTGATTGTGTAATTGCTGAAAATTGAATGTTAATCACCTAATATTTCAGTATGTCTTGACAGGATTTCAGGATATACCATAGATTAAAAACTCTAGCATGCAAAACATCAACACATCTGCTATCTATCTATGGACACATTCAAGGCTATATATCTCCACTGACAGCAGTCAGGCTCATGGGAGTGGTTCAAACAGAAAACAATTTGACAATGAAAGATGTGAACAAAAGCAGCATTTATAATATAAATCAAATGTGTAATTATTAGGGAACATGCTGAAAACAGAATATGCTGGGTCATGACCAACTCGCCAAACCAGATTTAATTAAATGCATACTACTCTTATTCGTATTGAGACAAACGCAGTGACAGCTTTAAGCCTTGGGTGACAGTGGCTCAGAGGGGTCAACAGTCGAGCTCGACTCCTGACCCTGTCAAAGTGACCTGCGTGAATCTAGCCCCATGTTATTCAAAAATGATTCAAAACACTGCTATTCGTTGAGTGTTTTTAATCATTTTTGAATAACATGGCAGGCCCGCTTCACGCAGGTGTCGAAGTGTCCTTGAGCAAAACACTGCACCCCAAAGTGCTCCCGATGTGTAGGTTGGCACCTTGCATGGCATCCTACGCCATCGCAGAGTGAATGGGTGAATGTGAGGCATGAGATTGTAAAGCGCTTAAGAGTGCTCAGAGGAGTGGAAAAGTGCTACATAAAGGCAGCCCATTTACCATTGGACATATTAACAGAGAGGGTTAAAGCGGAGCGAGAGGCGCAAACGTTCAAACATTATGTTGCTCTATCTTGTCAGTAATGAAGGATCTTTGATATGTGAACACTGTGGTGATTGCTATGCTATGATAATAGGGTGATTGCTAAATATCCCAGCCCATCCAAAGCCCTTAATTGAGACACCTACAGTAGCATTGGCCGCAGCTGTGGCACCTGCACTGTGTGCCAGCAACCCGGGTTCGATTCCCGCCCTGTGTGTCTTTTCCGGGTCCCACCCCTGCTCTCTCTTCCATTCACTTCCTGTCTTTCTCCACTGTCTTATCATTAAAGGCATAAAAGGCTCCAAAAATTAAACTTTAAATAAAAAACCCTACCCTGGTCAGTGGCTTAAAATACAAACATAAATATAAAAAAATTAACTTTGAAAAGACTGTTAGAATACAGACAGATGCACATTAATCATAGTATACTTACTGTGTTGTGTGTAGAATGCCGGATTATTGGAGATGAGACAACATGCTGGTGCGGGTCTGAGTATATCTGGGATGAGACTGTGATTACGGATCACAGCATCTGCCGCAACAAACTAGAGTGTGTGGCAAACATTTCTCACTACACACCTTTGTGCATTCCCAAAATTTTAAGTGAGTATGTTGCCTGGATCCCACAGTATTAAAACAATAAATACATGTGTCTATTAGCATATATGCTGAATTTGTATATTACCTCCTTAATTGTGTTACAGTTCAACTTGAGGGAACTATGACAAAGACAAACTATGTTTCCACACCGTGGTCCTCATCGAGCCTAAATACTACAGTATGTATAATCCTATTTGGAAAACAACATCTGTGTTCATCCTACTAACTCATTCTTTAATTTGAGACAATGAGGTTCCATTTTGTTTATTGTAGCTGGCGAAAGAGTTTAACGATAACTTCAACGGATTTGAGAGCCTCACAACCACAGTAAGGTAATGGTATATTGCAATTATTGCCCTGATTCACTTTTGAGGTCTTTATAGTTTATATATCATATTCATATCCTTGGTATCTCTATAAACAATCAAAGTATGTTGATAGTGTAACACACTTATCTTCAACCTACTTAGACAGACACTTTCGGTCTCTGTTGTATTTTATGCCTCTATGCTAAACTGTTTAAATAAAGGGTTTGATTATTTGAACCAGATAGAAGACCTGCTTTAGTTTGTCATCATACGTGTTAAACAAAGTTCTTTCAGCATGTGAAGTGACATTTTGATGGAAGTTAGCATGGCTTAAAGGTGTAGTCTGTAATTCTAATCAAATACACCTCTGGGATAAGAAAAAGAAAGAGGAATACTTCCTTGGGTCAGTAAAGTTCCTGGTTTTCGTATGACCCTTTCATAGAGCTACATGTAGGCCTACCTGACAGTTCACTGTTCAGGTGTAGGCAGAACAGTGAACTAACATAACACCAACCTCTGCATTGTATTGATGTCCTTTGTGTTTTCCCCATCCCCTACACTCCAAATAGCAACTCTGGAAAGGATGCTGAGTTTGCAGTGACTATCACTGCATTATTCAAAACTTCCACACTCAATACGTTGATTAACACACTTGCTAGCGCGGTATATGCCAGCACAACAGTTGAAACTACAGGTATGTGTCCCATTCCCATCTGAAGCCTCAGTCTGCAATGAGCAGCATGCAATGAACCGTTGTTGTTTTTCATATAACCATGGCTTTTCTGTTTTTATGGTTAACCATGGTTTTTGGGGTAACCATGGAACCATGGTTTTATCGTGGTTTCAAAATGAACTTTCATTAACCATGATATTAACACCATTTTAAAAACCATAATAATTCCAGAAGTGCTATACTGTAGGTAAACCATGGTAGTGCCACGGATATTGACCCTCATTTATGAAACGTGCGTACGACCAAAAACAGGCGTAAAACAGGCGTACGCTTGTTTCACGCAAAGTATGGCATTTATCAATGTGAACGTGATCGGTGGCTATGCTCAAATCTCACGTCTAGTCTCAACTCGTGTACGCAAGTTTTTCAGGCGGCATAGCATCGCACAGCAGTAAATCGGCGGTGCATTAGAAAGTTGAATAGTTGAATTGATGGACTATCTCGGACTTAACACCTTTCCTGTACATGTGCAGCCTATCTGCTGTAATGTAGCATATTATATTGACACATTTCATGGTTTAGAATAGCCATAGGCGATGATTACTTTCTCTTTGGCAAACGCAACATTCATGAATTAGGCCTAGGGATATATATTTTAAATTATTTTCAAAGGGCAAATTTCAGTGTCGTACGGTTTTGTAATTAATGTATTTATAGTATGATGCGTTCTCTCTGCGAAAATAAAGTCTGTTGCGCATACATCGCTCTAGTTTCCCGCCTTCCTTGATGACAGCTTTTAGCTGTCAAAATTAACAAGGTTCAGCTGGACGTCACTGTGGCTTGAGATCACTAATGATCTCTTTTGGACGTATAATGCACCTTCATGTCATAAATTCTAGGGGCCATTAAAACGAGCATAATATAGGGGCGTGATATTTAAATCACCCTCGTTTCCAGCTGCCACATTTATCAACACACGTTTATTCTTACGCTGGAATTGGAGTGATACTAAAGTTTGATGAATCACACATGAGCCCCGTCGTAAGATGATTTCTGCGCTCAGATATACGCTGGTTTCTACGCTCTGTTGATAAATGAGGGCCAATAAACTGTAAAAAAGGAACATTCAGGGCTGTCCAATTTATCAAAACATATTACGTCACAATTACTTAAAACAGTCTAGTTTTGAATGACACACTTTATTGGGTTTTGTCACATTTTCTAAACCACAAAACATTACATTGAACAAACTCATGTTTTTCTTTCATACACAATGTTACTACTATAACTGCTGTTGTGCTTAGAATTACAATATACTAGTGATGTCTAGTAATACTGTGGAAGATCCATATGTGGACAAATGGCAACTTATGACATCAACGTAATTGATTCGGCCGCCATATTGGATTTAATCAAAAACACTAACAAATTTCCCTACGTCACAAATTTCAACCGATCCTCACCAAAATTGGCACAGACTATCTTCAGACCATGCCTTATTAGCGTTTTGATTTTTGTAACAATTGACTGAAGAGTTTGCCCGTCGTAGCTAATCGAAATTGCTGGCGAAGCCGCCAAACAGGAAGTGAGCTCAGATCTTAGCAGCCTTTACATCTATCAACACCAAACTTAGTATATGGACTTGTGACCCAATCAGGACGATGCCCAAGAAATTTGGTGACCTTTGACCTCAAAGGTGTCATCAACATTTGCATCTATCAAAACCAAACTTGGTATATCGCCTCGTGAACCGATCATGAGGACACCCAAGACATTTGGTGATCTTTGACCTTTAGGATACCTGCAATTAGCAAAAATACAAGTTGGCTTGTAGCTTTTGACGTGTTAGACATGATACTTGCTCTGACTGCTTACGGCCATATGTCTCATTGCGGCATTGAGCTAACAGCGTTGAGTCGCCGTGGTTACTCCGGCCTACTGCTTGGCCCCTTCATTGCTGCTTGCAGCTATATTTTAAATTAGGTTTCTATAGGCCAAGTATACGGAATAAGGAATTTGGTCTCTGCATTTCACCCATCTGTCAATTAGTGAACACACAGAGCACATAGTGAACACATAGTGAGGTGAAACACACACTAAACCAGAGCAGTGAGCTGCTATTTTATTTTTTTTGTATCTTATTTTAAGAGGGCATAGCAACCTTGATACGGGTGGGTAAATAACTACATACTACCTCCTTCTCACATCCACAGGACACGTGCACATCCACGCAAAACATTACAAATTACGCCATAACAATGGGAAACATAATTCAAGTCAATATTTCATGAATATCTTATGAAGTCTTGACGTTCAGAAAAAGTAGCTGTGTGCCCACCTTGCAGGTGCTGGACAAATGGAGAGTAACTTAGGAAGGAATGTAATGTTTACGTTACGTTACGTTTAATGCAACGTTTCGACCTAACTGGGTCTTCATCAGGCAAATGACCATTTGCCTGATGAAGACCCGGTAGGGTCGAAACGTTAAACGGGAGCAATTTATCAATGTTGCAGACAATACATTCCTTCCTATCTTATGAAGTCTACATTGAACGTCACTTTACTAAGTGTGAAGTATTCGCAAATCACTTGAGTTTAACACTGGGAGGTAAACTACATTCAGCTGACTTGTATTTGTGTAACCTGGAATGGTTGGACATTCTCAGAATCTCAGTAGCAAAAGATGAGAAATCATCTGCAAAGGTTACATTTTTATGAAACAAAAATGATTTGCTTGATCATGTTCTGCCTTTTTGGCACTAGTGGCTAAGATGTGACGTGATCAGGTTAGAGGTTTGGAACAAAAATAGCAATGTTGTCTTCCACATTTATGAAAGGTTTGGTATAAATGTTGGGTCATGTCTCAATGCATGAATGCTTTATGTGTAGTTTATGACAGCTGAATGTGTTATGAACTTACCCATCAAGTAAATTGTTTCCATATTAACTCTGTTGTGTAAAGCCTCATAAGTGTTGCTCTCTTAGGATTGGTTGAGATGTTTTCACCTAACAAGACAATACCCTATAAAGAAGAAAAGGTTGAACTGACCTGCAACTTGAACATAGATGACCCCATGAGTTCGTGTAGTTGGTTTGTCTCGCAAGACAACAATGAACCATCGGCCATTGGGAAAGGCACCCAAGTTGATGTTGAGTCTTCGTGTTCGAATGTCACAACACTTACACTGAAAAAGCCAACAGGGCTTTGGGAAGGTAAGTTCATGCCACTCGCATCAGTCAAATCATCTCAAATGGCTCTTTCTGTATCAAATCAACCAAGGTCCTCATCTCAAATTTCAACTTCTTTTCTTTTCCTTTTCTTTAATGTGATGGAAGATGCTTGGTCCGTGTATGCTTCGTTCATTTGATATTCAATTAAGAACCAAAAATCAAAACATAAAAAAAATGACTTGTTATTTCATTATTTGTTTATGAATGTGATACGAAGAAGAAAATAACGCTTTGTTTTTCAGACTTTTGATTTCGTGGTCAGATCAAAAGTAGAACATTTAAAAAACGGACTCAGGGCTAACTGATTTTGATATTTATTTTTTTCCGATTGCTGTGACCTGGAAGTCAATTCAACGTCACTTTCTTGGTCTTTCAGTGCTCAGTGTTGCCAATTTAGTGACTTATTTGTTGCTAGCTTTAGCGACTTTTGGCAATTTTAGCGACAGAAAATATTGTCTTGCAAACCAGAATCTGCGCGACTTTGCGCAACTCAGTGTCATTGTTGAATCGTCAGAAAATCATCTCCCTCCTCGTGCCTGTTTTCTTGAACATTGCATTCGCCCAAATCGTTGCTCCATGATTATAGAAGTAGCCTAATGATTAGTCTGTAGTAGCCTAGGCTTTCAGGCGATGTTATTGCATGGAAGTAGGCTACAGTGAGTTGACACACTGACGGTTTGACGCCGAAACGCGTTTGTTTTTTAGGCATGGTGCTACAATAAAGAATAAAAAGATAACGAACTATAGTGCGGTTCTTTTGCACATTTGAATTCCCTAGAAGTGGCCACTTAATTCACGCACATTGAATTGTATTACAACTTATCGCCACGAGGTGGCAGTTTAAGTCCGCTGTAGCATTGCCCCGGTGTTATGTTTGTATGTCTGCTTTTCCCCAACTACTGGTTTCTTTGCGCATGCTCGCGTTGCTCACAACAGCTGCATGAGTTTTCTGTGCCATCACTACTACAACTACTCGGACGAAAGACATGTGAAATATAGGCTATGGGCTATTTTAGCAAAAAGTGGACCACAACTTCATTCACAAGCAGAGCAAACAATTCAAATTAGAAAAACCTAGTTTGTCAGCTGAGGGGACGTTTAAATAGCCTATAGCCTAGGCTAACCATAGTCTTTAGGTTAAATTGTGTATAGCCTATGGTAAAGTTATATTCGGACTGGTCTGACAGAAGCACCAGCTGGCAATTGGAAGTCAATAAATAATTTCCGGGGTCACAGCAATCGGAAAAACATGAATATCAAAATCAATTTTGTCCCTAAGTCATTTTTTAAAATGTTCTACTTTTGATCTGACCACGAAATCGAAAGTCTGAAAAACAAAGCGTTAATTGCTTCTTCGTATCACATTCATAAACACATAATGAAATAACAAGTCATTTTTGTATGTTTTGATTTTTGATTCTCAATTGAATATCAAATGAACGAAGCATACACGGACCATGCTTCAATATGATGGATCATTATTTAGTTTTTTTCTTCATACTGTAATAGTTTTGCATTCTCTCACAATACTTTTTAATTGTTTCCCTTCCATGTTTGTTAAATGGATTTGTTTACAGTTTTTTCCAATTGCTTAAAAACAATTTTGCAATCTAGGCTGTTTTTTTTGTTTTGTTTTTTTTTAATATCAAAACATAATTCACATGACCACACACCTGAACTGGAAGATACTTAATATATCCTGAAGAATGAACCACTGCAACGAAAATTACATATAGCATGATCAAAATCAAACTTTTGTAGGCTACCAAGTGGCGCACACTTACCAGATTTTTAACCACTTTTGGGCATAATGAAAATCACTCTCATTTTCAGTATGCTTGGCCATAATACTAAAATAGTTCAAATTGTAACGTCATTTTGAATGGCAGTGTTTTGATATGGCAAACATGTGACTTTATGTCAGAACAGTAATCAGTGCATTATAAAAGTGCCAATTTGAATTGCAAAATGTGTTTAAAGCAGAAAATGTGTTTAGACTTTTTTGGAGACTTAAGAGGTTTCACTCTCTGTTTGTCAGTTGAAATAATCAAGCATTTCATTTTAGTAATTAGAGAAAACTGTAGTATGTCCTTGAATGGGGGGTCATGCAATGATGTGGCCTGCTTTCCAACCCTAGCTTCGGAATGGGCATAGCCTTTGAAACCACACCAACACTCAGGATGAAGTTACATACATTGACACATTCTGGAAAAGTATTTTGGAAAAGTATTTGGCAGGCATTGCTACTACCATTTACCATTTGTCTCGAAACTAACGTCATCTTCTCTCATCAATGAGTGGCCCTCAATCCTGGTGGCTGAGACTAAATACTCCACACACTGTGCGATTTTGCAAAGCCTTAAAGGGATATTCCGCCATTTTTGGAAATACGCTCATTTTCCACCTCCCCTCGAGCAAAACAATCGATATTTACCTTGTTCCCGTTCATCCAGCCATTCTGTGAGTCTGGCGATACAACTTTTAGCTTCAGCCTAGCATAGATCACTGAATCGGATTAGACCATTAGCTTCTCGCCTGCTAGCTTCATGTTTAAAAGTGACTAATATTTCTGGTAATTTTCCCATTTAAAACGTGTCTCCTCTCAAGTTAGAAAGTGCAATAAGACCAACTGAAAATGAACCCTGCCGTTTTTCTAGGCTGATTTGACATGGAACTACATTCTCATCTGGCGTAATAATCAAGGCAACTTGCAGCTACTGGCACTACTACTGCTTGATGTCTATGGGGACTATTTTCAGATGCTGCGTACGATATCACTGCGCCTATGGTACGTTTGCAAGTTGCCTTGATTATTACGCCAGATGAGAGTGTAGTTCCATGTCAAATCAGCCTAGAAAAACGCCAGGTTTCATTTTCAGTTGGTCAAGAGTGCGTTTACATGGACATTAATATTCCGATATTAACCTGGTTAAGACCATATTCAGAATAAGATACTCCCATGTAAACATCATTTTCCGATTGCCTTTACCAGAATAAGGTCATTTTCGGAATAAGCATAACCGGAATGAAATAGGTGGAGTATTCCGATCATATTCTGGTTATTTAGGTGCATTCTAGACATGTAAACACCTTATTCGGAATAATGAAGTTCTATTGGAATATGCACGGTATTTCGCGACAATTAAACACAGCATTATGGCAAATAACAACAAACTGTTTGACGGCCCATGGTATTTTTCTGTCGCGACAGTAAAAGAAACGAAAAAGAACTTCTGGCGGCAAACTTTTCAAAGTTATTTATAAGCGGAGCCTCAGAAAAGATGTCGAGAATGAAGAAGAAGTTAGGCTACACTTTGAAGCGAGGAAGAAATACGTTAGACGGCATAGTAGCGACATAGGCCTACAGTAGGCTATGTGGCAGAGCATAGCTAGTGATAAAGTTACTATGGAAACATTCAGGGAAGGCACGTTAGAACTTTCATTAATCAGAGTATGCTGCGTGTCATGTAAACTGGAATATGAACGGAGTATTCTTTTAATAACTCATGTAAACACCTTATTCTGAATATTGTCAATATTCAGAATAAGGTCCATATTCGGAATATTAATGTCCGTGTAAACGCACTCAATCACAAGATCGGGAAATTGTGTTTTATATGTAAAAACTGTTGCCAAAAGGGGGATCGATTCAAGAGATGTGTTCAGGCAACTTGGAATTTGGTCTAGAGAATGGAGTTTAGTTATACTGGGTAAACCCAGCCCGATCTGCCTGCGATTGAATTTGGCCCTGCAGCTTACAGTAGGTTGGATACATGCGCATTAATCTCCCCTGCTTCCTGTCCACGTTTTGCTGGAACCAATCACAAACAAAGTGCTGCCTCCCCATACTAATGTTCAATCTTAGAAGATTGATCTTAATATGGTGATACTGAAGTGTTTTAGTAATTGTGAAAAAATGTAACATGGTCTCTATCTATATAGCACACATCCTGAAGGATTTCTCTCTTTCCCTTTTCATTTAGGTGTGTATACATGCAAGTTTATTCAGGGTTCAGTTGCACACAAGGCCTCCGGAGAGGAGTTACACATTGACACGCTTCCAGACAAGATCACAATATTAAGTGAGACAGCAGACTGCACAAGTTCATCCTCAGTTGATGTGAAGGTCGAATGTCGAATTCCCCGTCCTACCCCTACTGCTGCCATTGTGAATTACAGGGTCATCCTTGACACACCACCAAAGGAAGAGGGACGGATGATGAGAGACGGTAAGAGCCATGATCAGGAGTGAAGTGGGCGTTGGACGCTGGGGTACTCCGTCCGCCCACTTCTCCCTACGTGAGATATAAAAAAAATAACAAATATAAAATGGCCTACAACTTATGTCAAACTGTAGCTTATTGGCAATGGTGAAAAATAACCTGAATAGGCTATATGAGACATCTCCAATACTGTTATATTGGCCACGACATGAGGGGGGATGCACACACATTCACGTTCATAATCAAAGTTCCCATCTAAGTTATGCTGAGTATGATTTGGAATAGCCTAATAATCACATGGCCCCATAATTTTGGAGTATAGTAGTAAAGCATTAAATGTAACGTCAGTTCAACTGGTGATTTGAAGATTTAGTTCAACCTAGCATTAAATAGGCTAAACCAGCATTTCTCAAACTAATGGGTCCGCAACCTGGACACTGCTGGTCTTCGGAGTTGCGGAGTGATGACGTGACCTGGACCTTTGCAGTATCAGTGATCGGTTACTGAAAAACTTTAACTTTCTGATCAATTGAAATGATTTACTCTGGCCAAGATAGCAACCAGAACTCCACTGCTGAATTAAGAAATAGTGATGACCACAAAGAAACTACTACTATTTAAAGTATGGTCAGGAACTACCAGCAAAGCCTTTACAGAGACTAACTACCAGGCACAGACCACTGGTTAAAAAAAATCCCTGCTCTAAGCACACCCAGTAGCATATCTATAGCCATCACACTATCTGCCGTGTCAGTTGTGTCCTTTGTCCATATACAAATATATATATTTATATGTGTATTTATATATATATATATTTGTATAACCAATAACCTTTCGCCCTCTACTGGGAACCAAGGGTAATAGACTAGTTATTCTCATTTTGTCCATGCCTCCAGCTTGAGTGACTGAAATGTTAGCTTTGATAAAGAACACAGGTTTTAGCCAACAGTCACGCAACATGAGCTAGTTTAGTGTAGCTGTGCACACACGTAACACACACTCTTAGACCACAGCAGCAGATCACTATCTTTCTCAATATTTGTTAGAATGGAGAATTCCGGAGATTTTCACATACAGTAGCCTACTTCTCGAGGTCTCTAGAGGTGCTACCAGGCAGCTACACTCTTTTTTTAAAGTATATTTTTTGGGGCTTTTTTTGCCTTTATTTCTATAGGACAGTGAAGGGTGAGACAGGAAACAAGTGGGAGGGAGAGATGGGGTGGGACCGGGAAATGACCGCAGGCCGGACTCGAACCCATATGCGGCACGAGCGCTGCAACCTGCTGCGCCACAGCGCTCCCCAGGCAGCTACACTCTAAGGGCATGAACATGGGGCCTCATGAACATGCTGCCAGATTGTACTGTAGCAGTGTAGCTTCGCACAGATAATACTGTACACAGTGACCTTGAGAAGCAGAGATCTATGTGAAAAATCCCTGAAATTCTCCTTTCACTTGATCAATCATGTGTACTGTAGAACAAACTAGCAGATTTCTGATTGTTCTTTGGTCGTAATGTGGGTGTTTAATTTTTCTTCAGGTTTCGATTCAAACGAAATTTGGTATAAAAAGGAAATAAGCATATCTTGTGATGATAAAACAAAAAAGGTTCAACTCACGACATGTCGGTTCGAAAACAACAGCAGTGGGAAAGTAGAAAAATCCATAAGCATCCCAATTCTCCAAGGTAAGTGACACAGAAGTTTTTGTTCTGTTTTGCATTTTAGTGTGTGTACTGTATACCATACAACTCACAGAAGAAATGTGTCATTTGTATCAAGCGAATGACCGATTCTGTATAGAAGAATTGCCTTGGCCAAAAACCAAGGCTGGTGAAGAAGCCTCAGGGTCTTGCCCAACTGGAAGGGTAGGCTACACGAGCCGCAAGTGTGATAAAGATGGTAAATGGGAGAAAGTGCTGGACTACTGTGTGAATGAGGCCATAAACAAGTTGAGTTCTTCTGTAGAGGTAGGTCTATGGCCTCAGTTATTCAGCACAACATGGATAAAATACCAGCCCTTTAGTTACAGAATATCACTAATATAGCCATCTTGCTACCCCTCTTAAGTGTTTGGATGTACCATTTCAGAACTTCCAATCTGGACTGAATGCCACTCCTGAGATCGCCATGGAAATATTTTCTGGTTTGAAGAACAACAGTGCTTCTGGCACCAATATGAGTCTTGGTGATGTCACAGCCACCATAGGCATCCTGGATGGGATGAAAAAGGCATCTTCTGAACTAAGACTACAGGATGATTCAATGATGAATGTGAGCATTTAGGAGCATTTCAGTTCATATACAGCTCGGCAAAAAATTAAGAGATCACCGCATATTTTTCTGATCATCCTTCGGTTGCTTGCTGAGTGATAGGAGATGGGGTAGTTAGGCATGTATATATGTAGGCCTATATGCCCTTTCTACTGCAGAGACAAAATGTGCACAGAAACACAGGTCAGGCACATCACATTTCCTGTTGATTGAGATGTCTAAATTGTTGTTTTTAACTGAAGAGAACTTTTTTGGGAAGGCATTATTTATAAAGTCATTTCCCTAATTACAGGCAAGGCAGTTTTATTAAAGCAGATTTCTAGCAGCTCAGTGTGTTTCATAACGTAAAGAAATTAAGATACATTAGAAAATCATTCAATCATTCAATTCAATTCAATTCAATTCAACTAAAAAAACCTTTATTTATCCCTGAGAGGCAATTTCTCCATGCAGGCATAATGACATATAAGATATAACACAAAATATAAGACATAGCCTACAAGACAGGACAAAGGAGAACAGGACAGACAGGTGTGTGTTAGTCCCAGGAGAGGGAGGAGGAGGGGGCTGGGAGCACATTTAAGTTCAATAGCCTCAAAGGTAAAGGTAGCCTTCCTCCTGTTAGTTCAAAAACTCCATGTAGAACATGGGAAGAGTCTTCTAAAGCCCTTTTTTCCATTAAAAAGTTAATTAGCTTCAAAACGATGCGCATCAAAAGTTAGTGCGACACATGTGATGGAAAATGACTTATATCGCTCTAATGTCAGTTTTGTCGCGATGAGTTAATTCGCTCGCCAGAGGTGGATTAAGGAGAGTTAAATCGATTTATCTCCCTCAACAATGGAATTCTCTTCTCTGATTGGCTGATGGGGTGGCCATTAACTTCGTATAACCTGCTACCTGTGAAGTAGTTCCCGTGTCACACTTGAATATTAATTCGCCAAACTCGTTGCGAAGTTTAAATGAACTGTCACGTTGCATCCAAGCTGAAATACAGACGTGCAGAACCATAGTAACATTGTAGCGTATGACGGAGGTGGATTGTAGCTAGTTGGATGCCATTTAGCCTATAAAAGTAGCGATCTTTCAAAGTTAAAGTTTATCAGAATACTGGGATATGCCAGCTTGACAACGGGAGAGATAGAACTAACGACTGGCTTTTGGCCGTAGCATCCAGCCATTTAGAACTAACGACTGGCCTTTGGCCATAGCAACCATCCATTTTAGAACTAGTAACGGCAGTTTTGTCCTGCAAGTAGAAAGTTGATATGTGGCAGAAAGTAGTCCCACAGTCAAGACAGTTTTAGCGATGTTAACGGACGCAACGATGGAATAAAACTATGTTCTAAATATACAGGTTATGAAAACAAACGGGAGATAAGCGGGATAACGGCCTTCGAGGTCAACCGGTTCGATGGAAATAATGGCACGGCGGAGGTAACTCCGTCTCCGTGCGTCGCACGTCGCCGGAGTTCTAGACCTCCACCTAGCCATTATTTCCATCGAACCGGTCACCTCGTCGGCCGTTATCCCTTACATAAGTGTGATGGAAAAGGTTTGTAGCAAATTCTAGAATCTTTGGTTTGTAGCGATATAAGTTACTGTGACGCCTATTCAGAATGTTCACAAAGTCGGCGCTAAAATCTGAATTCTGTCTCGCGCATACAAAGACGTTCACCTCACAAGTGTTCCATTCGCTACAACTGTTGATGGAAAACCATCTAGCGCAGTAGAAATATGCGCATTAACAGGGCTCTGATGATATCATTTTGATTCGCTAGAATTTTGAATGGAAAACCATTTTAGCACTTCTTGTATCGCTCAAAATTACATCGACTTATAAGTGTTACAAGCCTGGCTCAAAGCACGCAACAGAGTAGGGAAAGGCCACACGCGGAGTAGCGATAGGCTATATATATTAGATTTATTAAATGAATAGAATTGAACAGACTAGGTTAAGTAAAATCAGTAGTGGAGTTGAACTTGGAAAAATAAAAAGTGTATGCAATGTAATGAGGTGCAGTGAATATTCACTGCACCTCATTACATTGCATACACTTTTTATTTTTCCAAGTTCAACTCCACTACTGACTTTACTTAACCTAGTCTGTTCAATTCTATTCATTTATAGAATATAATGAGGTGCAGTGAATAAGGAAAGCAAAATCCTAAATCGGCGCGGGAGAGACAGCGCAGCGGCGGTCGACCCCCAGTCTCGTCTGGAGTAGGCCTACTCTTTTAAAAGGCCCAAACCAGGAAGTGATTTACCGCGACTCCAAACACCTGCGCCCGCTTAGGCTTAGTTCACACCGGCAGTCGAAATCGGATGTCTTGCATATCCGATCAGAACCTGATCTTTCTGACTGACTGTTCTCATTGCATATTGCAAGGGATCACATCCGATCACATCCGATCTTGGCGTGCAATGCTCAGATCCGATATAAATTACACACACCTGGATTCATTAGGTAGAGTTGTACACAACCAACTTTTCATGGATGAAAGTGGATTTATTTTTTATATTTTCCAACTTATTATGCGTAGCCGCAGCGCAAATACCTCGTCATCCTTAACGTTACAGTTTTCCATGTTTCACCCTAAAATGATGTAGGCTATTGAGTCTGACGTTGGTTTTTGTTTTGCTGGTAGCCCTGGCGCACGCACTGAATCAATCAATCAATCACTTCAGTCACTCAGAATTACGTTGCAATTGTTTGTCGCAGTGCAAATGACGAAAGGGGCACTTTGAAATCCTATTCAAGTGGTTCGACTGTTCAGATTGAGTCATATCCGATAGTAAGTGATATTGAAACCACCTCCGTATGTGGTGCGAATCAGCATTGGAAAAATCTCATTTCATGCGGTTTTGTGCCGTTCAGACTACCCAAAATTCAAGCTAGATACAATTCAGATAAGCAAAAAATCGGATTTCGACTGCCAGTGTGAACTAAGCCTTAGAACATGTGTGCGCAATAATCATGTTTCTTATTTTTGATAGAGAGGGAGTGAAACCAGCATATAGATGAAAAATACAGTACACTTTCAAAAAAGGTTAAGAAATTAAAAAGAGTCGAGGTCAACACAATGCATTTGCGTATTCTCTTGTCTTTCACATGTGTATGACTAGTGCCTCTGTCCAATATATCTAATTTTGGACCTTAAGCACTTAATGAAAAAGTGGAAATTCATGAATACTGTTTGAAAAGTTCTTAAAGAACTTAAAAGAAAATAGTTAAAAATAGACTGAAAAGTTTCAGTTACATTTTGTTTATAATACTGTAGACAAGCCAATAATTGTGTTTATAATTTATTTATTTATGAATTCCTTTTTTCCAGAATAGAAAAGGTCTGCTTCTTTTCTCATTGTATTCATTATGAGACTAAGATAATAAGAATATCTCAGTTGTACCAGGGGTGTAATTGTGGAGTCCACTGGACAATATCACAAGTCGAAGATAAAAAATCAACTTACTGATGTTACTGTCTTGTGATATGTGTTATTGTTATTGATACATTGGATGGATTTTTTTCTCTTTTAGGACTTCATAGATTCTGCAAGCAATATCCTGTCCACAGAATGGACTGATGACAACACCATCAAAGAGGAACTTTCTACAAACTACCTGCAAGCCGTTGAGGGCCTGGTGAAAAATATGGAAGTAAACCAAAGTGATGGGCACAATTCCTCAAACGTACAACTTCAAGTTTGCCGAAATGATCAAGCCTGTAACAGAACAATCTTTGGTGTGGAAATGGCATTGACAACTAAAGCACAAGCAAAAGTGGTGGCGCTAAAGGAACTGGCCAATAAACTCCCAAATAATTTCCGTAATACAGAGAGTGCTAGCATTGTGGTCTCAGCCACTCTTGATAACAACTCTGATCACACAAACATCACCCTAATATTTCCTTTCAACCAGACCACAGCCCCTCCAGGCTTCAAAATCAAATGCGTTTTCTGGCAAACCAATCAGAGCCGGTGGTCAGATGAGGGTTGTGTGCGGAGAGAGACCGAGGAAAACATTATCTGTGAGTGCAACCACTTGACCTCCTTCTCATCGCTCATGTCCAAAGAGGAAGTTGACTTGCCCTTGCTGGAGGAGATCACCTACATTGCACTTGGGATTTCCATCTGTTCGCTCCTTGTCTTCCTGTTCATCGAATGCCTAGTTTGGAGTGCCATCGTCAAGTCCAACCTCTCCCATTACCGTCACACATCCTTGGTCAACATTGCTGTCTCTCTGCTGCTTGCCGACTGCAGCTTCCTTGCCTCAGCATTTCCAGACAAACTTGGAAAGCTAACATGCTTGGCCTTGGTGCTGGCAAAGCACTTCTTCTTCACGGCCATGTTCTTCTGGATGCTCTGCTTGAGCCTAATGCTTCTCCACCAACTCATCTTCGTCTTCAGTCCACTCAGGAAAAGAGTCTTCATGATCTTGTCCTTCACCGTCGGCTATGGCGGCCCCACAGTGGCAGTTGGTGTCTCATATGTATACTACAATATACTAGAGAAGGAGCCAGGGAGCAGTTACCATGACCCAGAGACGTGCTGGTTGAGGTTCGAAGGGCCAATGAAAGGCTCACTTCATGCTTTCCTGTTCCCGGTGGGAGTCATCACGCTGATGAACCTGATCTCCATGGTGGTAGTGATAGTTACCCTCCTGAGGCCAAAGGTTTCAGAGGGCAAGACGGACGACAAGGAGACTCTGAGAAGCATCATAAAAGCGATTGTTTTTCTGACCCCTGTCTTTGGTGGAACATGGATTCTTGGACTTGTTTCATTCTCGATGGATAGCAAAAGCCCTCTTAAAACAATACTTGACTATGCCTTCACCATTACCAACTCTCTTCAGGTATGTTTCATTTTTTTTTAACTAATATCTCAATTAAGTCATATTTTTGAGGATGTATATTTTTTTACTTTTTTTTTTTTTTTTAATTTGTAGGGCTTCTTAATCTTAGTAACAGGATGTCTTGGCGAAAAACGGGTAAATGAAAATGTCCTCTCTAAAGCATGCATACTGTATATTGTTAAGCTCTTTTCACAGGACTTTTGCAGTAACATTTTCTTCGCATTTTGTTTCAATCAGGTTCGAGAGGAGGTCCTGAAATACATACAGGGCTCGGTGAGGTCCCTTACCAATGCAACACTAATCCCTCTGCCCATGTCTTCATAAATGCTGTTGTATAGTATGGTTTTACTGATCTCTTGTCAAATTTTCATAGAGATCAACAAAAAGTGAGAGCAAGCAAAACCTGACAACATCCATTAAGAAGTGATCCCTTAAGGTAAGCAAAAATTCCCTTGGAGCCATTTTATGTCTTTTTTCTTAACTCACATTGTTTCAAGTAGATGCAAATCACCAAGTACACTAGAATCGAGGGGTCTTTAAGCTACTGTAGTAGAAATACTGTATTTCATCATTGCTTTAGTCACAACCCCAGTTTTTGATCACACCAAAACCTGGTCAACAAACTGCCCTAGTGACCCTTTGATCATTTGTTGATGAGGCCTTTCCTCTTGACACAATCAGCCTTCAAGTGCAGAGAGAACACACAGCACGGGAGGCCTCGTTTTGGGGGAAAAAACCTTTCACACATAACCGAACATCTGCGTTTTCAAGGCACTCAGATCCATACTTCTGCAGTGAACAGAGGTCGCACGTTTGACGTCAGAGCAGATTTGTTATTGTTTTGGCGCATATTCTGACGTTCGAAACCGCAAATCTCCGGTTATCTCTGGCTACACGCCAATTTATAAACGGAGAATTTGCAGACCCTCACTTTGCCCGGAGTTTTTTTTATACATTCGTTTATATGCGTTGTCATGTGGATGACAGGTCCAAACGTAGACAAATACCTTCGTTTAAGCAGATACCCGGCTACGTGTGTACGGGGCCTTAATGCGACCCACCGAGCATGTATTAGTTTATTATAGATACCAGCAACGACGTTGTGGTTAACATTACTGCAAACTGCTTTGCACTCTTCTTAGAGAACGTTTACAATGTCAATATCAAAACAACATGTTACATAGAGATGATACTCTTTGAAATCTCTATTGCAGCAAATCTAATTTGCGTTATGTTACATACTCATAACGTTACTCATAACATAATTGGGAACGCCTTTGAGCGCGCACGAGCGGGGGAGTGTTGCCAGGGGGAAAAGTGATGAACGCCTCTGAACAGATGGCGAAGGGGTGTGTGACGACAGCTAGCTCCTGTATTAAAAGTTCTGGCTCTGAATGATCAGGGCCCGTATTCAAAGAATTTTAAGGCTAGAAGTAGCTATAACAGGCAAATTTAGGAGAAACAATGGGTGTGTCACTCCTAACTTTAGGACTCCTATTTTTTTTACTAAGAGTAAGCCTAATACACAAAGCATTTTAACCCTAAAAGTAGCACTTCTGGGACAGCTTTAAAGAAGTCGAGAGGACTCCTAACTCACTAAGACCTATTCACAAACAATCCTAAACTGCTTTTAGTGGCATTTCATGTCGCGATGTTTTGAAATGGCGAGGGAATAATTGTGCATTGTAACTAAGAGATGCAATAGGCGTCACCAACAACAAAAAAACATAATTCCAAGTAAACTAAATGTAAACGTCTCATTGTTAATCAAATTAAATTGTTTCTCCTCTTTGCGAATGTACGTGTTTTCATACAGATTAATTAAAAAAATGTTGCAAAGATAGGCTACTGCTTAAATCCGTAGTGTATTTCATTACGCTACTAGATTTGCTTTGTGTTGTGTTAATCACTTTAAGTGTTCAGTCGTTTGTCTATTTGCACGTGTTTTGTTGATTTGCATGTGTTGTCATAGGTTGCACGTCATTTGCACCTGTCGGCCACCGTAACTGGTTCAGTACTTAGGTGCTTCACATTTATCTTACATGATTCAGTTGGATAAATTCATTGCTGTGACAAAATATTGTATGTCAGTTCAACCTAATAACATTGTGTATGATGATTAAATGATTCAAATTTCAGTAACACAACGAGGCTGTGTTTCATTCAAAACCAAACCATTTTATGTAATTGTTGCATTTGCTAAATTGGACAGCCCTGACTTTTCCTGTTTTACAGTGTACTGTGGGGCCAGGAAGTGACCAGCATTGTCAGCACAGCTAAATGGAAAGAAGCCATTCAGCAGCGGGGTTCACAGTGGTCACTGTTACTATGGAGTTTGTTTCTCAAAACCATAGTTACTAACCTGTTATGTTAGAAACGTACATGTAGTTGGTTGGCAATGGGTAACTGCACTGCAACCAACAAAGTTCTTAACTTAGTTTGCAGCTATGCTTTTGGGAACTGTGCCCATGGAAAGTAATCTCCCCTCAGCCTCCGGAATCAGTTCTGCATTAGCTGAGTGTTTCTTGATGTCCATACTAGCTTGATCTTTGACTTGCTGTCATGTAATGTAGGTTAGATTGTACAAAAATGCTAATGTTTGAGCTTGTATTTGAGCTTGTCTTTGAATAGAATAGTAGCTTTGATTATTTGTTGTGAACATTAATGAAGACACAATATTTTAAGGAAGAAACCCTCTCTCTAGTAGCCTACCTCCTCTTCTAGCACATATCACATCACCATCCCCTTCTAGAATTGTCACTTGATTCAATATGAGTAGTACCTATAGTAGCACTTATAGTAACTTGTCCTGTGGCACTGTACACCTTCACTGTTTACCTTTTTTGTAAGTCGCTTTGAATATAAGCTAAATGACTAAATGCTATGTAAAGAACTATCACATTATATGCCACCAGAAGCCTAGGTTTTATGTTCACCTGTGCAATAAAAAATACAGTTTAATTTTCTGAGTAAAGCTAATTGTACTCTTGGTCTTTTATGCAGTTAAAAAAGTTTTAGAAGGAGACCTACATTGAGACTGCCGATTCAATTATATCTATGGGTCCAAGTTAGAGGCGAGGCCTATTTTTAGCCTCTGGTCCTTGCTGACCTGGGGTGTTTCCGCAAGCATAAACCTCTTTAATAAAACCCATGCGAAAACTTTTAGCAACACTGTTAGCTGTGTGATTGTGTCAGAGTTGGAATTGGAATGACTATTTCAACACAATAAGGTTGTGTTTCATTCAAAACTAGACCATTTTGTGTAATTGTTACATAATATGGCCCAAAAGAGGTAGTCCCGTTTTTTCGTTACCAAACAAAAAATATAACCTACCAGGCTAGTGGTTAACCTAGGCTATAATCCCGATAGGGATGACCAGCACTGTAAACCCAGTGCTCCCCTACCCTCGTCGTCCCCAGAGGAACAGGAAGAAAACACCACTCGTGAGGAAACAACGACCCCGTCCAAAGAGGTGAGGATAGGCCTGTCTGAGGAGCAAAAGCCTGCAAGAACTCCTTCACATGCCACATGTGAGGATTTGGAAAAGAGATAAGTGTTAGCACTGGAGATGCAGACTGAAGCCAGTGTAGATGAGAGCTCCGCTGGTGAAGACTCCGCTTCAAATGAACCCTCTTGTCCGACTAGATCTGAGAATCTTTTAATTGGATAACCGTGAGGATTTACGTTTAGCAAAGGTGTCATCATGTAAAAATCAGGCTCTGCTAAATTACAGTTTTAGTTGCTGCTTTCATCTTCTAATTAAAAGGGATCATGCCAAGTGGTGGGACTGATTCCAAAATAAGTATGGATATCTCTTTAAGCATGACTTCTTTACTGTCCAGTGTCTGGAAGTTAGGCTCCTTTCCTAGCTATGCAGACATTAAAAGTGACATTACTATCCTGGATCTTTTATTGGGCTTATCTGGAGGCGGAATCATCAAATGATCTCCAGATGACAGTGATAGTAATGAGTCGTTGTCGGTGAGTGCTGAGAGGATCAATGGATTGTACATTTTTAACAATCTCAGTTTGATTAATATTCACACTGGTTTTCTTCCTTGGACGTATTCATAAAACATTTCTTTCAGTTATTTATAATAATACCACTTAAAACAAGAAAGGATATGGGAAAGTCATTTGTATAAGGTCATTCATAGCCATTGGGTAAAGCTGTTTATTATTAGTATTATTATTATTCATCGGGACTTTGAGCAGGAGGCCAGTTTAGAGAGCATTCTTGTAGACATGGAGCCTTTGTGCCGTGAGTTGTGAAACCCTCTTGTCATGTCACATCCTTACTTAGTTCTATCAGTGGTGTTTTACCCAAATGTTATTGCAGCTGCAAGGCTGTTGTGATGGGAGGTGTATTACGTGGCCATGTTTGGGTGGAAGCGTTGTTTCCTGATGGAGAGGTTTCTAGAGAGGGACGGGCCAGGAGTGAGCTGATCTGCCAGATGGGCGGAGTGGGTCTGCCTCTCCAGAAATGCGTACAGTCTTTCATGTCATTAGGGGCTTTCAATTTGACCTCTTGCAGCAGCAATATCTGCCGGCGGCAGCAGGGGCAGGGATACAAACGCTGCTATGAAGTTGTACACTCTCTACTTCCCGTGGTCTAGACTTGACCATGTGACGAATCACGAGGCACGGACCTGCACGGACCCTTGTGGATATGAGGAGGCATCTAAACACCTCCACATACGTCAGGGATGTAAAAGCCAATTAGGGCAAAGACCTGACGTCATGAAGGCAGGGTCTAGGCTCCGCAGTACCTTTTCGGCTGCTGCTCGGCTGCAGAGCAGCCGCCTGGCCACGCCTTGCTCCCGAGTGCAGAGTCGAAAACACACCCATCTAGACCATCGTGGACAGATTTTTAACCACGTGCATCTTGTGCTGCGCAGTTTTTGTGCTGCGCAGTCATCTTGAACGCGCCTATTGTGTGTGTGAACGGATATAGAAGGGTGTGACTGGGAAAATATGCAATGCCATACTTTATTCACTCACAGCAATGGCATTACTTCCTTCATAGCGGATATTTTCCCACTATGTCGTTTTACATTCAACAGTGCACAAAAGAGAACATTTGTCGGAAGACAATTTAAAGAATTTGATCACTTAATTAAACATGCATATTATTCCAGGTGGTCAGCGGTAGTGTCATTTCTGAGTTGCTGATGTTGAAAATGAAAACCGCGGCAGAAACCACCAGCATTGCTATGGCCCTTATTGCTGGCAAGGCTGATGTATGCTCCCACTCCTCTATATCATAAATAGACATATTCCAGACCTTGCGCATACACATCAAGCTCAGGCGTATAGATTTTTATGTTAAAATGTTGACACTTTGAGACCGAGCAGATGTCATGCCTTTCTGTACATCTCACCATTATGTAAGTTGTCATAGTAAACCATTATCTGTTTTATAGGAAGCTCTGGATCTGGCTATGAGCCGAGGCTTGATAGCCTAACTCTCGCCAGATCCTTGTAGTGTAGTTCCGCCCTGAGGCGTTTCGCTGAGCTCCACACAAGGGTCTGGGATCGAGGACTATGCAAACTCCTTCAAGGGAGCAAAAATAATGAACCAATCAGGATCGCCGGGCGGGATTTCATAAATGTGACGTAGCGCCGAAGTGAGTGTTTGATTCAAACGACAATGGCGGCACGCAGCGAGAAGTCGTGTACTGACATTGATTCTGCTATTTCAACTGTTTTGTCGAATCTATCGAATCATTCTTTAAAAGATGAACAGAGAACGGTTTTGAAGGCATTTATTGGTGGCAAGGATGTTTTCACTCTTCTTCCGACCGGGTGGCAAGAGCTTGAAGTAAGTAGCACGTCATTCCAGATAACGGACAAGTGGTTTATCCAATCACATACAAGGATTTTTTTACAAGGCCCTGCCTTCTGAAATACATTCTCCTATCGAGAAGTCCCAGATCCTTGTGTGGAACTCAGCGAACTACAAGGATGTGGAGTGAGTCAGGCTAGAGGCTTGATGCGCCATGCCTTCATTCTCGGGTGCTTTACTAGAATACAACCATCTCTTTGGGTAAAAGGGTAGGCACAGATCCACAGCTTCATAAAACGGATCAAAACACAATCAAAAGACATTGCTGTACGTCACCATAATGCTGTATCATTCATGGTTCCTTCTCCAGATGCTTTGATAGTGTCGAGGATGCAGATCCCCTGAAGACGTACTAAGATGTCCAGTTGGGAGAGATCCCCTCTGTGGCCTCTGTGAGTGGTACATATGAACTTGGACTCGGAGCGTACTGAACACTATTACTCCCTGGGACTGCTGTTATTCACAGTGCATACTGCAATCATAGAAGTGATTTCAGATAGGCTTATTGTTTCACCAATAGTTTAAACTTTTCATAATAGTTTCATCCATTTTTCATTTGTTTCACTATTTATTTCTATTTATTATTCTTGAACATTCACATTTGTACGTACAGTAAAGTGATTCAGACCTTGATGACCCGTTCAAAACTGAGGTTTTGGTGTATGGATTCTTAAAAGCCTGTGACAAAGCCTGCGAGACTGGCGTATCCACCTTGCTACAGTATGGTTTTGGCGCCCCCACCTTGCCATGGTATTCATGGCTCATTTGAATGTCGCCAGGAGACTGTTGGGAAGATGGGAGAAACGTTTGGTACATCCTACTTCACAAATCAAATGAAAAGAAACAAAAACAACTAGCATTGATCTAGAAATATAACTTCTCTCAGATGCTCTAATTTCAGTTACATCTGTTGTCTTTCGCTGTTTCTCCTTCCCTCATCTCACCCCACAGGATCTAAAGGGCTGATGTCCCGACTGGAGTTCGCTTCTGTTTACTACTAATCTAGAAAGTAAAATTCCGCTGCGGCTGAGAAACTAGTCCCTCAAAATATAATAAATCAATGGCCCAATCCCAATGTCCGGACTCACGAACTCACGGACTTTGATGCGCGTTCTCGCGAAATTCGTAAGGGTTTAGGGCTGTCCCAATGTCGAATTACAACGGGCGGGAGGGTTTGAGTGCAGACTTACCGAGCCCTTTCCGTGAGTCTGCATCGGTGCAGACTTAACCTAAGGGAATTACCCACAGTTCAAAGTGTTGTGACGTTTACCGCGGAGATCATAGAAAAATCCGGAAATGAAGGTAAACAACAGCACGCACGACACACGTGCATGGTGCAAATGTTAGCAACGTCTTTGTTAGTAAACATCGCCAAGGTACATGTGATCTCGTGAGGTGCTGTCCCAATCCCAAATACCTATCTGAGCGTATGTGGCCTCACACACTCACTCACTTAGCACCTGAGATCAATTAAGTCTGTGAGTCTTTAGTTCTTAGTCTTTAGGGCTGACATTGGGATTGGGCCATTGAGTTGCAAGGTTAATTTTATTTCTAAAATTATTCTATCAACACAGACATGTACATCGATAGTCTGACGTTTCAATTTATTTGTCTCGAGTGTGTGGATAAGACTGTTTTGGATGTTACTGTAAGTAGGCCAAATATACGACAATATATTTTCCCACCTGTTCTGTCTACGTCCGGCGCTTCGATGAGGTTGAATTGGACTGTAAAAATATCTGAGAAGTTAGATGGCAATTGTATTAGGAATTCACCACAATTTAATCTGACTCCATAGACATATATTGTACCTCTAATAAATTACCAAATAACTAGTTTGTTTAACTATGGTAGAGAATGGAATGGCACACTAAACTTTTAGAGATATGCAAACTGAGCGAGGAGAATTAACCATTTATTAGGCCTTGAGCCTTAGGTAAGAGTAAAAGTATCAGTAATTATCTTTGAACAAAGGAACAAAGGAGAAAATGAACTTAACCTCAAAACAAACAATACACTTGGACTTAAACCTGAACAAGTTACCAAGTTACAATGCTACATACACCAGATAAAACAATATATCAAATAATGAAAATAACAAACCCATAAAGAAATCAAAAGATAGATAGATAGAGAGAGAGAAAAGGCAGGGAGAGAGAGAGAGGGGCAGAGAGGTCAGTGTGACCTCTTGCCTAGACCAGAGCAGAGCAGGAAGAGAAGAGAGCGCATCACACCAAGAGTTTCCCATTTCATCCATCCAGCCACTCCCGACTCAGCAGGATCTCTTTACCTGAAAGTGGGTGTGGCGTCTAAAACTCTATAGTGTATTTCTTAGTCTATAACTATGTACAAATACATTAGATTGCAATGAAACTGTGATTAGGCTTGGATTGTTGCCCACATTACAAGTATTAATTTAAGACCAAACATGGATGTATTACATTTACAACATACATTTTTGAGTATTTCAGAAGCTGTCAATTTGACTTTCACTGAATCGATGGGAGAAGTGTTGATGGCTGCTTGATGGGGTTCCGGCCACAGCCAGCTGAGACAACAATGAGCTATCAGAAGCTCACACAGATGTAAATTAGCAGCAAAAGGCATTCAGCTCTCATCTGCCTCAAAGGAATCTGAAAACCTGCCTTACAGATGTTACCGTTGAATTGGTTTAGCTCAGCACCAGTTTAGCAAAGGCGAACGCTGCAAGTTAAGGACGAGATAAAATGCGATGAAAACTGTCTCCACCGACCTATATCACCCCGGCTAAGTTGGAAATGAGGCCCTATGTCCAAAATTCCGAACTATTCCTTTAACATGAACACCAGAGGTCCATTTCATAAAAATTGAATACCCAAGCACATCCTATGTTAATTTTGCCCGGGTGCAGGATCTTCAAAAGCCGTAAGCCATACATACCGCACACCAGTAATTACTAGCTCCCAGTGAAATTTAATGAAGCAAAGTTTCGAGCCAAAAGCTCTTTCTTAGGCTTATACAACCAATGCATCTTAAATCCCCACTTGTTGTCCCCCATGTCATAAAAGTAGAAAGTATTATGAAAATACAAAATGAGAGATAAAGAGGCTTGACCTGGCGCTGCCTATGTCATCACGTTTACAGAACAATTTTACAATTTCCATTCATGTTCATGGAAGAGGAAAAACACCTGAATTGATTGATTGATTTTCAAACTAATTTGCACACAAATGAATGAGATACGTAAATGAAATTAGATAAATTTGGAGGTCTTATATGTCCCCCTATTCTCAGGGGTATTTCTTCACCAGGGATTAATATGTTTATCAGATAATTCAATCTTGAGAGTATTGGGCTGCTGTCCAAGGTCCTGATGGCCCAGTTTGCTTTTCTCATGTGGCCAAGGCTAGGCCTGTACTCAGGTGCCAGGATCCATGCACATGTAATCCTACGATATAACCACCAATACGCCACCATTCGTCCACCTCTGATTCACTCTTTCTAGTTTGTTGCCTTCACAATCCCAAAAAAACACAATCACAAACCGACTCTCCACTGTGATGTGTAAGCCCTTGCCTCGAGAGTTTTCTTCTGTTGTCATGATGGTTTTATATATCCCCCAGGACGCCTTTGCTCTGGCTGCTCTGCAGCAACATGGTGAACTAGAAATGCAATTCCAAGGCATTACCAGTGCATGAAAATGCAAAAATAGATAGATAATGTAGATATGGTTACTAAGGTGTAGCTAGGGTAAACATGGTGGTTGCATAGTTTACAGAGAGTTGATAGTGTGAAGGTAGACAGTTTAAAGCTGAAACATTGCCAGTTCTAACTTAACTAATGATTTCTATTCATGTTAAAATGTTAACTATGGTAACAATGATAACCAGGTTGATTGGTTAACTTAGCTACTGATTTCATGCAGTAATGGTAAAAATGTTAACTATGCTAACTATGCTCACAGTGCTAACCAGGTTGATTAGCTAACTTAGCTAATGATTTCTAGCAGTTATGCTAAAAATGCTAACTATGCTAGCAATGCTAACTATGGTAACAATGCTAACCAGGTTGATTAGCTAACTTAACCAATGATTTCTAGCAGAAATGCTAAAAATGCTAACTTTGCTAACAATGCTAACCAGGTTGATTAGCTAACTAAGTTGATGATTTTTTGCAGTTATGTTAAAAATGCTAACTATGCTAACTTGCTAGTGAGGACTTTTATTTTGAAACATTTGTTGCTAGGGTATCCATGGTGGCCACTATCAGGAAACAAGAAGTTACTGCAGTATAATCATGTTGGTTGCTATGGAAACGGTCATAAACCTTAATTTTAATGGTTGCTATGTTGGTTGCTAGGTGCATGTAGTTGACTGGAGGCATAGTGGATGATAACTGACAGTTGGAATGGTTGAACAGTTCAATAGTTGAGTAGTTTCAATGATTAAATAATTTAATAGTGTATTATTGCAGTGAGGACTTTTATTTTGAAACAGTTGTGGACAGTGGAAACAGTTAACAGGATATGTAGTCTTCTGAGAGACTGTATGCTTAAAGCCAGAGAAACTGACAGTTGGTGCCCAGGTGGCCGGCCACCTGGCGTAAGATTCTAATTGCTGCCGTGATGTCATAATGAGCAATGTTAAGTCTATGGGGAAATAGCTCAATGTTAAATCTATGGGGAAATCATTTTTTAATTCATAGTTTAAAAAGTATAAAAGTTACAAAGTTGAAAAATACAAAGCACACATGGCATAAGCAAGACCTACGCAACAACGTTTGAATGAAGTTTCTACGTTAAACGGTTGAAGCTGAATTGCGAGCGTTAGAAGAAAAAGTTTTATAAGAAGAAAAGGAAGAACAGTACAGTGCATTTTCATGCACTGTAATAAGAAGAAGACCGAGGAAGAACAGTAGGCCTACAGTGCATTTTCATGCACTGTAATTATATCACAGAGGTGGAAAATAACAATCCCAACGCTGCGTTGATTGTGCTTGGAGTGCTGGGAGGCACTCCCCAGATACAAACCTCAGATCCAGATCGCCACCAGGATGGATAAAACACTGGATCAATGCTATTCTTTTACTCCTGAGGCATATCATGCTGTGGCCAGGGCCCCCCTGGGTAAGTCCGACCACAACACCTTCTCCTAGTACCAAAGTATCGCCAGAAACTTAACGTGGCGAAACCAACTGTCAAACCTTTTAGGAAATGGTCCCCACAAGCCATAGACACATTACCATCCTCTGTCATCCAACCCAATTGAACTGATTAAAACTGAATGCTAATGCTAACTCACATGCTAAGACTGAAGAATGGATCTCACAAAAAGAGTATGACTTTTTGCTACCTAAATAGCCAATACCTTGTTTTTATGCTTCCCAAAATTCACAAGAATTTGACTAATCCACCAGGAAGACCTATAATTAGTGGCAATGAATCAGTAACAGAACCTACTTCTAAATTCGTCGACTTCTTCATTAAGCCATATGTACTTGATCTGCCTCCTTTTATTCAAGATAGCACATCCGTACTGAATAAGATTTAAGAGATTAAGAACATTGGATCATCCTTCTTGGTGACAAGGACGTTGAGTCCTTATACACCAATATTGATCACAAAGAAGGACTAAAGGCACTATCACACTACTTGAAGAACAGACTGCCTGAACAGATGCCCCCTGCTGCGTTTCCCGAAAGTATCGTAAGCCTAAGATGATCGTAAAGTCCCTCTTACGAACGTCTCAAGGTTTTCCGACTGTTTCCCGAAACCATCGTAGCTCAAGAGCATTGTGAAAACACTCGTAGATCTACAAGTGCTCCACAGTTCTCGTAACTGACTAAGAGCGTCTTAATGCGTATGCCAGTGGAGTCACCAGCAGGATATGTAGGGGGATTACAACTAATTATCCAATTTACGTTACCATTCTTTATTGTACCTATAGTGTTATCCAATTGTGTTAAAGTCTGTAATCAGTCAGAGTAAACATTGGTCGTAGTGGTATCCAACTGCGTGCAGTGAGATTTCCAAATGCATGCTTGGTGCCCCTTGAGTTACGCCATTACATTATTCGTGGCCAGATCCTTACTCTGAAAGATTACAGGGGTCTGAATTTTCCAGGCTAGAATGAAAGTGCAAGTTGATACAGATGTTTACATGAAGTTCTAGAGTTCTTGTAAGTCACAAGACCATCAATGGAGTATTGTATTTTGTTTTAGCACAGTTTTAGAACCACCAAGTGTTAAGTAAGTAAGTAAGTTACTTTATTTGTCCCCCAATGGGGCAATTTCTCGTGCAGCAATAATACAGTACAGATCACACACAGTTAAGAGGTTGCCTACCTTGCAGGCATAGTAAAAAAAAAACAATGATAAATAAGATTAAATAAATAGAACATACTACTGTACTCCTAATAGCATTTGTTTACACAGCCCCATCACTGGTTTACTAACCAGCACTCAACTCCTCAGATGTACTGACTTATTTCACCCCACACCTGCTTGTATCCATGTACTCAACACAGTGCCATGTGTTCCAAAGCGGACCGTCTCAAACTCCTGCTTGAGGAGCCCTCCTCGCTTTTAAAAAAAAATAAAATAAAGCCACCTAAGGTAATGTATCCACAACATGAAGGGTCAATAATACAGTAGTTTGAGGCAAATTATCATGGGCTTCTTTAAATGATGTGGTTAAATTGTAGAAAAGAAGCACAAAAGTGAAGACCAATTTCGTCTGGCGACAGAGGGATGCTATGGGCAAGATTGTGTCCCAGACATCCCAATCCAGATCCCGTCCATCTACCAGCCAAGGTAAAACCAAAACCTTTAGTATGAATGTTGAAATGAGTTTAATGTTTTGAGTAATGTCTCACACTGCAGTTGGTTTTATACAGCTTCTGGCATAAAAAAGAGGTTCCCACAGATTGACACAGGTGAGTGAGATTGACACAGGTGAGTGAGTATGCGATTTTAAGGTGTAGTGATTCCCAACACAGACGACTGTTGGGTATTACACTAAACAAACTGCACTATCGCTTTTTACATGTGAGATTTTTAAAAAGAAATTATGATGGCACATAACTTCTTCACCTATTAATAGAGACAGAGCTGGATAAGCTGAAGGAGCTGCTGGAAGAGCCAGCCAGTGAACCTCCGGAAACTGTCCAACAGCAGGACTGGGCAACCAGACAGGAAATAAGCAGCCAGAGGTGGGAAGAGGCAAGGCCACATCTTATCAAAGATTTCCTGAAATCTGAGGTGCCTTCCTCGCCTCTGCCAGCGATGCCACAACGGGGAGGCAGTCATAAGGTGCAGGGACTGCCTCCCAACTCCTTATTTCTGTGGCACCTGCGACCAGGAGGTCCATAGAAGCTATGCGCTGCACAATAGGTGCTCTATGGATGGGTTCTTCACCCCCATATCACCATCAACAGTGATTCACAAAGTTGGGGAAGAGAGAACCCAACAGCATCATAGTAAGCAATGCATTTTATGTCACGTAATTGTTCTGTCTATGATATGACTATAATTTCTAAAGCTTTTAACAGTCTTCAGTGAAGTTTCTGCCAAGCAAGAAGGCAGTAACTGCGTTTTTGGTCTATTTTTTTTAATTATAATTTTCATAACATTCAACTTGTTATGAAGATTGATATTTACCAAAAATAAGTTAATGTTAAGTAAGAAAACCTCCACATGTCCAATAATTCACCTACAACTACTTAGACTGGACAGCAGGATAACTTTAAGGTCATTTTTTTCTGTTTTTTCAGTTGGCAGTTACTGCCTTTTTGCTTTGTAGGGCACACCAGATTTGAGGGTGCTCTCTCCTTCCATCATTGGTTTCTGCCAAACCAGTGGTTTTCATTACCATGAATGGTAAGTATAGGCAAAGGAACTGAACATTTCAGCAATCATATGCGTATGTGTGTGTGTGTGTGTGTGTGTGTGGATTTTAGGAGAAACTCTAGTTGCAGTACCATAAGGAAGTATTTAGCGAGTGGTCGTTCTCCCTATTAGACATTCTCTGCTTTTACTCACTGAGGCGGGAGTTGTCCATCTCTGCCTCTTGTCTGTCTAGTCCTTCCTCCTCCTCTGCCTCATCTTCTTCTTCATCTTCTCCTCTCCCTTGTTAAAAAAGGTCATGATAGAAATTATGAAAATGACTATGGTTGATGGACACTCACAGCCTGTGAAAGGGAGAATGGATTAATTAAACACCTTATCACAATATTCAACTCATCTCCTTGTACAAAACATGATTATTTCTAAACTAGACTACTGTAATTCAGCTCTAGTTAGTCTCCCTGCTTATACTGTTACTGTGTGTTCAGACCAAGAGCGACTTGAGGTTCCAAAATCGCTCTGGACGCCCTGTAAAGGACGCTGTGGGAAGCTTGGATCAGCTTGGATTCTTTGCCGCTCTGACGTGGTAGCATTCTATGTTCGTTGCTGGTCGTTTGGTCGCTGAACTTCGTCATAGGTCATTACCATAAAGTTAAACCATTTTCAACTTTCTCTAGTCGCTCAAGACGCCCAAAACGCGACGCCGATGGATTGGTCGCTGCTGGCAGCTGAGAGAAGCCGGCTTCCATTGAAAGTGAATGACTTCCGGAATCTTTGGAAGCTCAAGTCGCCGGCGGTGTGAACGCACAGTTAGACCTCAGCAGATTATCCACATACAGGTAAGATTTAACAGTGTGGACCAGCAAAAAAAGAGAACACTGCAAATTCTTGGAAAAAAAAAAAAAAATAGATTCAAATCTCAGCCCTGAATTCCAGCTCCATCAGAACTTGCTGAGAGCGAATGCGGGCTTTAGCCGCCTTTCAGTTTGAGAGGCGTTTCAAAGCGGATGCTAGGGACAGCTAGCCTGGTAGTAAACCAGGGGTGCGTTCCCCGAAAGCATCGTAAGCCTAAGATGATCGTAAAATCCCTTACGAACGTCTTAAGGTTTTCCGACTGTTTCCCGAAACCATCATAACTTAAAGGTAGGGTATGGAATGAGCTTTTTTGGCCATTTTTGCAAAAACACTTGAAATCCTATTCCTAACCCACTTATAGCCACTAAGTTGGAAGCACTGAAATGGAAATTAAACACGTCAATCATCTGCGGAACGGGCAGGGCTCGAAAAACTCCAGCCAATAGAATTCCTCACCCCATACCATCATTTCACAGCTCGATCGTCAATCTAACGTCTTACTCCTCTTCCTACTCCCCCTCCCCACCGCGCGCGACCCTTTCGAAAGCTGGTGAACGCGAGTCAGTGCTGAAACGAAACCAACTGCCTGCTGCTGCACGTCCATGTTCCCCTCTTGTTGTGTCACTTCATTTCTATACAAACTAACTAAGGCAGCGGATACCTACGGAAACTCAATCACCCACGCAATAAATAAGCTATGTAGCAAAAATTACATTTTACCATGACACGAAGAGTGCTGTAAACATGAAATCGAAACTTAACAGCTTGGAGCTACGGTGGAATAGGCGAACCAACGGGGCAGCACTAAACTCGGATATTTCAGGAGATAATCGCCCTGGTAAGAACAAACCAGATTCTGTTCAAATATACACACCTATGGCTACTGAACCATATGTACTACAACCCTTTGGAGGTGAATAGCCTAAAGAATGTAATTGGGGAAGTTGATGTGAGTGATTGTATGGAGACTAGAGCTCATAGTGCTGTAGACGCCAGGATGGCATTTCATTTAGCCTGGCTCGCTCTCGCGCTGCGCATTTGAATTGTCGCTCGTGCATGGAGGGCGGGACTTGAGGTTGTATATGTTCAAACTCTGCCGTCCGTTTTGCTAATTCCGTACCCAACCTTTAAAGGAGAATTCCGGTGTGATATTGACTTAAAGTGTGTTGAAACATGATACCGAGTGTGAGCGTTTGCCTCAGAGCTGATCTCGACCTGCCCCCTGCACTCTGAAATCTGCCGCTAGCTTCACGCTACGAGGATGTTCGAGAACACAGTCGGAAAACCCAAACGAACAATCTTAAGATGAATCATAGAAAACCCTCCTAAGTGTGTCTATCCATTGTTTTCGGGAAACGTACCCCAGACCCTGAAATCTTTCAGATTAAGGGTCTGGCCACAAATTATGAAAACGGCCCAACTCGAGGGCACCAAACATGCGTTTGAAAATCACACTACACGCAACTGGATAACACTACGACCAATGTTTACTATGACTGATTCTGGACTTCGACGCGATTGACCTATGGCTAAACCACGGCCCCGAACGCGACGAGGCAATCACAGTGCGCATGTAGCTAACAATACACTCGGACATTCTCGGCTTCCACGTCCATTGAAATGCATTGCAGTTAGTCAGTTTTCATTCGTTTTTATGTTTTTTCGTGACATTTTAAGTCTTAAATGGTCAAACGGTGTGCGTGGGGTACATACAACTCCGACACAATGTATCCTGAGAAGCTGGGCGACCGTGTGTATCTTTTACCCTTTCCCAAGCCACATTTCAACCGAGATAAGAGACTGCTCTGGATAAAGTTAGACGGTCGGTAGACCTCAACACCAACTAAACGAGGATCAAATGAATAAGGTTTTCAAAGTCAACATTTTTTAACGCTATGTTCAACGTCTCTCTAACCAAGGTTAGGCCAATGTTAGCTAACATTAGGCAACGTTAAAGAGGAACTATGCAGGATTGGCGATTTCATCATAAGTTTCGGTTTCGTTTTTCATTTTTGCTTGTTTTATGCTTGCATATTTCTCTGCAGAGCTTCCCCGACAGCTTTAGCGTGTATATTTATACATATATAGGCTATATATAAATATATAGATTGCAAGCGTGGTTCTTCTTGTTCCTTACGTGTCTCAGACTTCCAGATGTAAACAGGAAACGATCGTCTCCTGCAGAAACTGCAAGGTTGCAATAGCGGATAGGGACACTGGGGGTGGGAGGAAATATTACTGTTTTCGATGAAACTGATCAGTTAAGCAAAACAACAATTTCTGAGCGATTTTATGACTATGAAAAAGTTGCATAGGGTCTCTTTAACGAAAACGTTAGCTTCTAGGTGCGTTGTACATGTCGCTTTAGATGCTTTCACACTACAGCACTCCAGCAATTTGCCAGTCTTTTTTGGGGTTTGGTACGAGGTTTCATAGGCTACTGGAGCTGCACATTGACAGTCAATTTTACGCCGGGAATATTCCTCATAGAGCTCGACAGTCCCGCCCCTCCTCCGAGATAGCTGCTTGCCTGGAAGTAAATTTCTCATTCATTTCTCCCATTAACTTCTGGAAAAATCCGGATATAAAGAGTTTTAGACCATGCCATAAGCTAACCAGCTACGATCCCAGTCAGCACAAATAGAGACAAATACGTCTCCAAGACGCCTGGAAAAGATCTGAACAGCTTAATTACATCGCGTTCCATTTAGAACGTCTTATTTTGATCTTACAAACAGCAGCGGCATCTCACTGAGAATGCGTGTCGTAGTTCTAGATCTTTATCATATTTCTTTATAAGATCTTTGTAAGACGTTAGAGAGATGGATGTCCTATTATGACGTATTGATGGGCATCTGGGATACGGCTGCTAAACGTTGTTTGAAGATCTTAGCAAGACGTATCAGATACGCTCTCTAGAATACATCTTACAGCCGTCCAGCAGACCTTTCGAACACATCTTCAAGACGCCTTGCAGACGTTCTTGTGCTTACTGGGATGTGACTCATAAGCATATAACTTATAATTTCACATGAAAAAATGAACAGAAAATGTAACAAAGTCAAAGGTACAAGACTGTGTACGTATCTTAAAGGTATACAATGCAACGTTTTTCAGTTAATCAATTCGTTCCATACTGTTATATATGATTAAATGAGTCATTACCAGTCAAACGGTGTATTTTTTGGCCGCTCTAGTGGTTTGTAGCGGTAAAACCACACTTGCAACTTCAGGAGACACCGGGCACGCACCCATGCTCTACTCCAGGAAGTGTCATGTAAAGTCTCATGAAAAGGCACGGCAGACTGACCGATTGAGGAGTTTTGTCAAATATATACGCTAAAGCTGTAGGGGAAGCTCTGCAGAGAAATATGCAAGCATAAAACGAGCGAAAATGAAAAGTGAGAGCGAAACTGGCGATGAAATCGCCAATCCTGCATAGTATACCTTTCAATTCTGAAATAAAAAACTCAAATCTTGTGATGCTTTGCAAACATACACACATCTCCAACATTTGCAGTCTAATGATAGTTTAACATGGTTCCATATTAATCTGAGAAAAGAAGATGATTACTTCCTACCGTTTCCATTGACTAAATTCAACCTTCAAGATGAGAAAACCGTTCTTTTTCAGAAGACCACACATCGGTCCTGACAGCCCTGCAGCCATTTTAAGTTTTGAAGTTCCAGCGAGACGATAGCTGGATGATAGGCGCGGGAAAAGTTGAGTACAGTTTGTTTGGGATTGCCATGGCAACGGCGATCTCTACCAATCAAAGGCTCTGCTTTCACCAGTTTTACACGTTTAGGGTGTAGTACTCTCTCGTTACATTGTGAATAAAACATGTTTTTCTCAAAACAAGGTTGATGCCCCATTAAAGAGACCCTATGCAACTTTCTGCAGGAGACAATCGCTCTTTGTTTACATCTGGAAGTCTGAGACGAAGAACCACGCTTGCGATTTATATATTTAAATACAGCCTATACATGTATACATATACACGCTAAAGCTGTCGGAAGCTCTGCAGAGAAAATGTAAGCACAAAACAAGCGAAAACGAACAACGAAACCGAAACCAGAGATGAAATCGCCAATCCTGTATAGTTTCTCTTTAATTTTTGACATCTTTATGAGCAGGTATAATCGCTTAGTCACATCGTAGCTGGTTTTAAGTCTATCATGGACGGTTACGATTTTATGGCTTATTTTCCAGTTGTCAATGGAGAAATTGTATTGGATTTTTTCTTCCGGGCAAGGCTGTTGGCGGGACTGTTGAGCGCTATTTAGGGGTACACTTGCCCTCTCCAAGGGCGTGTCTAGGGGGAGGCAGTGCCTCCCCAAAAATAACCCCTGCCCCCCCTAGAGAAATTATCTGCGACGGGCGAAAAATGGAAAATACACATAGTCCGTGAGCCAGAGGGGTTGGTCGTTACCGAAAAAGTGGCAAAGGCTACCATACCTTTTCTGAAAGCCTGGGATCTCAGCTTTTCAATGATGTATGATGGCCATCTGACAAAAGTAGCTGTTTTGAGTTATGATGCATAATGTAAACTAAGGTTGAAGAAATAATGCGTATAAATCAAGCAGAACACTGAAATATTTTATTTTGTTATGTTTGGTATCATTGTCAAGGGGAGACTCTGAGCTTTCATTTAAATCCTTTTGTGAACATTTTGGATAAGTACAGCCAACCCTGGAGCTCTTCAAACCTTTAATCACACACATTTTCCTGCCATTTCCCTGCCATCTTTTGTCTTTTAATCCTGTGGCACCTGGGAGCATCAGAGAAACAAAATTCAAACACTGAAATACTGGCATGACCCTATGGATTCAGAAAATGTATCATTTACCCATATTATCTGATTTGCAGGGGATGATTTTCCGTCTTATATCAGACATGGCGTTTTTTCAAAGACATAAACAGTAGTGTACTATTACCCTTAAGGTTAATTTGTTGATATGTCGAGTTGAAAGTCTGAGGTAAATATATTTGAAATAATAATTATTGATACAGATAATTTTGAAAAAGTTGTTATACAGTGCAACACACTGACATGAGGAGTGACACAGTCCCTCTTGCATGAGCAGGACAGAAACTCAAGTACTGCTTGTGGACCAATGGAGACATTGAACCAGTCTATGGAGAGCTGTAAGTCACCATCTTGGTCCAGTCTAGACCACCATTGCTCAACTGGGGAAGGAACTTCAGGGTTGTTCTCGAGGCATCTTCTCCAGATAGCACCTTGATAGTTAGCTCTGAGACCGTGCTTCCTGAGAGAATCCGAGCATGGAGTTAACTGCCAGGATTCTACGCCTTTCTTTGCACAAAAAAAGTGCATACTTCATTTCATTGATGTTGGTGATTCTGGACTTGGAGCTGTACATTTGACATGTGAACTCCTTTAAGGCTGCATACCACTCAGGTGTCATTGCCCAGTCTGCCCCAACCTTCTGAAAGGTCTCACAGAAGTTTTCATTCTTCTGAAAAAGTTTTAGGGCTGACACTTTACCATGGCCTGCACATGCACTTACAGTATTGCAGCCTGTGTATACGTGTATTTTCTTGCCTGAGAACAAGGCATTCATTTTTTTATGTAAATTCAAAGAAAGTGGGGACCTGATATAAATGATATGTGGTGGATATGTATTAAGGACCTTTTTAACTATCTAAAAATGCTGAGAATGCTGAATAACAACTTTTTCAAAATGATCTGTATCAATAATTATTATCTAAAATATATTTACCTCAGACTTTCAACTCGACTTATCAACAAATTAGCCAAGGGTAATAGTACACTACTGTTTATGTCTTTGAAAAAACGCCATCTCTGATACAATACTGTAAATCATCCCCTCCAAATCAGATAATATGGGTAAATGATACATTTCCTGAATCCTTAGGGTCATGCCAGTATTTCAGTGTTTGGATTTTGTTTCTCTGATGCTCCCAGGTGCCACAGGATTAAAAGACAAAAAATGGCAGGGAAATGGTAGGGAAATGTGTGTGATTATAGGTTTGAAGAGCTCCAGGGTTGGCTGTACTTATCCAAAATGTTCACAAAAGGATTTAAATGAAAGCTCAGAGTATCCCCTTTAAAATGATACCAAACATATCAAAATAAAATATTCCAGTGTTCTGCTTGATTTATACACATTCTTTTTTTAACCTTAGTTTACATTATGCGTCATAACTCAAAACAGCTACTCTTGTCAGATGGCCATCATACATCATTGAAAAGCTGAGATTCCAGGCTTTCAGAAAAGGTATGGTAGCCTTTGCCACCTTTTCGGTAACGGTTTCCATAATTTGAGGCCCTGGCTCACGGTCTAACACCCATACTTATCTGTTGGATTACTCCCGAAGTTCTAGTCATACTGATAGTTCTCGTCAGGACGCTTTGGTCTGACTCTGAACCCTACTTAAAGGGATATTCCGCCATTTTTGGAAATACGCTCATTTTCCACCTCCCCTCGAGCAAAACAATCGATATTTACCTTGTTCCCGTTCATCCAGCCATTCTGTGAGTCTGGCGATACAACTTTTAGCTTCAGCCTAGCATGGATCATTGAATCGGATTAGACCATTAGCTTCTCGCCTGCTAGCTTCATGTTGAGAATGAAACCTGCCGTTTTTCTAGGCTGATTTGACATGGAACTACACTCTCATCTGGCGTAATAATCAAGGCAACGTGCAAACGTACCATAGCCACAGTGATATCGTACGCAGCATCTGAAAATAGTCCCCATAGACAACAAGCAGTAGAAGTGCCAGTAGCTGCAAGTTGCCTTGATTATTACGCCAGATGAGAGTGTAGTTCCATGTCAAATCAGCCTAGAAAAACGTCAGGTTTCATTTTCAGTTGGGTCTTATTGCACTTTCTAACTTGAGAGGAGACACGTTTTAAATGGGAAAATTACCAGAAATCTTAGGCACCTTCCTGGTAACCCCTGAAAGGAGTCAATGTGCTGTACGAGGTGGGCGGAAATGCCGATTACACTTGCCTACACCACGTCCAACCCACCACAGGAGATTTAAAATCTGACTGATCAAAAGCAGCAATAGCAGAGACAACACGACAAGTTCAAATCCACAAAACGTGCAGTCATTTAACATTGACTAGCACGGAATACATCGATCCTATCAAGCTTTCACATGATCACATTACAACTGATGCTAGCCAGTAGCCACATTTAAAAGCTAGACAGCGAACATAGCTAAACGTAGGGACAATTAACTCTTACTTTTATGGTCTACAAGTTATCCACAGTTAGTCCACAGTTATTTCCGTCATGCATTATTCTCGATATGAGCTAGTGGTAGAGCCTTTAATTAGCGTTTTAATTTGCTAGCTGGTTTGTTTGCTGGGAGTTCATTGGCATGTTATGTGCTAGTTTTTGTACTTTGGAAATCGTACATGAGTCTGTTAGCTGTTGTCCAAAGGGTTCTAGTTATACTAACGTTAACTTTCAGAGCTTAGCTTCAGCTGTGACATGTCTCCTACTGGGTCGGCTGTATGGAATGAAATTACTGAAAAAAACGTTTGTATGCCTGTAGATTATAGTTTACACTCGTAGAAATGTTTTGTGCTCGTAAAAAAAAAATTGCGTACTTGAAAAATTATTTTGTATGCCTGTAGATTATAATTTGTATTTGTAGAAATGTTTTGTACTCGTAAAAAAAATTGCGTACATGAAAAATCATTTTGTCCTTGTAATAAATCTTTTTTTTTTCTACCAACACAAAATCCTGGTACGAACACAAAACTTTTTTGGAATTAGCCAATCACCATGCTATCTATCTCAAAGTAGCCATTCACAACACTGCTCATTGACCTTCCAGTCAGCAAACTTCTGGTTATGAGCCTGTCGACTGGCAGCCGCCGCTAGCAGTTCTTGCTTTTCCTTTTCCCGATGTCTTACGGATTTACCGGCAGTGAGCATCAGTGACGTCCACAGGGTCGTAGGTGCCCTGTCCTGCACCCCGAAGGACAAGGGATTTAAAATGTACATTTCCTCGTACATTCATAACTATGAGAGTATCTGATAACTGCTAACGTTAATGCTTGACTAACGCTAGCTCCCAGCAAACAAACTCACATGGCCAATAGGGAACCTAAGTGACGCGCCTCTACTTCCGGGCTATTGATCGGGACCAGAAAATAATTTATATTTCTCCATAGACTCTCATTCATTTTTTTTCCGATCTTAGGTCCAGTGGACCGACCGGAAGGGGCGGTCACTTAGGTTCCCTATAAGTGGCCAGTTGGTCACCGCGCCCTAACCTTCTGGCAACCTTCCTGCAACGTGGCCGCAACGTTGCCTCTATGAAGTTGCTATTTGGTGACTTGAGCAACGCTGCCGTAACGTGGCGCTAAGGCCATTTGGTAACGTTGCCATTTGGTGACTTGAGCAACGTTGCCATAACGTGGCGCTAAGGTCATTTGGTAACGTTGCCATTTGGTGACTTCCACCTTCTCTCTCTTGATTACATTTTGCCGTTCATCCAGCCATTGCTTTCTCGTTTTGTGAGCTGTCCATGAACCTTACTAAATCCACTAACTGCTAAGCCAAGGAAGACACCAGGGTTAGCTAACTTATTCTCATTTCAACCTCACAAATTGTTTTGAACAGAAACTCAACACGGTTATGCACAGGTGCAACTGGCCAGTGGCCATGCATCTGGAAATGAAACGATAGCCTGTGCTGGCGGAATAATTTGCCCACCGTTATAGAATATGACCATAGGGCAGACTACTTTACGCCCATACAGGCGTCTTTAGCGCAGGTTACAATTCTTATTGAAGCCGCCAGGGTTATGCTATAAACATACGGAGGAATGCGGTCGTCGAGGTGTCCCGCCCCAAGAATACGACTACGTTAAACTCAACTAGAATCGCCACCATTATCCAAAAGTTGATGTCAACAGACCAAGATTATTTGGAAAGCCTATAGAAACCAGATATAGTTAATGTGACAATAACATTACTAAAAAACAGACTTGAACAGTGATTTACTGAGGAACTAGTTTTTGTGGAGGATGCATCTGGGAGGTCGCTGCCCCACCTGCCCATATGGACGGCACGCGCCTGGTCTGCACTCTCCGAGTGCTTTTCTAGTTGGGAATGTGTGCGGTGCTTCACGGGATGGATGGGCCTTTTGTGGTAATGCAGAGAGGTTCAATCAGATACCCTCTATGGCTGCTACAATGGACTCATGCACCATAACGAACACAGTTTCCATTGATGCAGTGGTCCCTCCGTCCACTCGTGAGGAAAGTCTTGAGCCACTAGACCACGTATGCCAACTTTGAATCCGGCAAGGATCAAGAAAATACTCAGACCGGCCTCAGCCGTGGCACAACTGGCTGGGGCACCTGCACCGCACGCCGGCGACCCGGGTTCGATTCCCACCCCGAGGTCCTTTCCGGATCCCACCCCAACTCTCTAACCCATTCGCTTCCTGTCTCTCTCTACTGTCCTGTCAGAATTAAAGGCACAAAAGCCCAAAAAATATACTTAAAAAAAAAAATACTCAGACCAAGACCAAGAAGGTTTGCATCGACGACATTTTGCATCATAGCTTCATGATTAATTTCTAAAGCCATGTCCACACGGAGACGCATTTTGGGTTAAACACAGCTGTTTTGCATCGTTTTGGCCGTTCGTCCAAACGAACACTGCAAACGCATAGCCCTATAACGAATCGATCTGAAACCGGGTCCCAGATGCATAAGTTCGCAAACGCAGCCCTCTAGCGTTCGTTTGGACGGGGGAAGACGCATACCTGCGTTTCAATGATGTCATCGCCACACTCCTCGACCCTTAGCCCATACCTGTCAACACCTTTCAAAATAACGGGATAACGTTACTGCATTTCGGTCGTTGTTTTTACCTTACCTAGAGCCTATATGCAGCCTATCCAACTGCTGCCTGCAGCCTACTTCCAAAACTCCAAAGCTGCTGTCAGATTTTGTTCGGAGGACACAAGTTAGGCTACCAACACTCAAGAACAGTTTGTGATGTGTTAATCAATTAAATTTCCAACCATTTCACAACAGCTAATTCTGGAGTAGCCTAGGCTAACTAGCTCACTTGCTTGCGATATGATTTGCATTGAGCTCAATGAGCATCAAACAGGCTAATAGGCTAACTGGAAAAAGCACCATGCCAATCTTTAGCTATGGTGAAGGGTATACATATGCAAAGGGAATATTAGATATCACTTCATATCACCTCAAAAATGAGGAAATCAAGTCAAGTCAAAATCAATGCGTTTCAATGGAAGTACATTATAGAACACATGATTGTCAATGATGATCGAAGTATCTCAATGCATACCAAGTCACATAAGGAAGATATTGACCTTTAGACAACATATCAAGTGACTTGGGATGCATTGAGATATACTTCCATCATACCATATCATTGACAATCATTTTTTCTATAATGTACTTCCATTGAAACGCATGATTTTGACTTGACTTTATATCCTCGACATTTCTGAGGTGATATGAAGTGATACCTAATATTCCCATTGTATTTTGGCTTTTGGTATCCAATATATAAGCAAAATGCAGCAATTATTTTGAAGCTGATTGTACCTATTGTTCAGATTTAGTGTTCTAGAAATATATGCAAATTATTGCATATTTAAGTAAAACTGGTCTAATTTGCATATCTAAACATCACATTTCAGAAAACTTGCAATACAAAAATTCTTTGCCTTAATGTGAGTAAACAACTGAATGTTTCAAGTTGATATAGTTTAAAATTTGACCCATTTCACCTGTAGTAAATCCCAATGGCAAAATGCATTGGAAATTGCTGCCTTTGACCTTGAAAAAAACTATGTTCCACTAAATATAAATCGGTAGATTTTTAATATGTTAATGTTCATTTGATATACCTAGGGATCACAAAAAACTTGGAATGATTACTATTGCAATCAGTGTTGCCAACTTAGCGACTTTGTCGCTAGATTTAGCGACTTTTGGCCGTCTCTGGCGACTGAAAATCTTATCTAGCGACTGACAACAAATCTGGCGACTTTTTCGTGTGTCTGGCGACTTTTCCCTTTTCCTTGTCTGAGTCGTCACTGCACTTCACGCAGCTCTGAGCTCTCGTTCTCCCTCCCTCTCCCGACCCCGGCCGCCTCTCCCTCCCGCTCCATACCCAGCTGTGTGCACCACCACGTTCGGTACGACTGACGTTCTACACGCAGCCGCGTGCTTTAAGCCCCATTCATGCTCAACGTAAAATACGGATACGGATACGTGTGGAGTGTTTCAAACGTTCATTCCGTTGATTTCGTCCGTAGTTTGACACGAAATTGAGGGGCTTATGATTACGGATGAAACGGATGAAACGTTGCAATACCGAGCACTACCACACGAATACCACACGAAAAAGTGGGGGCGCTATGCATTCACACGTAAAATACGGACGGAGGTATGAATACACCACCGGATAGAACGTGCGTACAAAATACGGACGTAAATTGCCACACGTTGAGCATGAATGGGCCTTTACGGCGCAGTCACACGCTTGCGTCGGGCAACGTTCGTCCGTTGTTTTCCCATTCACTTTACATTGGCTGGACTTCATTTCATGCCGCACTGAATTATGTGGCTGCTCTGCTCAGTGGCAGCAAATGCAAGACAGCGGTCTGGATTCTGGACGCTCAAACGGCAGGCAGTAGTTGAGCTCGGACAAAAGTATAGCTTCCAAGAACTACAAGCAAGCATTAGGCTACAGATCTGTCAGCTAATCCTGGCCAACCCCTGCCATTTTATTTAATTATTGACGTGATAGCCTATATGACGCAAAATGAAAGTAAATAAAACAGTGATCACGCAACTTCTGTTTTCAGTGATAGGGTGACCGTGTGATAGAGCCACAATTAAACATTGTATCCATAAGTGAAGCGGGAACCATAAGTGTCTCTGCCATAACCTTCTGAGATTCACATAATGTTATAAAGTTATCAGGCTTCAATCAGTGAAAAGAAGATGCAGGGAATAGGTAGGAAATTACTGCTTTTCAGCCACGTAGCCTAATTTCATTCTGATGTGACAAGATAGCAAAGTAGCCTATACAGAAGTGTAAAGTGTATCAATTAACATATTAAACGAAATATATTTGAAATGGGCTCTAAAGTTGCCTATAGGTAATGTCTACTGTATGAGTAGCCTAAGAGAAAAGCAAACAGGCATACATAGTTATTAAAGGGCCCTCAACGTTTTTTTTTTTGCGGGGGGGGGGGGGCACGACGTAATGACGTAATTGATATGCAAATTAGCGTGTGACGTCATCAAGCGACATTTGGCGACTTTTGGAGCTGGCTTTAGCTACTTTCCATTTGAAATAGTTGGCAACACTGATTGCAATTAGGTCAAACGCTAGATTGACTGGCCTACTCCCCCCTTGCCGGTGAAAATACCATGAGTGAGAGCATTAAACACTCCAAATAAGTTGTATTCGTCCATAGACTGTACATAAACTACAGTAGTGACATAGTTGGCAGCAAGATGTAACCGCTAACTAGCGAGCCGCTCGTTTAATGTTGGTGACGTGCATCGTTTGAGACGATAGATGTAGTCCACTGGACGGATTCTCACAAAACTAACATAAATTTTAAAGAGACCCTATGCAACTTTTTCATAGTCATAAAATTGCTTAGAAATCGTTTTTTGCTTGACTGACCAGCTTTATTGAAAACAGTAATATTTCTTCCCGCCCCCAGTGTCCCTATCCGCTATTGCAACCTTGCAGTTTGTTCAGGAGACGATCGTTCCCTGTTTACATCTGGAAGGCTGAGACGCATAAAGAACAAGAAGAACCACACTTGCAATTTATATATTTATTTATATATAGCCTATATACTGTATTTATGTATATATATATAGCCTATATATAGTGTATAAATATACACGCTAAAGCTGTCGGGGAAGCTCTGCAGAGAAATATGCAAGCATAAAACGAGCGAAAATGAAAAACGAAACTGAAACTTAAGATGAAATCGCCAATCCTGCATAGTTTCTCTTTAAAGTCTATTGAATAACAGTACTTTATTGACGTGAAAAATTATCTTTTAAATTCCCACACATCATATGTGAAATCCATAGTTCAATTCGAACGGGACCAAAAGATAATGATTATCTCTCCATTGACTCCCATTCATTTTTTTCGCGATTTAGGTCCAATAGGCCGGAAGTAGATGCGCGTCACTTAGGTTCCCTATTAGTTTATCGTGCGGGACCGTACCATGAGTAAATAGAGGGGTTTCGCGGGTGACACCATTTTGGCAGGGGTGTTTCAATGTATGCCACTAATATGGGATTTTTATCTGCAAAATTGTTTTAATGGGAGAAAATTATAGCCTGACTCTCGCCAGACCCTTGTAGTTCCGCCATGCTCCACCAGAGGCGTTTCGCTGAGCTCCACACAAGGGTCTGGGCAGGGCTCGAGGGCAATCCAAACTCCTTCCAGGTAGCAAAAAATTATGAACCAATCAGGAGCGCCGAAGCGAGTGTTTGATTCAAGCAACAATGGCGGCACGCAGCGAGGAGTCTTGTGCTGACGTTGATTCTGCTATTTCAACCGTTTTGTCAAATCTATCGAGTATTCCTTCTTTAAAAGGTGAACAGAGAATGGTTTTGAAGACATTTATTGGTGGCAAGGATGTTTTCACTCTTTTTTCGACCGGGTTTGGCAAGAGCTAGCACGTCATTCAAGATAACGAACAAGTGGTTTATCAAATCACATGCAAGGATGTTTTACAAAGGCCCCGCCTTCAGAAATACAGTACATCTCCTATCGAGCAGTCCCAGATCCTTGTGTGAAGCCCAGCGAACTACAAGGATCTGGCGAGAGTCAGGTTAAGAAAATTATGCATTTGTTGAGTTTCATGTCAGCTAGTTAGATTTATTATTTAGTAATAACTGTAAACTTGAATTTGAATGCTGTTCCAAGTTGCTGCTGGTGCACAACTGTTTATTTATAATACTAGTAATGTAATCAATAATGATGATAATAATACATTACCTTTATATCTAAGTGTTACTTTGTTAGATTTTTATCCAACAGATATGGAATGAGTGGACATGGCCCCTTGAGACCAACTTATGAAATAAATGAATTATGAAGCATGAAATTATGAAGCATAATGAGGCTCTACAAATCTGCTGGACGCAATAGTGGCCTTGCTATTAGACTGAGGGAGTTAATCAGCAAAAATAGCAAATGGATGACGGCCTGGCTTCTGATTAAGCATATTGGCCATGGTCATTTTCAAATCAAGGATATTTTTTGGAAAACTTAGGGCTACATTTTGTTTTGCATTGTAGGTAGATTTTCTTGAATCTCCCTAGTTCAAATGTGGATTTTTAGATAGGTTGGTTGTGTGATTATATGTGTGCCATGGCCTGTAATAGGTCTGGAACATTGTTACATTTGACCTTTCCACTTTGTTATCCACTACAGTTCCATTGTGTGTGTGACGTGTTAGGCATGCTGTGGCTGGATTGTTTTTCATTTAGTTGATTGATATATTAGGCCTACAGTATTATCAAAGATTACCATAATACTGTATTTGCTTTTCATTACACATTGTTCATCCATGATGTCTGTACCTCTACAGGATGGTATCTGTTCTTTGTCTAAATAAGGCATTATTTGGCATTTAGAGCATAAATAATTTTAAACAATTAACTGTTAGACATCAGTAATTTGTTCTGCAACTATTTTGGTCTCTTACTCTGGGTTTGCATAATATACTGTAATATAGGCTATCCTACATTTCTGTGTCAGAATAATACTTAGTACCATTTTGCGACACTTCCAGTGCTACATTAATGCAGGTACTATACTGTAGGTATTGCAAATATGCATTATGAAGGAATGTTAAGGTTACATGAAACATGACATTTATTGAATAAGCTAGACTATGGGGCTGCTGTGCACAGCCCATGTTTAATTATTTGGTGCTGTATGTCTTTTCTTTGCTGCTGTTTGAGCAAAGACAGAGATTTAGTTGACAATTTTATAAATTGGTTAACTATCAGAAGCACTCACCTCCAAACTTGATCTCATGACTAATATGACTGCAAATATTAATTGAAAAGAGCCCATTGTGCGTTTAAATGAGCACAACCAAAGTTAAAAGGTTCCAATGTAAGCTGAGCAATAGTTGACATACTGTCCTCTTATCACTTTTGAGTAAAATACACATTGTCATGCTGTTTTTAATCAATGAAAATATAAATTTTGGTTGGTTACTACATAATGCACAAATTGTTACATTTGGCAAAAAAAAACAAAAAATGCAACACCCGCATTATGTAGTAACAACCGCAATATGTAATAACTTATTACATAATGCAGCACAATGTATTACATATTGCGTTCAAGAAGTTTATTACAGAATGCGGCAGATTATTACAGAATGCGGCAATTATTGGCGTGCACATTTATTACATAATGCGGTGCTACAAGGCAGAGGCGTCGTTAGACCTGGGCATTCGGGGCTAGAGCCCCGGATGTATTGGGGATAGCCCCGGATCTCCGTGCCTTACAAAATGATGAAAATCGCCACAGTTTTTTTTATAAGGTTCAAATTGAATGCCACGGTCAGCAGCCCCTAGCCTCACGTGATTGCCGCTAGTGGCGTCTAGATTTCTAGTCTATTTCTTAGCAGTCACAACTTAGCCTGAGAGCCAGAAACACAGGCACAACTACAATATTGTTACTCTGTTCGCTGACGTTCCATGGAGTCGGAATAAATTGTTGCAAATGCGACATCAGTGTTCCATGCTTCCCCCCCTCTGTCGGGCTGACTGCCAGCCTCTGTAACTCGCTAACTTTAAGACCGTTCATTTGGATAACAAAGAGATAAACTTACTCACCGACGTTACCTAACGGCTCTGTAGGATAGATTAACGAGACGTTCTGCACAAGCATTCGTTTTCCATGAACTTGTTCCATTAAGTCTACTAGTAGCCTACAGTAGTCAACAGTAGTAAACACGTAGTAGCCTACAACAACAGTAGTAAACAATGCTAGTTATCACAAAACGAGTGGAAGAGTCAGGCTGGCCGCACGTAGATCTCCTAGGCAATTATACCAATGATTTCCATGCAAACTGAAAATTGGACGAGGAGTTGTGTTGCATTAATCCATTTACAGCGATTAGAGTGGCACCTGGAAATTATTCATTCATTCATCATGTCACGGGCAGAAAAAAATGTTTGGGTGTGAGCTCTCTGTTAGAACTACCAGTAGCCTATAGGCTAGCCTTGAGGGAAATTAGCTTTATTTGTTATTAAAATATGATGAGGAGAACCCCAACGAATTTCCTTCCTTTCCTTCTCAAACTACGTTGAAATGGCATCTTTAACGGCCCAATTTTCAAAATTTCCCGGGGGAAAAACCCCCGGACCCCCGTAAGAAGGAAAAAAAAAAAAAAAAAAAAAAAAGTCGGGCTACAGCCCCGGATCTATGGTACACCTAGTGACGCCCCTGCTACAAGGGGTGCCATTATGGAGTGTCCTAAACAGCCCCTACATGACAGCGTTCCAAAGGGTGTCATTTCCAGTTCAGAAGGCAGTGGACTGCAGCTCTGTGTAGTGTGTGAAAGCATAAAGGAGTGCCAATGTAGGTGGCCTCCTCTAGTGGATAAAATGTGAGGCAGTGAAGTAAAGGGCGTCCCTTAGTGCATCAATTTACTGTAAGTGTCCTAATGTATGCCCCTGAAGTACATACCCATAAAAAGCGCTTAATAGACTAAGTGCATATTGAACAGATACTGTATGTTCTCAAGTTATATAATGTTACATGTTTGTTTGCAGAAAGAAACATGTTCTGGTTCATAGATTATTTTCATAAAACTCCATGTCACTCACAACACTCTCCAAACTTTTGTACACTAGCAAATTTAACGGCATAGGCTATTTAGTTTCTGTACAATTAATTTGATCCAGTTCATGCAGCAGAACTATACACTTGGAATGCAAATCTTGTTTGCGCAGGAGAGAAATTCCTGCACACAGCGATTTTAGAACTTGTAGGCTATTTGTTTACCAGCCAATTCACTAAATCAAATTTCAAGGCCATACAAGAAAGGATGGAGACTGCAAAAGTTGAGGTGTCATGTCAGATGGAGGACAATGTTTTTTGATGTTGAAGCACACTCGCTGTATAAAGTCATAAACAAAGGTAAACTTAAACTAAACTAACAAAGGTGACAAAATAAATATAGGCTGTTGTTAGCCATGAAATTACAATGAACCTGACATTGTGAAATGTAGCCCTTTGAATGGTTTGTTCGTTTTATTATTATTATTATTATTATTATTTTATTTTTCTTTTAAAAAGGAACTATGCAGGATTGGCGATTTTATCTCTGGTTTCGGTTTTGTTTTTAGTTTTCACTCGTTTTATGCTTGCCTTTTCTCTGCAGACCTTCCCCGACAGCTTTAGCGTGTATATTTATACATGTATAGGCTATATTTAAATATATAAATTGCAAGCGTGGTTCTTCGTCTCAGACTTCCAGATGTAAACAAGGAGCGATCGTCTCCTGCAGAAAGTTGCATAGGGTCTCTTTAACAATAGCACCCTGCATATTAGTGCGCACTTAAAAACAAGGGTAGTTGACAAAAGTGCTTTACATAAGTAAATGTGTATATGGCTGGACCTGGTGACGTGGAGTGCAACAACTGCACTGGAAGAAAACCCAAAGCTTGAAATCTTGAGCTATTCTCTTAAACTATAAAGCTCACAATGAACTTCATCTTGGATGAAAACATTGTGGTTGATACTACAGGTCAGCTACCAGATTAGCTCCAGAGTCCAGACATGAGAAGCCTCATATAATATTTTTAGTCCTCCGGTCCGGAATCAAAGTTGTCTCTTTATAGTGAATGACCACTAGTCCAGCCCCGCCTGCCTGTATCTCAGCTCTTGTGAAATGAATAGGGATAGATAGATAGATACTTTTATGATCCCCAAGGGGAAATTCAAGATTGGGTATCGTTTGGGTTTTATCCGATACCGGTGCTAAATCAATATAGTTTTTTTTTTACAATGAAATGGTCTAGCAGGCTATATGCACGGAAGGCTGTTCAGGTAGGCTACCTCATTTTTTTCCGGCGTTAGCTGTGTTGTAAATGAAGTGAGTCTGATGATGCCAGGCTAGATGAACACTAAGGCCATGACATTTTAGTTAGATTCTGCCGGTAATATTCTTCTTCTCGCTCTCACAGATGACAACAACGTTTTCTCATACAGTATAGCCGTGTAACTCCGGCTTATAGTGCTCAATCATGCATAACGTGCATGCAAATCCGACTGACCGTCTAACTTCCCGCTTTCCTGCCTGCTCTGTTTCTCTATCCCATACTGTAACTCCCCGTGTTCTTAAAGGTAAATCCCCCTATATAGTGCTGAACATCACACTGCCAAAGGAGAGAGAAATCGGAAAGGACGTGGTTTCTCTTGGTGGCCGGTTGGACTTGATGCCTGATATCAGGTTTAGGCCCAGACTGGTATGCAGCAGGCTAGTTCCGAGTTCCTTTACAGTAACAATGAGTTTTCTGTTACACTCTCTCTCTCTGTCTCTCTCTCTTCTCTCTATGTCTCTCCCTCCTCTCTCTCAAACACACACACAGTACCCACACACATACAGGAATTCACTTGTAATAACATTTGAATACCACAAATGATTACCATAGAGAAAACAAATATGCCATTATGTAGACCAACCATGAGACTTGTGTCAGGAAGGTCACCCTCCATCCTTTAAACAGCACCTTCAACACTCATACATCCCACTGAAGCCATCAAGCCAGCGATGGGAGCGGCTGCTCTTTAGACACACTTAGTCATTTCTGATCATCATTTGGTGAGTTGGGCTTTTGCATGTTGATTCACTTTGTTTACATTATTAGTCTTATTTTCAGAAAATGGAAAACCATGTTCTGCATATCCTGTTCAAGAGCACTATGCTGACTACTGCTGACATTTGTTTTAGAATGTGTCTTGTGTGATCGGTTCACAAGCGGTCAGCACAGACAAATCACTGTTTATGCATGTATCCAATATAGCCTACAGCTGGAGATATTGCTAGCCAGTTGTGTTTATATTTAGTCTACAGCCAACTTTACAGTCATTAGTGTGTTTACACTACAAAAGATACGTGGTCAAATGTGTCTCAAACACCCTCGGCAAGTAGTTTAAGTGATTAGATTAGAGGACAATGCATTTTGTTTATTGTCTACACTTATATTTAAAACTGTAATCAAATCATCTAAGACGCCTTGCAAATTGATTAGGTTAGAGTAGATGTCTTCAGCAATAATATTCTGACCCTACATGTTCCATAATATGAATCTCTTAATGATTTCTCAACAGTGGTTAATTGACTTAAGTTCAATATGTTCCCTAATATTTAAGGCATTAATTAAGGGGTATTTAATAAATAAATACAGTATATACTGCATTAGTTAGGATCAATTAATCATTAACCCTAATATTCAACATTCAGCATGGAGGATGGCATGGAGGAAGTAGTTACTGGATGACATTCCGAAATTTACATGCCTCAATATTTTTTTTTTATGTTGACATAATATCATATTTCCTGGTACTGAGGACTTTGGAAAATAAGATATACAGTGGGGAGAAAATGTATTTGATACCATGCTAAAGTTGCCTAAAAAGAAGAATATAAAATCATCATTTGACAATTGATCTTCATGTCTTATTTAAAAAAATGAGTAAAAATAAAACCGCTAAGTACACCAATTTTCTTTGTTATTGAAGAATGTATCTTAAATAAATAAATGTTCTTCCTAAATGCTAGGGGGAAGGAAGTATTTGACCCCCTATGTAACCCTATGGGAATTTAACACATAGGGGCAGGCAGATTTTTATTTTTTAAGGCCAGCTATTTCATGGATCCAGGATATTATGCATCCTGATAAAGTTCCCTTGGCCTTTGGAATTAAAATAGCCTAGGTGCACAAAAGGCTCTTCCTGTACACACATTTATTTCCGGTGGAAATTAAACTGTTGTAACGGCATCTTCTGTTACATTATGCTCGTTAAACCTTACACTCTGACACTGAATATCTTGTTCAACTAATAATAACAATTTCAACACATATAAATCTTTCTTTGTCGTAACATACTGATTCCCAGGTGCAGCTTCCAACCGGGTCCGTGTAGACACTAATTGCATTACCAATAGCGGCAGGCTCAAACACACCTGGCTCCATCGGAAACACACGAGCGTACAGAGAGCCTTTCCTGCACGTAGCCTATAGCCCCACATCATCACATACCCTTCACGTTCACCATAGCTAGAGATTGGCATGGTGCTTTTTCCAGTAGGCGTATTAGCCTGTTTGATGCTCATTGAGCTCAATGCAAATCAAACAGGCTAATATGCCTACTGGAAAAAGCACCATGCCAATCTCTAGCTAAGGAAAACATTTATTTATTTACGATACATTCTTCAATCACAAAGAAAATTGGTGTCCTTGGCGGTTTGATTTTTACTCTTTTTTTTTTAATTAAGGCATTAAGATCTATTGTCAAATGATGATTTCATATTCCTGTTTTAGCATGGTATCAAATACATGTGCTCCCCACTGTATGTGACAATAATATTTCTTATTTTTGATCTCTGACTCTGTTATACTATTTCTTATCTTCTCTCTTAGTCATATCTCTCTCAGGTGGGTAAATGGTTAATGTATGGAGTATAAAACTCAACAAAGCTCTAGGTCTTCTGTGAAACAGATCTGATACAGAAGGTGGCAATATGCACTCTGGTTATTTTGCATGTTTTGTTACCTGTACAGAGAGGATGCAAAGTTCCATATCAGTAAAATGCAGTATAATTTGAATTGAATTATGCTGTGCACGTCTACTAGGCAAAATATTTGTGTACAGCAGGGTTGCTGAGTGCCCTGGCGCCATGAAGTTCATGGGTGCCGCGGAAATCTTTGATTATATTTTGAATTATCTGGTATCACTTTGAAAGAATCGTTTTATATCCGCTTTAATAAGTCCAAAATCACTTTCATTCGGTTTTAGCTGAAACAGAATGTTTTTATTTTATTTTAGGTTTAGTTTAGGTTGACATGGCCATGTCCTGATAATACTAGGACTAAAAATAAAGTTCATATTATGCTATGCTAAATGTCAAAGTAGTATTGTAAAAGTCAGTAGACAAATAAGATGGTACTACAATTATAAGATACTGAGAGTGAAAAGGAAGAGTTATTTAACACATAAAAGGTACATGACACTGTCATGAATATAAACATATAAACAAATCATAAATGTGCTTGTGTCATTAAGTGTCGTGCCGTTTGTGTCATGACGGGTTAGGGTTCATGTGTCATGACAGCATCATGTCACTCTTATGTAGACCTTCGAGTAAACTTTCGAGTTGTGCCATGGATGGACCAGAATATGTTCTGGTTATGAAATGTAGCAGATGCTTTTGTTCAAAGTGACTTACAAAATAAAACAATACAATATTAAAACTGAACAGTTAACAAAGTATGCCATATCAAAATAAACAAATACCACAAACCATACCTCATAAGAACCACTTGATTACGTGTAAGCTGAACAAATGCGTCTTAAGACCCCTATTAAAAGTCCCAAAACCATTGCAGGAATACAGAGCTCTGGTTAATGCTTTTCATCAACGTGGAACCACTGAGGAGAAGAATTTTGAATTTGACCTAGCGTCCATGGTTGGTCGACACAACAGACACTCATCAGAAGACAGCAGTAGGCGGTTGGGGATATTGAGCTGGGTCATAGAATTGAAATAGCAGCTCAAGTAAGTGTCCTATAGACCAAGGTGAGAGATTTACATTTGACTCTGGTCACTATATGAAGCCTATGAGGCAACTAAGAAAAGTATCCTCTTTGGCTGATTAAAGACCAGGCATGCTGCAGCATTCTGAATCAATTGTAACGACCTCACCACTACACAAGCAGGCAGGCCAGTTACAGTTACAGTAACAGTATGTATGGGGTGCCCTGAGCCTGAAAAGTTTGAGAGCCTCTGGTGTTTACAGCAAGCTTTTAGCGTATCACCATCGACTGAGAAGATTGGGGCTGAGATTTATCAGTCAGCAATGGTATTCTAAAATCTTTGAATTAGAAAGCCGTCTAAAAGAGGATGCCTCATAGAAGAGACTCTGGACATTCATAATATGGACAATCATAACATTAATTATCTTTAAAAAAAATAAATAAAAAAAGTTGAGTGGACAATTGCAAAAGCAACAACAACCAAATAAAAAGCCTCTTTTTTCTGGAATTTTCCATGCAATCAGATTTCCGGGAGGAAGGACTGTCAATGTAGCCTTCCTTTATAACTGCTGTAAAAGCAAGTAATCAAATTGTTTTTGTTTGGGCAAGTTAAGAGCCCTGATATTCCCTTTCATTGCTTACAAAACGAGGCATTACTGGGCTCATCTGGTGTATGGGAGACAGGACTAGTCTTTAAACCTGAGACCATTGTGTCTCCATTCATCTGGGGTAGCTTGAGACAACATGATTATGATATCATACATTGTGATATTAGCTTCCCAATAAAACTGTTCTTTCCAGTTCAAAGAAATATTTTGTATTTCTGTGTAGTGTGTACTATGTTACTTGGCCTCAGGTATCCACATTAATACTTACTATACCCAGTTGTGCAATATAGTGGTGTATCAAAACGGGTTGTATTCTATCTCTCTCAGGGTCAAAATGTCTTCAATGTTTGCCCCAATGCTCTACTGTCTGCTCTTCTTCAATGTGCAGGTAAGGAACATGCCACTTTTCTGAACTTAATTTAATTGAAAGTTGTTCAGTAGATTAATTTAACTCTCATCAGTTGACCGTCATCAGTAGATTAATTTTTTCCTCTCTTGCAGGCAACAGTGTTTGGTAAGTTGTGTCTTTCAAGTCACACATCCTGCTGCTGGGACCGTTGCAATTATTTTCCATTTGCAGTGGTGCCTCTCATTACATTTCTGGCTGTCTGAGTGGACTGTCTAAATGCCACTTATGTATTTCTATTTAACAACAACATCAACAATACAATATTTGTAATACATTCATTGTATGTGAATGTGATTTTCAGGGTCAACTGGCATTTATATTGGAGGCTTCATTGTTGAGGGGATATTTGAACAGAATATAACTTTACAAGACATAAAGGACAACTATGTCAATGAGACGGAAATCACGGATGCGGTACTACTTGCAGGTGAGGAGAACCAAAACTAGGTTTTTGAAAGCAAACAGACCAGTGCTGTCACTTATTGTCTGCTATTATCACTAACCAGTTGTCAACTTGTCAGTAATGAACATAGGTAACAGTGGTAAATAATTTGATATCAAGATGGAGAGATATGACTACAGTACTTTGTATGCTGACATATGAAGAGTTCAGATGCAAAAGCCTCTAAACACTAGCCTGGTCGTACCCATGCAGCCTTCCTTGTGCACGATTTCATTCGTGCTGCTTGGCAGCCTGGATTTTAATGACCCGATTTTCACCTCAACGAAGGAACCAATCCAAGACTGGTGACACCAAAGCTTGTATTTTGGTTAAGAACCAAACCAGCTTTTGTTCAAATCTACACACCTATCACCACTGAAAATGTAAGGTTAAAGGGATAATCCAGAGTGAAATGCACTTAAGATCAATTTTTTGGAAATGTCGCTGCTGCAGCTGGCAACGCTTTAAAAACACTTAATTAACATTTCCGGAAAGGCACAGACTCGATTAAATTCATTCTGGACTCTCTATCCGACCACATAAAGACGTGGGGATACTTCGGTTTGGCTTTAGGGACCCTCTACTCACTACCGCGTAAGTGTAGTGTTGTTTGGAACAGTAGAAGAGGTATAAAAATAGCGTTTTGTAGCGGCGAAAGAACATGCCCGCGTCACTTCCAGGCTAACGAGTTTTGGCTAAAAACGGTGAACTCGAACTTTGTCAAAATACATCCGAATGACATGATTTTGGTGTCAACTCAACGCATGTACTCCCAATAGTCCGAAAAATTGATCTAAAGTACATTTCACTCCGGATTATCCCTTTAAGTTATCAAATGTCATTTTGAAGTATTAAAACACTCTGGCCTGTGTCATCTGGTATAACTGATACGATTGTCTATGATCTACGTACAGACGTATTTGATAGACATTTGTAGTGCCCAATAAACGGCTCTGGCCATTATTCATAAACCACGCCTTTAGCCGTTAGCCAAGCTATCTAGACGCCACCTCTGTCAAAAATGAGATAACAATGGTGAGTGCTCTCCACACGGATATCTTTTTTTTTTTTAAAGATATTTTTTGGGCTTTTATGCCTTTCATCAGACAGGACAGTGTAGGGTGACAGGAAACGAGTGGGAGAGAGAGTAGGGTGGGATCCGGAAAGGACCACAGGGCGGGAATCGAACCCGGGTCGCCGGCGTGCGGTGCAGGTGCCCCAGCCAGTCGCGCCACGACTGGGGCCAACACAAGGATATCTTAATCAAATAATATAGTTTCAAAACCTGCTACATACCACTCTTCCTGTTCTGAAATATCGATTTGTAGGCAAAAACCTATAGGAGCCTATCTGAAAAGTGGTCAGATGAATTTAGAAGGTCTTGCATCTGAACTCTTCATATCTACACACCAGGTCACAAGGTGATAATGTGCTATTCCTGGCAAAAAATTATCAGGACCCTAAATCATGATGACCCACTAATCTTTACTAAATGTACTATATCCAACATTTTTTTGAAAACAATGTACAGAGTGTGAAATATTTGACAATAAATCAAAATGTCAGTGCAAGGAGAGTGGGAGTCGCTGGAGTGAGCTGGAGTGTCAGGACTATCGATGTTGCATCCTGTCAGTCAGTGGTAGGTATAATTTTTTAAATCTTTGATAACTCTTGAAACATATAATAGAAGCAATGTGTTGGAAACAACACAAACTGTGTTGTTCCTATCTGGGCATAGAGATGTGTAAAAAAAACAACACAAGTTGTCAAAACATTTGATTGAAAAGTGCATGTTATGAGATTTTTTTTCCTTTTCTGATTTTCAGAACCTACCGTTTTGAGAGGAGAGTTTACAATTGATAATATCACATCCAATGCAGATCTGCAAAATTTGACAGACCTGCATTTATATCATTCAATGAAGCCAACTGGAAAAATTACTGATGCTGTGGAAGTAGCAGGTCAGTACAAATTACATCAAGAAGTTCCTTAATATCAAAATGCACCTACTGTACCATATGCTCTTCAGTTTTTATGCATAGAATCTTGTCTGAACCTTCAAATGATTTTCAATATCTAGATAAATTGATAGGGGTAATGGTAGCATAGTGGTTAAGGAGCTGGTATAGCGTGTAGTATTCAGAAAAGCTGTGGGTTAAATTCCTGGCTTCCACTGTTGTGCCCTTGAGCAAAGCACTTAACCCCAAGTTGCTCCAGGGATGATAACTCCGACAGTATAATACAAGTAAATCGCTTTGGATAGAAGCGTGCTGACTGAATGAATGTAAATAAGATCAGGTGTAGCACCTTCATGTAGTCAAAAATAATTTGATATACAGTATGTTACAAATGTGTGGTACTCATAATGCTGACCTCAACCCTGTTCTATAAGAGAATCTTTCTTTATGGAACTCTTGTGGTAACCTAGGGTGCACCCATCATGTTTTCATGATCCAAATTCAGAAGGTGATCTGGTGCAAATCCAAATTCATTCCAAAGTCATATATCATATGAAATTAATATCAAAGTCATATAGCAAGCATCTACAGTATGGCAAAGCATCTGGCTAATCATGTTCATCAGGCAAACGTATACAGTAGGTGCATCTATATATGCTGTACCATTACCCTGCCCAGACTGATAGATTAAAGGCTTAGGAAATAATTGTTAGTATTTTGACTTAATTAGCTGATTAGAACTATTTTCATGTCAATATGTATAAATATTACATACATTCTTTATTGTAATATTTTCATATACTGTGTTTTTGATTCCCACAATTTCCTTGATTTGAAAACTGCAATAATCAAGACTAAAGAGAAACTATGCAGGATTGGCGATTTCATCTCCGGTTTCGGTTTCGTTTTTTGCTCATTTTATGCTTGCATATTTCTGTGCAGAGCTTCCCCTACAGCTTTAGTGTGTCTATTTATATATATAAATATATATATATAGGCTATATATAAATATATAAATCGCAAGCGTGGTTCTTCTCGTTCCTTACGCGTCTCAGACTTCCAGATGTAAACAAGGAGCGATCGCTTCCTAGACAAACTGCAAGGCTGCAATAGTGGATAGGGACACTGGGGGCGGGAAATATTACTGGTTTCGACAAAACTGGTCAGTCAAGCAAAACAACAATTTCTAAGCGATTTTATGACTATGAAAATGTTGCATAGGGTTTCTTTAAAATAATTAAGATTATAACAAAAAAAGGCTTGAAATATTTAACTTTAGGTGTAACAAATCTGGCTTATATGAAAGTTTCACTTTTTGAAAGAAATTACAGGGGGAAAAAAATTCCATGACATTTAAATTTTTTTGAGATGCACCTGTATATCCATAGAATGCAGAGGCAGCGGGAATGAAACTGAATGTGAGTGCATGTCGGATCATATCTGGACTAGCACTGTCTGTGAGAACCACACTCACTGCTGTAACAATCCCAAGTGCAAAGCAGAAGATCTAGAAGACTTTACACCTATGTGCCTCCCCAAAGTAAACGGTAAGCATCCTTAACCACTGACCCATCAGCCAAAGCCAGTTTCACCCTTGGAAAATCAAAAAAGTTAAAACTGTCTGATTTTATCATTATTTTTTGACACAGTTAAACTGACAGGGAAAGTTAAATCCAAACTGACATCGAAGAGATCGACAGCTTCGGGATTGGACAGCAACATTGAAAATGTGGTAAGCACAAGTTCCTTCACCAAAAATTCCAAGAACATCTTTCAATGGTGTACACAAAATGATTATTGTGAAATGATTGTTGAGCTCCTTACTGTAACTGTAGAGTGGTTTGCTCTTTTTTTAGCTAAAACACACCTTTCAAGAAATGAGTGGTTTGAAAACCATGTCCGCAAACAGGAGGTATGGGATAGCCAATGACATTTGTCACTGTTACTGATGTGTTTTTGATTATTTGACTCAAAGCTTCAAATGCAATAGCCCCTAAATGGCATTTCAATCTTTTTTTTTTTTTTTTTTTTAACAAAAACATTCATGATGATGGAAGCACTGACAGACAGAGTGCTGAATTCAGTGTGACGCTTGAGGCAGTGTTTAAGACTGTACAACTTCAAAAGCTGATCAATAAGCTGCAGGACAACTTGTCTGCCACCATAGAGGTTGAATCAGTAGGTGAGGCTCCAACTCAAAAGCATAGCACAGATGTTTTAAAGGAACACTTCAGCGTTTTTTCATATTAAACTATGTTATTCCCTTAACTAAGACGAGTTGATACATACTTCTCATGTTTCAATGCATGCACTCACTGGCTCTGGCACACGGCGTAACTTTGATAGCACTTAGCTAACCCAGTTCATTCATTAGGATCCAAATAGAGATGAAGTTAGAAGCGACCTAACACCTCCATGTTTTCCCTTAAAATACAGTTACAGGAGTAGTCACACGACCAAGTATGGTGAGACAAAATAAAACGTGGTGCATTTCTAAGCAGGTAAGAGGGATAACTATATTGTGTGGTGCAGTAATATCCTCACTCTTACAGTTTCTGTTTCTCTTTGGAGTGAGGATATTACTGCGCTGAGTCTAAGTGCTCCCAGTTGTTGTTCCGCCACACAGTATAGTTATCCTCTTACCTGCTTAGAAATACACCACATTGTATTTTGCCTCACCATACTTCGTGGTCGTGTGACTACTCGTGTAACTGTAGGCTATTTTAATAGGGAAAACTTCATCTCAGTTTGGATCCTAATGAATGAACTGGGCTAGCTAAGTGCTATCAAAGTTGCGCCGCACGCCAGAGCCAGTGAGTGCACGCATTGAAACGTGAGGTAGTATGTATCAACTCGTCTTAGTTAAGGGAATAACATAGTTTAATATGAAAAAACGGTGAAGTGTTCCTTTAAGAATTGTAGTGTGTTTAGAATAAGTATTCCACGTGCACTGTGCTACCAGATGTAGACAAGTTTGAAAATGTCAGTAACTTTTAATCTGTGATTATTTCTTTATTGCTATTATTTATTGACAGGAATTGTTGAAATATCCAAACTATCTGAGGGAGAACGTTATGAATTAAGCTGTGACCTAGAAGACCAAATGGGGCAGTGCAGCTGGCTTTTGAAGACAGACAATAAGGAAATAGTTGTTGGGCCGGGAATCGAAATCAAAATGGATTGTGTTGTTAATGGGTCTTCATACTCTAAGACCACTCTGCTGCTGAAAGAAAATGCTAGGGCAGGTACGTTCCTATTTCTGCCCTCACAGAAATGACTGCATGGCATATATGAATGGCTTATGATGAAGTACAAAAATCCTAAAGTCCTCAAATCAAATGTTGTGACCGCACTGGGAGTGTTTATTTATTTTGTTTGTTGCTGACATGATTATAAGAGCAAGACTTATGACATTTCTACTGTAACATGGAAGTAATGGCAGTCTTTTTCTATAGGTTTGTACACTTGCAGATTAACCAGTGGCTCAATTTCACATAAGGCCTCTGTAGAATTAGATATACCAGAGCGCCCTGATATCATCATGGAAAGTGAACCACAGACTGCAGACTGCACAGAGGGCTCAAAGAGCATCAATGTCAGTTGTGAAATCACATCTAATCGAAATGATTTCAACATTACTTTGTCCTGTCCTGGTAATAGTGTTGAAAAAGGTAAGTATATCTAGATGTGTAATAAAGAATTCCATGTAAAATGTGGTATTCTGTCACTGAACCCCACAGTAAATGCCTTATTATTAACAATGAAGCTCTGTTTGTAACTTAATTGCACTGAAAATCCATACATTGGTTGTTTGTTTGTTTGTTTGTTTGCTTGTTTATTACAGATAAATCCCTGCATGTGAACATCCCCTGTGACGATAAATCTGAAAATCTCAATTGTATCTGTAAAGTCACCCATTATGATGCAGCATATGATTACAACCAAACAGTCACTCTAACAGTCCCAGTCTTAAAATGTAAGTGATTCTCATTGCTGAAGTGTACTTCAGCAAGTGTTTGCTTACATTTATGTTGAACCGCTAGATTTTTTTCATACTTGATTGAAGACCAACATTTTTTAGTCAATAACAAAACCTTTCCTGTATCAAGCTGACAGTGCTTTCTGTGCGGGAAAGGATGAATGGCCAAAAACAAAGGTAGGCTCAACAGCTACTCAAAGATGTGAACAAGGAAGAGTTGGGTATAAAAGCCGCACGTGTGTAGGAAAAGACGACTGGGGGATCGTGTCCGACTACTGTGTTAGGGAAGATGTAGAAAATCTGATCCAATCAGCAACGGTATGTATTTGATCATGTGCTGGTTAAGATACTAAATCAAGAATATTAAATGAGTACAAAATCCTCATTATCCAGTGTGGTTGTGTGTCTGTATCTCTCTTTCTCTCTCTCTCTCTCTCTCTCTCTCTCTCTCTCTCTCTCTGTGTTCACTCAGGACATTGCCGATGGCTATGGAAACACCCCTGAGGAAGTTGGCAACATTTTTTCTGATATGACGGATGTCAGCAGTCTTGAGAAGGAAGCAACGCTGGCAGACGTGGAAGCCTTTATCAACATTCTGGATGCATTGAACACGGCAACATCCAATATTGTAGTAATGAATAAATCAGTTATGACTGTAAGTATTTCGGAAATCTAGTGTTGTTTTATAGTCTCTCTTTGATCAGACAAAAGGCATTAGTTGGTAGTAGCAATACAAATGAAATAGTTTAGTTTTAAAGGCCCACTCTGTAACTCATTCTTCACTGATTTCTCAGCTTTGGGGTGCATATTTCACAACTGTCTCTTTGGTCTTTTCGCTGGCTGGGCCTGGTGGATAAGCCTGTTTGTGATTGGTTCCAGCAAATGTGGACAGGAAGCAGGAGAGACAAATGTGCAGGTTTCCAGCCTGAGCTGCTGGGTGAAATCCAATTAAGGGCAGATCAGGCTGGGTTTACCCAGTCTAGCATAGGGGGCCTTTAATGAAAGAAAACAAGAGGAGAGGTCGCTGTGGCTCAACTGGTGCTTGCTTCCTGTCTCTCTTGACTGTGCTATCAATATAAAGGGGCAAAACAACTTTTTAAATAAAGAAAAATAAAACAAAATGAATACACTGTGATCTCTTTCAGGATTTTGTAGAGTCAGCCAGCAATGTCTTATCTATGGATTGGAGTGGTGCCAATAAAACACACGAAAAGAATCTGTCTGTGAACTACCTGCAATCTCTTGAGGGGCTGCTGCAGAACATCCAAGTGAACCAGAGCTTAGAATACAACACCACACTCCTGCAATTACAAGTTCGACAAAAAGACATCAGCCAACCTAGAACCGTCTTTGATGTCACACTGTCGCTGTCCACTTCAGCAGAGCTGGTCAAAATTTTAGCAATTAAGAACCTGAGTGACCTGCTACCGGTTTCTCCGAAAAGGAAGAGCAATAGCCTAGTGGTGACCGTTGCTCTGCAAAGCAAAAAAAACGAGACCTCAACCACAATCGACCTTGTGTTTAATCTGACGCAGAATAGGCCACGAAACCATGAGATATTCTGCGTGAACTGGCAGAACAGTCCTGGAAAGTGGGGCGAAGAAGACTGTAACTGGATACCAAAGAATGACTCTCATGCAATATGTCAGTGTTTCCTCAAGGGAAAGAAGACCGAGACTGAAAAGCCCGGGGATCCAGTGATCACCAGGAGAAGGACTTGGTCCCTTTCAGCGCTTGTGTCCGGGCACGCCATTGTGCTGGAAGGCCTTGACCTGATCACCTTAATTGGGCTCGGTGCCTCAACCTGTTCCCTTGTCATCTTCATATTCGTGGAGGTTCTCGTATGGAAGGCTGTCACCAAGACGAACATTGCATTTTTCCGTCACACAGCACTGGTCAACATAGCCACGTTCCTTCTTCTGGCCAACATCATCTTTTTTGTGACCTTCTCAATAAAGGATTTCTCTAAGCACGAAACCTGGTGCCTTGTCTTGGCGTTGGCCATGCATTTCTCCTACCTGGTCATGTTCTTCTGGATGTTTTGCCTGAGCATGATGCTTCTCCATCAGCTAATGTTCGTCTTCTCTCCTGTGATGAGGAAGACATTCTTCTTCCTCTCCGTCTCCATTGGCTACATCTGCCCCATGGTGACTGTGTCCGTCACATACGCGTATTACAATCTGACCGATGGCTCCTACTATGACCCACAAACCTGCTGGCTGAAATACGAAGGGGAGCTTCAAGGCTCAATCCACGCATTCCTGTTCCCAGTGGGAGTCATCGTTCTGATTAACCTGTTCACCATGATTAAGGTGATTGTCACACACCTGAGGCCCAAGGTTTCGGCGGGCACGGTGGACGAGAAGGAGATAGCGAGAAGCATCCTCAAGGTCATTGCAATTCTTACCCCTGTCTTTGGCGTGTCATGGGCGCTGGGATTTTTAGTGTTCTTGATGGATCTCGCTCACGGAACATTACCAAAGATAGTGAACTATGCTTTCACTATCACAACCTCACTGCAGGTGAGAACACTTCCTGTTATATGTTTTATGGTCATTGAGATATTAATTGCATGTATGTACAATACAATACAGTAGCATGCTCATTGGCTATTTTGTGTGTTTATGTGCATGTTTTGACAGGGGTTCTTCATTTTGCTCACTGGAATACTAGGGGAGACAAAGGTAATTTTGTTTTTCCTAAAAAATCCAGTTTTGTCATAGCTTTTGTCCTACCTCAGTCCCTAACGCTACCTTCATATTTCATTCCTCAGGTTCAAGATGAAGTTTCGAAATATGTCAGTTGCACGGTAAGTTCTTCCAATTATCAGTATTGAAATTTCTCCTGTTTCAAATACACTACTCACAAAAAATCAGGGATATTTGGTTTTTCCGTAAAATTTGTTGGCCTTTGTTTCAATAAATTGTTTGAGATGAGGAAAACACGACTGCATGATTCTATTTAAATGCCCTACTTTCATGATACCACTATAGCTTGAACTTTTTTACATTATCCATACATTTCACCTGAAAGCCATGCAGTGAGTAGTGTACCGTAATTTCCCAAATATTAGCCATGGTTTATACATTGATTTTCCAAAATATCCTATATTTGTCAACTATATTACAAGGAACTACATTGTCCCCGGAGCAACTTGGGGTTAAGTGCTATGCATGCACAACAGTTAAGACGGGAATTGAACCGACAACTTTCAGACTACTGCACGCTAGCCTAGCCCAGTTAATATTAATGAGGCTTTGTTTCTTTTAAATTGCATAAACAGTCCTGCCGCTAATCCACAATGCAGCTAATACACAGGAAATGACTGTATGTTCTTCACAACTGATGTACTATTACTTCCTTTGTTTAGAAACCAGAGAGAAGCGAGAGCACAAGGAATCTTACATCATCATCCCTCAAGAAGAATTGATCCCTATTTCGACCAGGTGTTGTAATTTTCTCTTAATTCAGCTACATCAAATGCTGCTCTATTGGGAACAATAATACTTACCATACCTCTTTCCTGTTCTCTCTATCACCTCATCTTCCTCTCTCCCTGCTGTCCTGCCCATGATATCCCTCTCTCCCTCGACTCAAGATCTGAAGGCGTTCCACAGTTGCGACACGGCAAAGCAGGAGCTGAGTCACCTTAATTAGCAAGCTCAGAAGACACACTTTTCTTCTCAAGTTAAAGAAATTATACATAGATATATGTTTGAATTAAATTTGATAATTTACTCGCAATGAACAATATGAGATATGATGTATTTTTCCTGTTGAGATTTAAATATGCAAAAACAGATTTAATAATCTAGTAATTTAAGACATGCTTTTTTTTACTTAATCTAGCCTAAGACATAGCGATCTTCTATTTGTTGATAATAAAATGTATGAATATTGACGTTGGTTTGATCATCTTTATTTGGTAGTTTTGTGTGTGTACTGTAGTTAGTGTACTGTAGCTTTATGTGTACTATATGTTTTCTGTTTGAATAAATGAATGGACAACTTTTTTCATGTGCTTTTTCTATAATCAGGAATGGAACCCAGCAGTGTAACATTACAAAATACTGTTAAATATTTTAAGAGGTTCATACATTTTTATACAGTATTCTACTTCTGAAAACAGGGGAATAATATCAGAATAGTTTAAAACAACAAAGTTAAAATGAAAGGAAATGTCTAAATATTTCACACAAAAAGCTTTGATTAGTACAAATGGTACCATAAACATTATGTAGATATAAATATATTTTTTAATGCATCCTTCGAAGAACGGCAACACTGCATAGTTGGTAGTAGTCATAACATTTACTGCCTCTGAGACATTATTTGCCTTGAAAAAAACATGCGACTCATTGTGAATGAGAGACAGAAGGTTAAAAAAAAAAAATAACACATCCGGCATCTCAGTTTTAATCCCTCTGACGAATAACTGCAAAGATGGCCATAAGTAGAACCATGGAGCCCACTACTCCTCCAACCAGAACCCCCACAACAGATCCTGCAACCTGCCGAGTTTCACACATGTCACCTGAATAGAAAGTGGATCGCCCAGACGCACACCTATGATAGGGCAGATAGAGAGAAAGAGTGGGAACATATTTTCCATTTATGATGCCAAGCTATTTCCATAACTAAACAAAGAGTGAGTGTCACAAAAGCAAAGTACATACTGTAGACTGAATACATCTGGCTGCATGCAAATATGACTTGGCGCAAGTCAGAACAAGAGGATACAAACACCGAAAGCAGGAAGGGAAGGACAGGAGAAAGAAAAGAAAGAGACCATGGGAACTCATGTTTGTAGCATTATGGATGAAGTTGCCTTGCCGCAAGGGGAGATGGTGACCCATAACCCATAACATAGTTGTGTGAGACAGCACAGCACCACACAGTAGTATAGCTCTGTAATACTCTGTATATGATCGCATAAATATTTTTACAAGATATTGTCAAATTAAATAATGATTAAATGATGACAGTAATGGGTGTGCGACTGGTATAGGTGAGTTTGTGTCAGTGTGTTTACCTCCTTCTGGTGGTAAAATCACCATATTTGTACTGTGTGTGTGTGTGTGTGTGTGCGCTGACCTGCAGGTGGCCTGGCCCTCTTTCTCCACACACACTCCTCCGTTCAGACAGGGGTTGGGGGAGCAGGACTGGGTGGCGGCGCGCGCCTCTCTGGGTCGGCCCTCTTGTGCTGCAATCTCATTGGGCGGGAGCGGCTCCTTCTCGTCCAGCGGCCTCTCCTCCTTGGCTGAGGCCACCACCGGCACCTCGGTCTTCAGCAAGTGAGTCAGGTCTGCAGACACACAAGAGTCACACTACAACAGACCATTGATTGTTACAGCTCTTTTGTCGGTCGGGTCAGGACTTGAGGTGCGTTCAAATTTGTCCAACAGTTTTAAACGTTCGTGGCAAATATGATTAGATTAGAAGACTTTCATTCAGATGAATTTCCACAGTAGTGGACAATAAAGACTTCTAATCTAATCTTCTAATCTAATAAATCAGCTTTTTACTAATAACAATTTTTTATATCATAGTTTAATTTATTCATTCATGATACATTATTCATTCACAAAGAAAATTGGTGTCCTTGGATATTTCCTCATTTTTTTTACTTCAGGCATTAAGATCAATTTCCAAATGATGATTTTACAGTATATTCCTCTTTTTAGTCAACTCTAGCATGGGTGCCTGCCAACACTGTCAACCATCACTGTAAACGTTAATGCAGCTCCCAATCAAAGTACCATCAAAGTCAACCATGATGATAAGGTCGTCGTTCTTCAGGAAGCTCCTCCTGTGCAGCTGCAGGTGGGAGATGAAGGTGCCCCAGCCTATCTCCGGTCCCCTGTAGCAGGAGCAGGCTGTGTCCCAGGTACCATTCGCAGCCACTGGCCTGTTCCAAGTGATGCTGGAATCTAGAGGGAAGAAACAACAACATAGCTCAGGGCCCAAAGGAGTTAACACTGTTGCGCACATAAACTGATGGCCAGAGTAAAGGAGAGCAGAAACATAGAAGAGGACAGTTACGATGAGGATCATTCTGTTTTTGTTTTTTTTTAGTTTTTTTTGACTGATCAAAAGGTAGCTACACTGAATGTGTTGAAAACACCACAACTTGCATTTTTAACATTATCTCTGTGTTCAGATAGGGACAGCACAGCTTGTGTTGTTTACTTTTTTTAGTTTTACAAAATATGTGTTGAAAATAACACAACTTGTGTTGAAAACAACACAATTTGCATTGTTTTTTGACACATCTCAGTGTCCAGATAGGAACAACACATCTGTTTTAAGAGTGTAGGGTCATTGTTTGATCAGAAAACCCCTGATACCTGACTGTTGTTGCAACCTTTAAGACAGTAAGTCAGGATCTTTGTGGCATTTGAGACAGATTGGAGATGGAGTAGACCATACTCCAGGTATAAAAGCACACATCGAGGTAACCCGCTCACCAGAGGTGAAGCTGCGGCTGTTGGACATCCGCAACGTGGCATCCGGGTCTTGGTCCATGGCAGTGATGGTGACCTGTCTGTTCACGGCCGGCCACTCCAACACGCCATCATTCTCACCACTGTAAAGGTGAATGGTCACTCCAACGTATTCAGCAGAGTCTGCGCTTCGGCCTTTGGGGTAAACGGTGAACCCGTACCCGTAGCCCTCAGAGTTGTAGAAGCGGCCGCTGCGGATGCCGGTGCCAACTGGCGTGGAGGCGAGGATGTTGCTGAAGCCGCTGATCTGCCATACGGCGCCGGGGCACGGCGTCTCCGACAGAGTGATGTCGTCGATGGAGATGCCACTCGAAACCTGGTTCTCAACTCCCGCCGTGCCCTGGAAAAAGTAACGGAACTTCTCGCCGGTGCTCAGAGGCACGTGAGCAATCTTCCAGGAATCATTCCCATCACCTAAGGCATGAAGGAATGAGAAACAAAATGTATTTTCAAAAGGATTGCTCTTTCAAAAGATCAGTACATCTGGAACATAGTATACATAAATATACTACAAGCTACATAATAAAGTATAAATATAATTTATCAGAAGAAATGTCACTGCTGACAACAAAAAAAATGGCTACCTGTGATGGTGTGCACTTTAATCACTTTGCGAGGGTTCCCCGTGCTGTCGTCCATCCTCAGCCAGATGACCAGGCGGTCTCCGGCAGCCCCGGTCATCCTGTAGAAGAACTGCAGGCACTGGTGGCTCCTGCGGGGGTACAGGATCCGAGACTCCAGCAGAGCACTCTTCCCTAATGCAGACTTTGACGTGTCGAAGTGCATAAACAGTCCGGCATCTATTACAGGAGGAGAGGGGGGCAAAGGTTTTTTTTTTTTTTTTTTAAACCAAACGAGCTTTTGGTTCAATACCCTGCTTTCTCAATTTGTAGGTTATAATGACACAGATTGAAATGACAATATAACATACCGGTACTTATTAATATTATTTGGGAATAGAGGAAAGTGAGTATTCATCAATCCATGAGTGTTTCATTTAATTCAATAGACAAATAAACCCATAGACAATAAATATTAACCCCAGAGAATATCAATATCAAAACACTGACAAAAACCAGTGACTGTCTTTGCCTTTGGCATTATGTGACATGAGCCGCTTTGCTTTTGCTGTATAACCTGACTCTCGCATAGCGGAACAACAAGGATCTGGCGAGAGTCAGGTTATATAACATCTAAAATCTTATCATCATTATTATTCATTTATACTCGTAGGGCATTGAGGTTTCTCTCATTTTCAATTATTTTGATGTAATGCACAAAACAACAGCAATGAAAGCAAAAGCAAAAAAAAAGTAAATAAGTAAACAAAAAAAGACAAAAACATATGTTAATAGATGCAGTGCTGTCCATGTTTACCTCTGCACTGGCCGCCCAGGGTGTGGTCATTATTGCCAGTGGTGCTGGGGGTCTGGACCCAGTCCCCGTTGTCCTGCTCGTTCTGAATCATCCCACAGATGTTGATCTGCTCAAAAGAGCACTGGTCCAGCAGAGTCAGAGGAGCGGCTAGAAAGGCACACGTACAGTACGCATGTTTACTAATAGTGTAATGCATGGCTAGAATGGCGCATGTACAGTACGCATGTTTACTAATAGTGTAATGCATGGCTAGAATGGCGCATGTACAGTACGCATGTTTACTAATAGTGTAATGCATGGCTAGAAAGGCACACGTACAGTACGCATGTTTACTAATAGTGTAATGCATGGCTAGAATGGCGCATGTACAGTACGCATGTTTACTAATAGTGTAATGCATGGCTAGAAAGGCACACGTACAGTACGCATGTTTACTAATAGTGTAATGCATGGCTAGAATGGCGCATGTACAGTACGCATGTTTACTAATAGTGTAATGCATGGCTAGAATGGTGCATGTACAGTACGCATGTTTACTAATAGTGTAATGCATGGCTAGAATGGCGCATGTACAGTACGCATGTTTACTAATAGTGTAATGCATGGCTAGAAAGGCACATGTACAGTACGCATGTTTACTAATAGTGTAATGCATGGCTAGAATGGCACACGTATGCATGTTCACTAGTAGTGTAATGCATGGTAATGCTAGTTTATGCTGTTTGGTAAAATGTACAGGTGCATCTAAAAATATATATATTTTCCTGTAATTTATGTCAAAAAGTTGTATCATTACACATACAGTGACATACAGTATGTCAAGCCTTTTTTGTTGTAGTTTTAATCTTGATTATTCTAATATAAGGTTATGGTTTACAGCTCATGACAATCAAAAATCCAGAATCTCAAAATATTACAATAAAGAATTTATAATACAGAAATGTTGACCTGAGATGAGCTCTAGTCACCCATTTATGCCAAAACACTAGCAATGAGCCTTTAATGAGCAATGAGCCTTTAAGCTCAGTCTGGGCAGGAAAATTGACCTTTTCGCGATATTGTTATCTTTTTTAGACGCACCTGTACCTGATTTGGCTTGACCTGACTTGACTTCACTTGACTTGACGTGGCAGATAATCTGGCACAAATATAGGCAGAAATAATTGTTGTTATTAATACCTGGCAACTTAGTTCCCATTCAACAGCACTCACCGCATTCATACTTGCGGTTCAGTCTCTCCAGGTCGACTGCGCTGAAGTCCAGCCGCTGGCCTATCACATTGTTGAAAGCAGGGATTGCCGTGGTGATGGTGGGAACGTTGGGATTCTTGTTGAAGGAAAGGGGGCGGTAGTGCATGATGGACTCATAATCATATGGCGTGTTCAAGTCCGTGATGAAGTCATCCTCGTACTTGTTAAAATTGTGCTCTCTCCCTGTGGACCCATATACAGTATTCCAATTAAGAGACAATTTTGAATCGACAAAATCAACCACATTTTAATCAACTCCTACACTGAGAGTATGCATGCTTCCAAGGTTTGTTTGTTATACTTTTACCCTGTTTTGTACATGATAGGCCTAGTAGTAATCTGGTCACCAGTATTCTTGATTAAGTTTAAGTTAATTAATTAGTCTTGATTAAATCATATTGCTAAGCAATTACACTTAAACCCTATGGATTTGGAACAGGGATAGATATAGGAGCTTCCCTGGAGAACGTTGTGGGGTTTGCATGCAGGATTAGGAACTGAGCTCTAAAAAGGGACTTGGATCTGAGTGCTGGCAGCTCACCCTCCAGGATTTCGTCCCAGTGTATTTTGACGTAATCATCACGGTCAGACCGCGACTGCTCATGGTAGAAGCCGAGGGCATGGAGGAGCTCGTGCTCAACAATGGCTCTGGTGTCACACCTGGCCCCGATGGACAGGTTTTGGCCTGTCCCAAAGTCGCCCACAAAAGACCAGCACCTGCATCCGAGAGGAAGGAAAAAAATGGACTTTCAGATGGTCACAGTAAAGAAGTGACATTGGGAAACTTTGGCACTTATTGATTAAAATCTTTCGAGGCCTGGTGCTGCCATACCATATCCACAGTATTAACTACTATACATTCCAACATGTTGACATCAAGCTAGTACTACAGCATAAAGTGACTGTTCCTCAAACAAGTACAAACTGCATATTTCAAAACAGATTATCCTCCTATTATGATCATATCCATCTGGTTATACCCCCTCACAGTAATTACATGCTTTTTATCTGCTCTCCTTCAGAGACCTTGTATTTTGATGCAGCTAGCGATAACAGACGGTTGTAAAGATTGCACAGCCAGCCACATGATGATCATGCAAGTTTGCTCACCCGTCCAGCTTAGTGAAAGAGATGTAAGTGCTCTCGCCTTCATAAGGCTTGAAGTCAACGCAGGACTTGAGCCGATACATCTCAAATGCTTGCAAGATCACACCTTTGGCATTCAGCTCTGGAAACCAGCAGACATTCGGTTTAGTACAACAAATGTTTAATAAACGGCATACTCTCTTCAAAAAAAAAAAAAAAAAGGGTTCTTGGGTGCTTTTAGGACCAAGCAGGCATAAAGAGCCCTTTGGGGTTCCTTTGATTAACCCCTTGAAAATGGTTTAAAGAACCATTTAGGGGTGCCATACATGAAGCATGCACTAGAACCATTTTTGGTTCTATTTAGCACCTTTTTTTCTAAGAGTGTAATCAGTACTGGTGTAAAATAAGCGTAAAATAAGAGAGTTGAGAGAAGAACAATATGCTGTGAATACCCAAAGAATCTGTCAGGATGTAAGGGATAGGGAACTTCCAGTTGCCATCCAGAATGGCATTTCTTCTGGGCTGAAACAAAATGGAGTAGATGAAGACAGGACAGTTCGACATCCCTGAGCTGGTTAAAACACATTTCTCTTGATTAGGCTGCAATACTTACATCTACGGCAATATCTCCTTGGAAGAGATCTCTTGATGATTCTGCAATTTATAAAATACACTTCAGTACTAAACTGCTTATGCAATATAACAACTACTTTACTTTGTGGGTGCTGTCTGAGTTATTAACACATGCTTTAATTGGAAATTAAAATAGCAAACCATAGAAGAATGTGCGAGTACAATTTCAGCCTTGCGTAAGGGCTATATGTTTGTGCAATGAGCATGCAATGTGAAAACTCGCTGTTTGCAAAACAATATATTGCAATTATTTACAGCTTATGTGAATGATTACAAAGTGCCACACGATATAAAAGTATGAAGTTGATGCAAAGGTTGAAATCAGAGCTTGGATAGATTTGGGAATATTATAATAGAGCACAACATACAAAGTAGAAGCAATGGCTCATAGACAAATGTGAATGGCTTAGGTAACACCTACCTAAATTAATTTCGGGAATGTCTTCTCTCAGCTCCCCTGCATCCACATCACTCCCTGTTAAAAGTAATTGTATAGTTATAAATCAGTGTCACTGTCGCACACATACACATCTACTGGAATCAAAATATATATTTGGGTCCCTTAGTAAATTAAAGAAACACATACCATCATCATAATATGTCGGCAGTGCTTCAGCCTGGTTTGGTGCAGAAACAGAACAACCATAATTCAACATAACATTTACTTGGTTGGTTATCAATTAATGTTAAGCAATGTAAATGTAAATTACCTTCAGAACCAACAGAAATGCTGTTAAAATTGTGATTTTCCACCTTGTGTTCAAGGAGCCCATGTTAAGTCCTGTGTGATTCTGGCATGTATTACTCGACTGGTGTAAACATTACAATAAAGCCGGAGCACCTGGGTGGTACTTTGATCGGAGGGGGCAAGAAAACAGAGTTCTCCGTGCTCACACGTGTGAGCGACAGCTCATGGATGGCCTTCGCAGAGATAGCAGCACAAATGACCCGACTGGGTCAGCACTTTGTTTTATTGCACAAACTTTTTATAATCCACACATCATGGCCAAAAGGGAATGCTGGGGTAAAGACAATTACAAGGAGAAGGTTTATGATCTCCAGAATGATCGGTCACAGTCGCTCTCAACTTGCCGCTCTCTATTTCTGGAGCATAAGAGTTCTGCATAGTTTTGTAACATTTAATTGAGCATAATTTGCTGTTGTATTTCAAAATTTGAAATACTACACTCTTAAAACAAATGTGTTGTCCCTATCTGGACAGAGATATGTTAAAAACAACACAAGCTGTGTTGTTTTCAATGTAAGTTGTTTTATTTTCAACACATATTGTGTAACAATTAAAAAAGGAAACAACAGAAACTGTGTTGACCCTATCGGGACACAGAGAACACAAGTTGTATTGTTTTAATATTAAAAATATTGAGTGTCCCACATGAAGCCACAATTTCATGTATTTCTACCATGCAGTATACCAGGGTCAGATGACTAATATTTCAAATGGTATTGTCAGTATAAGTTGATAAATGTGAACTATGAATCCAACTACAAATTCATTCCAGTCAGAAATATTGCATTTGTGTTTTTGCATCTTTTTTTGATTATCTAAAATGTCATATAATTCGACATTGTGTCATTTAGGGCCGTTAGTTAACTAATAAGAAAACATTTCACTTGTGTGCTGTGTACAGTGAGTGTAGGATAATGGTTGTAAGTAAGACATGACATGTTTCATTCAGTTGATAGCACTTTAATGAGTACTGGGAACAGCGTATATAACTGTTCATTCTCACTTGGGTCAAGTAACACACAAACAAATTTCAGGCAGTGCTTACATTTCAACTTACATTTTATGAAATTAGGAGAGAGTCAGTAATGGACAACTGGATTATGCATTAACTGACACACTGTTTATATGAGTGTTAAGGATAAATCCAGACAAGTGTTCGAGACAGATCCACTAATGTGTAGTAAAAGGGGCAGCTCTCTAGGTGTTAACATGTGACTAAAGAATTGTGCAGTGTTCCCTTGCATCTGGAAGACAAGAGTTGTGCAGACTTTTGGTAAATGTTGGTGGGGTAAATGTTTATTTCTTAAAATGCAAGACATTTGGTAATGAGAGCCTAAAATACTGATTATCTATTAGAGAGAGTTATCAAAGCTTGTGAGAGTGACATTTCCTTCTCAGTCTTCTCAGACGGCGCCTGTTCTTGGCTGAACGAGATTGTCCAGAGAGGTGAGATCTGCAAAACATGAGCATGGTTGTTAGAACAAAAACTGCTATCCAACTGCATCCTACACATACTGTACACACACACACACACACGTGCACAGTTTACTTCTTTATTTGTATTCACAATTCAGAATAAATATTACAAGAGGTTGTCGGGTACAATAATTGCACAGACAAGGTTCAGTCATGTGACACACACGCACACGTGCGCACACACACACACACACACACACACACACACACACACAAACAAAATACAAATATGACAATTCCTCCACCCCAGAGATGGTGAGCAGACTAGCATTGTCTGACCCGACCCCAAATCAAGTGACCTTTGCTGCTTCTGCTGTGTATCATCAGTGCTCACCTTCAAACTCGATGAAGAGAATGAGATCATCATTTTTCAAGTAGCTCCTCCGCTGCTGGAGCTCACTGTGGGAGAAGAAACCGTTCCAACCCCAGGTCGGCCCGCGGTAGCAATCACAGGAAGGGTCGTACGTACCCACCAACTCAGGCTTGCCCCAGAAGTTTTGGTTGGTGCCTAACCATTGGAGCAACAGAACAGATCGATTGTCAATACTCGACACGATACAATCCTGTACAGACCGTTTCAAGAGAGTCCCAATATCAGTGTTATAGTTGTGCCCACAAGGTTTCCGTTTTAACATTCCATATGTTACAGTAATTTCCTGTGCATTAGCCCCATTATATATAAGCCGCAGGACAGTGTTTTATGCCAGTTAAAAGACACAAAACCATATTAATACCATATTAACTGTTCCTGTGTATTAACCTCATAGTTGAAGAATTTTCACAAAATCAATGTATGAACCGCAGCTAATAGTTGGGAAATTACAGTATTTTAATGCAGCGGGGGTAGTTTGGATGGGGAGGCGGGGTAAAGCATTGCTTTAGCTTTTCTTGTTGATAGGGTCTATATAGAAGAGACAAGGACGGACCGGACTAAGGATGGACTATGTTCTTGACTGTATTCTTATGCTAGTCCTGGTCTGGTCCTGATGTCAGTCTAAATCTCAGAGCAGGACTCTTTCACCTACCAGGTATGAGCTGCATGCGTTCTGTGGTGAAGCTGTAGGAGAAGGACTGACGGCGCGTCACGTCGGGGTGCTGGTCCAGAATCGTTATGGTGACCTGTCGGTTCCCCGCCGGCCACTGGAGAACGTTGTCGTTCACCCAGCTGGTAAGGTGGAGGAAGGCGCCCATCCAGCCGGAGTACACCTCCGAGTTGGGCACGAGTTGGATGCCAAAGCCGTAGCCCTCGGGACTGTGGAAGCGTGGGCTCTGGAGATACTCACCCGGGGCCATGTTGGCAATGTGTTGGCTGAAGTTGGCAATGCGCCAAACTCCACTCGGGCACCGTGTCTCTGCCAAACTGATGTCGTCGATCACAATGCCACCCTTGGAGCTAGACGGGTCTCCGCGGAGACCCTGGAAGGCATAGCGGAATTTGCCATCCATGGTGAAAGGCACATGTGCGATTTTCCAGGAGTGGTCATCATCACCTTGACAACCAGGGAAGTAACGAGGGATTTCATCATTTGACTTGAAAACGTCAATACTGCAACCATGCAGCTACCTATACCTTGTGAGCTTCATTATGATCGTCCTCTTCTCATCATTGAAATACAGTTTAAACTGCCATTTTATATAATAAACTGTTCAAACAATTTAGCCCATTCAAAATGTAATTTATCAAACGAAACGAAAAGAAAAGAAAGGTTTCCTTAGGCTTCAAAACAATGAAGTCTCCTTTTCTCACCGTAGAAAGTGGCAGCTGCTGTGGTGGAAAGGGTATTCCCCTTGGGGTCCTCCTTCTTGGCCCAAATCACAAGTTTGTCCTTCAGGCTTCCAGTCATCTTGTAGAAGAACTGCAGACATTGGAGCTTCCTTTTAGGGTACAGGATCCTGGACTCTAAAAATGCTGAGTCATCAGGAAGCCCGGTGTTTGTGGGATAGAGCATGAAGAATCCAGCATCTAAGGGTGACAAGGCAAATTGTTAGTATGACCAGTCAGTCACTACACATAAGAATTCACTATTGGCAACTTGAAACCAACATGGCACAGATGATGTGTTTCAGACAACACAAGATACAAGCCACATTTCATTCAGATAAATGCAGTGCGCATTTTAGGCTATGCAAGGGATAATGAGCATCGGGGTGTCTGGATATACAGAATTAATGGACGGACGAATTAAGGCGGAGGCGGAGAACTCAACACCAAACTCTTTGTTTTACCTCTCAGATTCAGTGACAGACATAACACTATTCATGCCACTATTGCTGTGCTTTCTGGCAGAGATCAAATAGGTCAGTCTCTGCCAGACCTGAATAGCAACGAAGTCACATTCTTTTTGCTCGGCTTCACGTTGGAAGTTTTAAGGTAGCACTCACTGTTGCACTGTCCCACTAGAGTGTGGTCAGGTGCTGCCGGAGTGCTGGGGGTGAGGGTCCAGTCTGCGTTGTCTTTGGCGTTCTGAATCATTCCACACACACTCTTGGACTCAAAAGCACACTGGTCCAACAGAGTCAGTGGAGCGGCTAGAGGGAATGCAGAGTTACAAGTCAGTTGCCATTCTTGGTCAAACAGTGAATCTGTCAGTTACACAATACAATCCATCTATCCATCCTCTATATACCCATCCATCAGTTAATCGTATCTATCTACTATCTATCTTATATTTCTATCCATCTATCTATCCATTCACCCATCCATCCATCCATCAATCCATCCATCCATTCATCCATATATCCATAAATCCATCCAGGTAGGCCTGAAGAATGTATTGTAATTTTACTTTACTTATCATGCAAAATTCCAATATAAAAGCAAAGATCCTTGATTACCGACTGTTTCAACTCTCTCTGGTAAAAAAAAAGCCTTCAACAAAACACTTCCTGCTATCAACACTGAACACTTACAACAGTTGTACATCCTATTCAGTCTCAGCAGGTCCATGTCACTGAAGTCGTTGTACTGGCCGAGCAGCTTGGTCATCTCGGGGTCCTTGGCCGTGATGGTGGGGTAATTTGGGTCCTTGTTGAAGGAGTAGGGGCCGTAATGCATGATGGACTCATAGTCATATGGTGTGTTCTGGTCTGTTATGTAGCTGTCGACGTAATAGTCAAAGTTATGCTCCATACCTGTAAGGGACATACCGTACAAAAACAGTGCGCAAATGCATTAGGAAGGCAGATAAGAAAGAAACACAGATGGACAGAAAGACAATTGTTATGCAGGGAAATTAACTTTAAAACACTTTAGCTGTTAAATGTCTACATTTCTGTGAAGTGTGGCCAGTTGGACAACAACCCGAGTTGACATAATGGCTAAGATGTCCCCACAGATGCTTGTTGGGAACTATTCGATTTGAAGTGCAAAGACAGATACAGAACACTGTGAAGCTGAAATCCAGATTAACTGGTAAAGCACTGTATCACACAAAAATGAATTCCAATTCAACGCCAAGAATCAGCATGAATAAAGCTGCATCATGGACAGGGGTTCTCTTATGGCCCAAAACTGAAATCTGGTATCTCTTTCCTGATAGCCCATGAGATCAGTGGCATTGCTATTCTTTGCCGCCGTCACTTCTGTTATGATAAAAGCTTACCGGGCAGGACTTGGTCCCACCAGATGTCGACGTAGTCGTTCCTGTCAGTGCGGGACTGTTCGTGGTAGAAGCCGAGGGCGTGGAGGAGTTCATGCATGATGGTGCCTTTGTAGTCACAGCCCTCGCCCAGAGAGAGCTGCTGGCCCTCCTTCAGGTCTCCAACCATCGACCAGCAACTGGGAAAACAAATGAAAGTGTAAACTGTATCCTGAATCCTGGCTTCGTCTACGAGTGGATTCCTCACTTTATATAGACACAGGAAAGAGATATACTCAAGAACAGTTTCTTTTCATTCCCAACTCAGTTGTCACATGTCTTGCCGGACGCAACCTGTCAAATCCTAGTTTCCTATCACGTGATGTAAACATTTAATAACAACCATTAATTTCCCAATTTACAAACACTAAAAAAATCATTCTTATTTCAAAATTATTCCACAAGATTTTAATTCTTCAGCATATTCAGAAACTGTAGTTATTACTCAAGCTTACAAAAGGAAGATTCAGTTGCTGCCATCATGCATAAAAAAGGCAAAACAAGACCTCAGATACCATACTTCAAAATATTTATCTACTGTACGCTTTCTAGTCTACAAAACACTGAAGTGAATACAGTAAGATGTTTGTATTCACCACTCACACAACAAAGAAACACTGACATACCCATCCAGCTTTTCAAATTTGATGAAGCTCGCCTCTCCTTCATGAGGTTTAAAGTCTACACAGGACTTCAGTCTGTAGGTCTCAAACGCCTGGTGGATCACCCCCTTAGCATTCAGATCTGAAACACCAGGGGCACTGAGGGTCAACTGACGTAGCCTCTTTGGCTTAGTTCTGGGCTTACTGATGTTATGCGCTGGTATTCTTTCTGGGATAGCTAAGTTACCAAAAAAAAAAAAAAAACCTTACCAAGGGAGTCGGTCAGGATGTATGGAATGGGGAATGTCCATCTGTAGGTCTTGTCAACCAGCCCATTGCGACCAGGCTAAAACAGCAAACATATGAGATACATAGCTGTGGTTGTGCACAGATCCAAATGTGTGCTGAGGTTTCTTGATATGTGTGTGATGCATTCTTCACAGTTACATGAGTGAGCATCCTACACTATAACATAGGGGGAGACCATACTGCATGGTGCATGTGTATTGCATACAGATGAACAAAGGTCCAGCTGATGCGCTGTGGGTTGAGACTTCAACATCAAAACAACAAGAATTGATTTTACATATGGTATTGTAGGAGTGGGGTAACGAGCCAAGCATTTCATGGTCTGCACTACTTTGTGTATGTTCTGAGAATTATGTAAGATATTTTCTTTTCTCTCGACGTGAAATGAATGCAATTTAGCAGTGAATGACAGTTTGTACTTGGGTATTATTAGCATAAACTTATAAATAGTTTATTACCAAGATCAAAGAGCAAAACATTGACCTTTGAGTCGGTAACCATTACCAACCATTATTAAATCGGATCAATATCACTGTCTGTTCTAGTGCTGTTATTTTTATTGTTAAAATCGCCTTGAGTCAGCATTCAGTATGTCATATTCTCTCCTTTGTGACTGAGTGTGTCTTTGGTGAAGGTGTACTCACAGGTAGGGCAATGTCTCCATGCACAACTGGAGTTTTCAATCCTTTGCCAAACAAAAGAAACAATCATTAATGCTAGAATTTCTGTTTGGATTTAAAATTTAAATGTGGTCAAGGTAAATCAAAGAAGGTGATTTCATATAGAGGTGAACATACTGCATACACATATTAACCCCAGCTGTTTTGTTAATTTGCACGAAGTGATGACGTACTGCATGTTAACATGACAAACAGTTATAAATCGTTCAGTATACCTTTGTTGATGAATGGGATGTCTCTCCTGATAAGACCATCTCCATCAATGGCATGAGCTATCCGTAATGACATAAGACTTATTAAAGCAGAGATATTCATCACTTCACTTTGCATCTCTGTCTTTTCGCATAAACTAAATCAATTTAAACTTGCTATCAATACATGATATTAACAAGATTTCAGCATCAAAAGACTGTGCATTTATTCTTTTATCTTACATTTCTGTTTGTCCAGCCTCCTTGCCTGTGATGGAAAGAAACATTTATTATAAAAAAAATGAAAACAGCAGTGTGCAATTTAGGATGAATATTTGAAATCCATCTCCTAAAACAGCACAGCTAATATAGATGAAATGCTTAGTAGAAGGCTGATATATTCTTTATTTTTTTTGCTGTAAAAACTCTTCTTTTGCGGCATGGTCCACTGCACTGCATAATGCATAGCCTTGCTGGCTAGGTGGAACAAAAAACAATATTTATGGCATGTCTATATATAACATGACAAATATAGGCCTATTTGAAAATACCAATATGAGCTGTATAAAAACATGCTTCAAACATGTTTGCAAATGTATGCAAAAACTGCCTCATTAAGAACAGGTGACAAGAAGAAGGGGCAGCGGTCAATATTATTTTAAAAAGGACTTGCATGGATGCAGACACAGACAAGAAACAGAGAGTGAGGACTAAGACATTCCGAGAGAGACAAACAGAGACAGAGAGAGAGGGTTTGATGTGAGAAAATAATAAAGGGGAAGCCACTACTGACATACCTAAACAGACAGTGACAAACAGAAACAGACAGATAGACAGACAGACAGAGAGAGAGAGAGAGAGAGGGTTTGATGAAAGACAATGATAAACAAACACACACACAAGGGTAACCCCAATGACTGACACACCCAGAGACAAAGAGACAGCGAAAGAGCCAGAGAGAGAGACAGACAGACAGAGAGAGAGAGAGAGAGAGAGATTGATGAAAGACAATCATAAACCAACACAGACACAAGGGTAACCCTACTGACTGACACAGCCAGAGACAGACAGAGAGACAAAGAGCAGCCCTACTGTGAAGGAGGAGGACAGGCTGAGAAGAGCCAGGCTGCAGACGATGCCCAGGAGCCTCATGTTGAAGGAGCAGACAGATCACCACACTCTGGACACTGGTCTCCTAGTCTCCTTCAACAATCCTCTCGTTTTATCAGCGCTTTATCAGAACCTTTATCAGAACTTTGAGCCATGGTTCCAAAGCCAGGGATTTAAGAGAGCCTTTTGGGTAATATACAAGTCATGATATGAGGACTACTTTGGTTATGTGGAGCGCTATTTGTTACACAACCATATCATACAAATTTGCACACTATCTGATTGTAGATAAGATTTCAGAAAATTCAAGGGTAAATAGAAATGATGAGGGTACGGCAAATCATTTTTCCTATGCCCAGCACTATTTTGTAGATTGAAAATTGAACAGCAAACTAAGTACTAATTACTAGTAATTATTAACACAGACATTACAGTGACATATCATACACTTTCCAATAAACACTGACCACAAACCACAAGAACACAAAATCTTTTCTCAAATCTTTAATTAACATTCAAAACACATTCAGAGAGACAACATTAATGAGCAACATAAAAACATGTGCATTAGAATGATCGTTAAAATGTGGTGTTCAGACTTGTAAAATCTTCATACAAGTAACTTCATCTTAAGGAAGCAATTTGATTCTTCAGCACTGCCTCCTGTTTTGACATACAGTAATGCAAATCGGTCATGCAAATTAGAGGTCATTTTCACAAATAGGACAACAGCATGATCTAATCTACAGACTACTGTATATATAGAACTACAACTCTAGACAAAATAAAGAGACCACTGCACATTTTTCTGAAGCCATTTTACGATTGCTGAGTGACATTCGAATGAGTTGACGGGTCATATTCAAATTTGCAGAGGTCTCTTAATTTTGAATATGACCGTCACCGCTTTCAAATGTCAAATTCAGCAACCAAAATATGACTTAATAAAGTGTCTCCTAACATTTTTCCAGAGCTGTATATACACAGTCAATGATCTAACTTGACACTCACCTAAAACATTATGGATGAGGTACAACAGGCACCTCTGTCTTAATCAACGGTGTTAGATCTAGAGATACAAAAAGGGGGGAAAAAAATATATCAGTACATTTACAAGACTATGGCAAGCTCCCTCTTATCTCAGCATGCCACAGAATTCATATTGGCATAAGCATGTACTGTAGCAGCTCCACATAGTTCTCAACATCTATCTATAAATTGAGACAAGAATACAAACTCAAACATTTTGCAGCGGTGGCATTTCTGGTTCAAGACAGAAGACAGATCAGCCAATGGCCATTGTTATATGTGCCAAGCAACTTACCCTCAAAGTCCACAAAGATGATGAGGTCGTCATTTTTCAGGTAGTTACGTCTTTTGAGGTCAAAGTGTTTCACCATGTTTCGCCAGCCCCTGGACTCACTGCGGTACCACTTGTTTGTCGTGTCCCAGGTTCCCACCTTCGAGGGGTTATCCCACCAAAGTTTGCCATCAGGTGCTGATAAAGACATTGACAGCACCAACATTAATCATATAAGCATGTGTGGAAGGACAGTCTGAATACTGCAGCATAGCGATCCTCTGTTACTACATGGCCTGCTATTGAAAACAGACCAACAACTGAAGACGATGTAAAATAGCTTAACTTAACAACTATGATGAAGATCCGACTGACTACAACATCAGTTCATTAATACACTGGACGCACTGTGGAGCAAGCAGCGTTGCGCCTTTCTTTCTCCCTTCTCTTAAGACGTTTAAATAAATTAAAATGAAAATAAGTGACCAAAACACAACCCTAAACACACTTTAGCTACCTTTCATCCTGGTACAAGTGTGACTAAACATTTAATCACGTGCATCTAATCCAGTTTAGAGATGGCATTGAAACTAGTTCTGAGGAGAAACAGCCATCCATACTGTACATACTCTTGATCAAGTCGGTGGTGAGGCTGCGTGCCGTGGACATGCGCAGCTTCACGTCAGGGTCCTGGTCCATGATCACCAGTTTGGCCTGGCGGTTGACGGCGGGCCACTCCATCACCACGTCGTCCTCTCCGCTGAGCAGGTGGAAGTAGAGCCCCGTGTAGTTGCCCGTGTAGTCGTAGTAGTCGGACATGGGCTTGACGCGGACGCCAAACGCGTAGCCCTCGGGGCTGTAGAAGCGAGGGCTGTCCAGGACCGTGCTGGAGTCGGACGTCGCCATGAGCTGAGAGAAGTTGGGGATGCGCCACACGCCGGCCGGGCACGGCGTCTCGGTCATGGTGACGTCGTCGATGAAGATGCCACCACCTGCTGCTGGGTCACCCCGCACGGCCTGGAAGGCGTAGCGGAACTTGACCGTAACTTCCACTGGCACGTGTACAATTCTCCAGGAATGGTCAGCATCAGCTGCAAGAGGCACACACGCGCACACACACATGCACACACACACACACACACACACACACACACACACACACACACACACAGACAATTGTCAAAACTCTAAACACTGTTACTGTAAAATTGCAGTAGCCTACACTGAGCTCCTCAGATTAGAAAGTCATAGATGGTCACATCTCTCGTATTGATCAAAAGTACTCAGTCACATACACTCAGAATAGACGTGCATTTTTTTTTCTGTTTAAAGCCCCCCCCCCCCTACACACACCAAAAGTCAAATGATCAACCTGATGAACAAAACAGGTATCAATTACTACTTGATACCATCAAGTGACTGCATGAAAAGAAATTAGAATTACCATAAATTGTATGCACTTTCTTCAGCTTGCGCACTGTCCCTGTGCCGTCGTCCATCTTGAGCCAGACCACCAACCGGTCCTTCACACTGCCGGTCATCTTGTAGAAGTACTGTAGGCACTGCTGCTTCCTCTTTGGGTAGAGCAAACGGGACTGAAGCAGGGCCGAATCTTCTGCGTTTCCAACTGAGGTGTTCACATGCATGAAGTATCCAGCATCTGAAATCCAACAGATTCTTTCTTGAAACTCACTATAGATTTTAAACCCCATCAAAAAGATAGTATTTGTCTGTTTTTTTTTCCTTCTTTTTTTAAAGTAAGGCATTGCAGAAACAAAACGTTCATGTTCATGTCTACGACAGCACAAGTGCTCAGGTTTGTTTAGAATCTGAACATTTAACTTATTCAGAATTATTTGAACTTTGACCTCTGCATTGTCCGGAGAGGGTGTGGTCCTCAAAGCCTGGGCTGCTCAGTGTGTGGATCCAGTCTGCTTCCTCGGTGGCGCTCTGGATCATCCCACAGATGTTGGTGTACTCGAAGGAGCACTGGTCCAGTAGAGTGAGAGAGGAGGCTACACCAAAACACACTCAGTCAGTCTCTCATAAATATATATATATTTTTAAAACACACTAAAGACTTGTCGTAAAAGTGTACCATGCAAGTTACTGGTCTGGACAAAGTCCAGTCCTTAGTTAGTCTTAGAAATGTCACAGGGACAAACACAGCAAACTAAAGGTTAACATGATGCATGTTGAAAATGGCAAATAAAGCAAAACAAAGGTAAATCAGTGGAAAACTGCAGTTGTGCAATGCCATTTAAGTCTGTAGGATGCACACAGTTGCCACTATCTGCTGTGACCGGCTGCAACCTATTTTTTATCAGCTGTTAAGATACCTCAGGATCTCATTCGTTCAGTTACAGCTAAAATACACAACACCTTTAAACTCACTGTTTAACTAAAGATACACAGCCAGTCCTTTGTTTAGGATCAATATGGCCTGGCAAGCACTACACATAAATACATCTTCGTAAACTGTCTCACTGTAGTAAGTGTAATGGAACACACTCCTGGGCAGAAACTAAAATGACTGCGGTTTTGCTTACGGCATTTATACATCCTGTTCATCCGTAACACATCCAGTTTACTGAAGTCCAGGTATTGGCCAATGACGTTGTAGAACTCGGGAATCTTGGTGGTGATTGTGGGGATGTTGGGATCTTTGTTAAAGGAGAAGGGACGGTAGTGCATGACAGATTCGTAGTCGTAGGCCGTGTTCTGATCGGTGATGAAGCTGTCATCGTACTTATTGAAGTTATGCTGCAACCCTGTGTGCAAAAAACAATCGTAAAGTATCGTAAAGTAAAAACAATTAGTTGCCATTACAAAGGAAAATCACTATCAGTAGTCTGTGCAGAAATGCTCCTCCAAAACTGAACAAACCATCAGTGACTTGAGCGAGATCAATGTTGACATAGTCGTCTCGGTCCTGGCGAGACTGCTCATGGTAGAAACCTACAGCGTGCAGCAACTCATGTTCAATCACAGCCTTATGGTCACAACCAGGACCCAGAGAGAGCAGCTGGCCATCCTGCTGGTCACCAACCATGGACCAACAACTGTAAAAAACATGACTCAGTGTTAAAGGAGGTGTTCAGGGGGGACTATCTTTATAAATGCTTATTTACATGAAAATTGTGATTCTGATGTGATATTGAATGTTACACAAAAGTATTTAGGCCAGAGGTTCCCTGTCTATCAAATTGTTGAACTTGCTTTGAAAAGGAACAACCTGATAAAAAGATATGAATCCACCTTTGCAAAACATAATCAGTTTCCTAAACATGGATTAAGCCTAGTCATAGATTACAATCTTTTTTGCTTAGTCTATGACTTATCCTTATCCATATATCCAAGTAAGCTGGTCATATAGTCTATTAAAAATGTTACTTAAGAAGTTTTCAGAAAGCCAATTATTTACATTAACTAATAGAACTCCATCAAGAGTTTCCATTGATGTATGTAAACTGCATATAAATGCAATGTTCTCTCATTTTTCATTACTTTAAAGGGATGGTTCAGAGTAATTTCATTATTACTCCCCCCCCCCCCCCCCCCCCCCCCCAGCCAAACATTGGTCATTGGTCGAGTTAGCGCTATCAGCTATCAGCCGAATGGCTTAGTGCAGACGCTAATGGAACCAACGGTGTATCATAAATTACCCCACTAATAAGGCCCGGAATGGCAACAAACTTGTGTGTCGACATCACGTACGTGTGTGTGTGTGAGAGAGAGAGAGTGTACGTGTGGTACGATTCCAGGCATTATTAGTGGGGTAATGGGGTAGCTCTTTTCCCCTTCAAAACGCTTTACTACCATGCCATACCCATTCTGTTTCACAAATTTAATATAGCTCTTTTCCCCTTCATAAGGCTTGAAGTCAATACAGGATTTGAGGCGATACATCTCAAAAGCCTGAAAGATGCAGCCTTTGGCATTCAGATCTGAAAGACAATGTGAATGAACAATGTGAACACATCATTATTTTTTATTTTTTTTTATTATCATCATCGCATTATTTCTTCACTGGATTGAGCTACTGTAACAAAAATACCACCAACATTGTTGTGTGGCAATTAAAAGTATCTATCTATTTATCTATCTATCTTACATAAATCCAAAGAGAACTTTTCAATCATGGCACAATCATTTTCTAAGAAAATACCTTTGAGGCATTTCAAACTTTGCAGTTTATTCTGGAATTACTGGCACAAACCTGCACAAACCTGCACAAACCTGCTGAGTACAACAAAGCTTAATTACAGCCATGACAGGCATTATTGGTTATAAACTTACCAAGGTCATCAGACAAGATGTAAGGGATAGGAAATGTCCATCTGAATGTTGTGTTTAGGAGAGCATTACGACCAAGCTGTGAAATCAATCAATTCATTAATTAATTAATTAAACAAAACAAATAGCGCTGCATTAACACTGGAATGGTATGTTGCGGAGTCACAGTACTAATACAACTCCACACAGTAGTGGTGCCTTTGAAAAACTCACTGGTATGGCCATATCTCCCTCCACCAGAGGAGTTTTAGTTTTAACTCCTGAAACACAAAGCACAAAAACAATGCAATGGTGCTTTAATACAGGCAATTTCCATTGGTATTGCAGTACGTTTGTGAGTTCTATTATATATGTTCTATAATATATACTGTATGTCAAAAATGTCAAAAGATCATAACTCACCGAGGTTAAGATAAGGGTTCTCATTGATCTCATGTTCCACCTCTGTAAGGGAAATCTCATAGTTAAACTTAACTTAAAAGTCCAAATCATGTCATCTCTCTTTCAACTTGTAACATAACTTACCATGCACATCAGCAGTTGCATGAACCTTCACAGCAGACAGAAAGAGAATGTATGCGTCAATATAAACGTATTATCTACATCCATTTGAAACAGTTACAGCTGTCAACATGAATAGCCTATCAATAATCCATAAAAAAGGGAATAAGACTCAACTCACAGCAGACAAGCACGATGCCGCGAGCAGCCCTGTTATGAAGAGAAGCCTAGAGGAGGACATATTGTGAAATGGCTCGAACAAAAGTTAATTTGAGTTTAAATGGCGAGCAGGTCCCATAGAACTTTAGCCTTTGATCAAGATAGAGTTAGTTATGGGTTCACGTGTCAAAACAGGGAGGCCTTGTGGTTAAGCATTGACGACATGTGTATAGTTTTACAATCTTAGGGCCATGTGCATGCCCACTTGCTCCCCCTGTTTTTCAAACACATACTGTACACTCACACTCTTTTGGAGCAGTGGTTCTCAACTGGTCTTGCTTTGGAACCCACAACTTTCCATGCTTTTGATTATTTTTTGTCGGTCAAGCCAACGGATACAGTGATAACGCAAAATGGCACGTTGGAACATGCTGATGTTTGGCATTACATTGGTTAAGTCTTCAACTCCTAATGTCACCTTTCAAAGCCATACTGGACAGGTTTGTCACTGACAGGGGTGCTTTGTTTCCATGTGGCACTTTCTCTCATGTGCCAGCAATTCAGTGAACACCACACACTGGGGTTTCTGTCCCAATCTGTCTCAATTTAAGTGAATCCATATATTTTATTTAAGTGTTTTAACCACAAGATCCACAACCCACCCAGAATGGTTCTGCAACCTACTTTTGGATGATGCACCAGTACACTGTTTTAGCACTTGTTTCTGGACATAGTAGCTATATCTAAATATGATGAATCCATCCAGGAATGCCATGTCAGACTATATGATAATTACATCATCCAACAGAGGACAGAGTTAAACTTCTCTACAGACAACACATTTCTGAAAAGCACAATATGTTCAGGACAACTTGCCCATCAGTGGCAAGATCATAGACTGACTTGCAAGAGGATGGACATGGCCTTGGCTTTGTCACTAGAGGGCAGAATAGACGAGTCTTAAAAGAGGTTGGAATTCAAGAAAGCAGGTTATGTTAGGCCAGGATTAAAAGAAAGGATATGTGTTCCAGGAAATTAGTGACTCAGACTTTGGTGACTGAGTCTTGGCTCAGTACAGTTCAGTTTTCAGTTGACATTTTTTTCTTTTAAAAGTTATATAACCTACCCTACTCAATATTTCTTTGATGCCATCCTTTGAGCTGGTTAGAAATCATATTGTTAAATCAGCTGAAATATATCTATAGTCTGTCAAACGGCTGTAGCCTACTGTCTGTCGGGAGAAAACCATAGACACTGACCCTGCAACAGCGAAGGTAAGGCATGTTGCCCCACACACACGGCACGTAGCCTATTAGTTCTAGCCACTCCCGAGATGAACCATTGGGAAGGGTCATGCTGTTGTGTACGGGGCTAAGCTAACACTAGCTTGAGGCTAGTCAGTGTTGACTGCCAACCACCTTCAATGTTCACCTTTACTGGATTCGTACAGCTGGCGTTAGTAAAAAAAATATATGACTTGTCCAAATCAACAGCAGGTAAGTTGTAACCTAGCGTTATGTGAGAGACGATTTGCACGTTCGCAGCGCAAGGACTAACTGTTGTTGTTACTACTAGCTGTCAGTTTGTTATGCGAATCTAGTACGCGAACAGTACAGCCAGTTAGTGAGTTAACACTTTTCATAAGCCCTGCTAACGCGTGGACATGTCGAACAGCCCTGTTTTTAATTGCTAATCACTAATGTATAGGATGACATTGTTTAAGTAAATGGGGTTAAGCCAAGTGGACCTAGATATTTTGCTTTAGTAACCATTTTCTGTTTACTTCATTTGGTCATGGCGCATACACTGCTGAACGAGTCAGTACTTCCAGAGAATGTCACTGATCAAACCGGCTGGTACTTCTTAATGTGTCGTTAATGTCAATGTTATTATGAGTTTAACGAGTTGATTACATTGCGTCCCTGATATGACTGCACTTAAGCTAATGTTCGTTTGTAGATGTGTGCATTACCATTTTGTTAGCCCCCGTGTGTGCGGTTTGTTTTCGCTGTTGTCCCTGTTTGCTCTATTGTTACCGAGAATAATGTGGCAGCATCAGCCACTTGATGTGTGGCGATGCTGTTTGTCACTGCACGAGAATACCAATGTGTATAAACTTTGTAGTAGACTACGCTAGGGATCGATCCGTCATGTCATGCAGGGTGGTCAGAATTTCAGTTCTGCTTTTTGTGGGTTTAGCGGCCAGATCCCTGCGAAACGACTCGTGCTGCGGACTGGAGTCAGCTGATTCTTATGTAGTTTCTGTGTGTGTGTGTGTGTGTGTGTGTGTGTGTGTGTGTGTGTGTGTGTGTGTGTGTGTGTGTGTGTGTGTGTGTGTGTGTGTGTGTGTGTGTGTGTGTGTGTGTGTGTGTGTGTGTGTGTGTGTGTGTGTGTGTGTGTGTGTGTGTGTGTGTGTGTGTGTGTGTGTGTGTGTGTGTGTGTGTTGTCTGATCAGGCGTAAGGAATAAGTGGACCTGGGCAGCGCTGGCCATGGGGAATACCAGTGGCCATACCGGCGGCATGCGCATCCCCTCAGGGAATGGCCCCCACCAGGTGGGCTGCACAGATCTCATGGTGGGCCATACCATAGAGGTAAGAAGATGTAAATAAAAATGTAAATCAGGTTTCTAAGCCAGGCATGCGTGTTTGTGTGTCTGAGCGAGAGAGAGAAATACCATGACTCTGAGAAATTACATGAACCTGTCCATGGAGGAACTCTCATTAGTATTACCATATTGAGGTATGACATTAAGGGATGTGACTGTCAATGGTGTGGCTGTATCTTCCTTATTTTCCAATAGTTGCCTGCAGCTCTCCTTATTTTTGCCTTTGTCTCGGCATGACTAGGCTGACTAGATTTCTGATTCCAGACATGTGACAGGACACTTTTTTCGTTAAGCCCAAAACTCAAAGGGGATTCTGCGGTGTCACCACCGTGACAATTTAGTAAATATTGTTTGCCTATGTAAATGCACAACTTCTGTGCACTGTCAGTCAGAGAATAGCGCCTGCACATACCTCAAAACACACATGCATAGTCCATTGTTCGTCTCCTAAACATTCCTCACCCCTTATCCAGACATGCATGAAAACATTTAACTCACAGCCATAGGTCATTTTGAGAATAATGACTTTCTATTCGGCATTGTCGTACTGAGGTGTTGCAATGTTTAGAGAGATACATTGTAACGTTGGCTGCAAAGATAACATGCAGACTGCTAGCCTATAATTGACTGACACGTTCACACACACATTATCGAAATCATATGCCGGACATTCAGGCTATAGTCTTTCTACATGGGTTTAGTTAATGGTCGGGTTCGTAATTGCTGACAACTGGGACACTTCAATAGTGGTTGGTGTAAACGGGACATTTTAGTGTCCCTACAGACTCTCCTGGTTAAACCAGGACGTCTGGTCACCCAAAGCACGACTCATAGCTGACATAACTTTGTATTTGTTGATACTGTAATGTTCTCACATCTTCCTGGTCAAACACAGGAACACAAAACAGAAGTGAACTGATCAAAAACACAACACAAAAACGCATTTCACCATCTCTGACCAATATTGACTTATGCAACCCAAGTCAACGACACTGGGTTTTGCAAGGCGGTTTCCTTAAGCCTACAATTTTGGCTGACCTCATCTGAGACGGTCATGCATATCCTGGTGAGCGGTGATATGATGTGAAAATCATAGTTCAGATCTGATGCGAAAAGTTTAATTTCAAGATTTAATTTGACTTTTGTAATACTCTCTCAATGCTAAATATTATTCTCTTCTTTCTATCACTAAGAGATTATGGTATTTACAGTATGCTTTTAAAAACATAATTAATATGTATAACAATCTTCTTTTTGCTGTATTCAAGGGTACTTTCCTCAGGCTGTACTATCCATGCACTACTTATGAGGACTCGGAAAGGCCAGACTGGATCCCTAGTCAGGAGTATTTTAACGGCCTGGCTGACTTCATGAAGATCAACCGCTCACTCAGTGAAAGAATCTTTAGCTACCTCTTTGGTGAGTATTCTGGATATATTTGGTACCATTAAAAACGTTTTTGTGATATTCTTTTTGAGAGTATGATACGATATAACTGGTTGAAATGATCATGATTATTAGGGTAAAATGTGTCAATTTTGGTACATACCGCGGTGTTTGAAGTCACTGTTCTGCTAGTCTAACAGTTGCTGCGTTTACATGAGAGCTTTAATTCCGAATAAAACCAAGTTAATTCTGAATAAAAGTTAATTCCGCTTTAAAAGAGACCATGTAAACGCTTATTCCGCTTGAAAATGATTATTCGGAATCAAACTTAATTCCGATTTAAGTGGTTGGTTTATTCCGATGTTAAAGCGGAATTAACTCCCCTCCTTGATCATGTAAACCTTTATTCCGATTAAAAGTTTATTCCATTTGTTTGGCGCATGCTCGTAGAAGAGGAAGAAGACGCGCATGCTCGTTTCATTGATAATTCGGCTCCGTCTTCTTCCCCCCTTCTCCGACAGTCTTCTCCCCCTCAGCTAGCAAACGTGAAGCTTGACAATATTTTCGAGCTGCCGGTTAAATAGTAGGCCTATTATCAGAATTACTGTGAAACCCGTTTTCATTATGTTATTGTCCATGCTGTAACGTTAACCCGAGATGACAAAAAAGTTGCTAGCCAGCTAAAGTTTGTTTTCTTCCGGTAGGCCTTATTAGGCTACGTTCATGCGCCGCCTGTCCAATCGGAACCCTTCCCGACCCTCAGACGTTCAGCGGAATACAATAAAGCGTAATTAACGTATGTTCCAGTGGCCACGTTTACATGATGTTTTTAATTCTGAATTAGTTTATTCAGAATTAAATAGATCGGAATTAAAATATTCTCCTTCGAGTTTACATGGAAATAATAATTCCGAATTGGCGTTTACATGGAACATACGTTAATTACGCTTTATTGTATTCCGCTGAACGTCTGAGGGTCGGGAAGGGTTCCGATTGGACAGGCGGCGCATGAACGTAGCCTAATAAGGTCTACCGGAAGAAAACAAACTTTAGCTGGCTAGCAACTTTTTTGTCATCTCGGGTTAACGTTACAGCATGGACAATAACATAATGAAAACGGGTTTCACAGTAATTCTGATAATAGGCCTTCTATTTAACCGGCAGCTCGAGAATATTGTCAAGCTTCACGTTTGCTAGCTGAGGGGGAGAAGACTGTCGGAGAAGGGGGGAAGAAGACGGAGCCAAATTAGCAATGAAACGAGCATGCGCGTCTTCTTCCTCCTTGTACGAGCATGCGCCAAACAAACGGAATAAACTTTTAATCGGAATAAAGGTTTACATGATCAAGGAGGGGAGTTAATTCCGCTTTAACATCGGAATAAACCAACCACTTAAATCGGAATTAAGTTTAATTCAGAATAATCATTTTCAAGCGGAATAAGCGTTTACATGGTCTCTTTTAAAGCGGAATTAACTTTTATTCAGAATTAACTTCGTTTTATTCGGAATTAAAGCTCTCATGTAAACGCAGCAAGTCACTGACAATATTGCCGATGCTCAACACAATGTGCTGTAATAGTATTTTCAGAAGGTGTCAGATGTTTTTTGCTGTCAATTAAGTAAACTGACATATGGACTAACATATGGACTGCCAACTAGGGTTGCAAAGGGGTGGAAAATTTCCGGTAAATTTCCGGAAACTTTCTGGAAATTTCCCATGGGAAGTTAAGCTGGGGAATTTTGGAAATATTCAAAATGGGAAACTTTTATGGAATTACAGGAAATTAGGGAATTAATGGGAATTTACGGGAATTTAGTTTTTTACTAGCAGTTTACATTAGCCAAGACTGCCGTGAACACTGACTTAACTCGACTTGTTACAAAAATGTGTAATGAATTTATTCTAATCCTCGGTTGGCCAAAAAATGCCGATATTACATACATGTATGACCCCAAACCTCACAGATTGTGATTATTTTAAAAGTGCCAAGCTAAATCAGACCAGTAATATGACCATATGATTATTAACCATCCCATTAGAGCTTATGCAAAATTACGTTCTTCCATTTACATGAGGACAACAGTGAAGTTCGCAAACTTCCCCCAGTTTCGCACCAGTTATTCCCACATGAGATAACGTTTGCAATGACGTTTTCACCGGGAAAATTAGGTTTCCCATATGTCTAGTAGCTAGGGGTGGCACGGTTTTTGAAAAATGCTCCGAACCGTGCGGTTCGCATGTCACGGTTCGGAGTGTGTGTTCGTCGTACGGTCCTACGGTTCAGGCTAGTTATGGCATGCGCAATTGATTCCCATATGTGACGACGTGTTTCCCTTACGTGCGAGAGTAGGAGTATGGCGTTTTGAGTGCTGCGCGCAAGGTTTTAGAAATGGCAAGTGCAAGAGATCATCCCTAGCGTGGTCAAACTGATGCACCTGACCCTGCTCGGGTGGAAGCATGTTCTTCCGCAACTGTAGACTATGCGTGCAACTTCACCAAACAGTAGAAGTAGACTCATTCTCCTTGCGCGTTCAATGGACACCCGCCCTCGACATGCACAGTAATCCAAATAGAACATTCACAATCGTGAACGCAATGTTATGTTGCTAAAATAACGACTAGTCTTCACTTCATGGATGCAGCAACGCACTTGTTTATTTTCTCCAAAACCTCACACAATTAGCACGCACCTACGGTGGCCTTACAGTGTCAAAAGTGCAACGTAAAACAGGCATCCAAAGTAATAGAATTAGAACTGTAAAAGTATGTATGTATACTGTATTACATGAACACAACACGCAATGACGCACAGAAGACGATTAGCTAAATTACTGTTAAAAACGGTTAGCATCATTAGAAGGCTATTGCATTCAAGTTGACTGACCATCTCAATACCAATGTTTTCAACTCCAAAGCTTAAAAGGGCCTGTCCCAAGGAGAAAAAGTATTAGCTTACCTTGAAACGGGGAAACTGAACAGTCCAACCAGTAGGTTATGATGAGCTTAGCCTGCTACTTTGTTTACAATATTGTGAGGCTTCAGCCAGACAGCTGAATTTAAGAGGTGGAGTTATAATGAATAGTAGGCTATATAATCTGCATAAAGTTTGCTGTTATGAATATCAGACATGTCAGTGAATGTATAAATAATTACATAATGTGTGTGTGTTTCAAATAAAGACAAGCTTTACATCTTGTTAAAAAATCATTCACACTATATGAAAGGAGAGCGATGAAAAGGCGATGCAATGAAAAATATGGGTGGACGACCTACATTTTGTGCTGGTGCACCATCCCTGCCAAATAAATTAAAAGATTGTTGAAATCATCAATGTCTTCCCTCTTGCTTTATCAAAATCTCAACTGAAGCTTAAAGTTTCCTGAGACAATAATGTGCTTTATGTGAAGTCAAATTCAGTTTGTGCATTATTACATGATAACTATTCTCTAAATCAGCGGTGGCCAACCCGCGGCTCGCGAGCCACATGCGGCTCTTTGCCTCCTCTCGTGCGGCTCGCGGCTGCTCAACTAACGTTCTCACTTCTCCTCGGACTTAAACGTTTTCTTTTTGAAATAGCCTTTATTTCCGGTAAATAATAATTAATGTCAGAATTTGATTGTAGCCTACTGCCAAAAGTAAGTATTAATAGTTAACAATAATAATTTTACCGTCATTATATATGGATAGGAATTTGCCAAAAAGAAGCAGACGTGTTTATTCTCAGCTACTGTTGCAATCAGGAATACCCGGAAGCTAATCGTAAGTAGAAGGAACACGTGCCATTAAAAAGGAGGTTGATATCGTTTTGTAGCATAACCCCTCTGGTTATGTCAAAGTAATCAAAACAAAAGCACTCCGAGATCGCAAACCTCCGCCTCGCGCATCCTGCTTAACATCTCGCGCCTCCGCTTAACATCTTGCTTAACAGACAAACCCCGATGAAAACATAACCTCATTTGTGGAGGTGATATGTTTCTAGCCTACACGTTAGTTTGGTACTTGGTATGCCACTGATTCATAAAGCTTCAAACCTGAACATTTCCTACATACTTTTGCAAGTAGGCTACAAGGTAAATGGCTATAGACGTCAGTCACTCGTTTTCTTTTTGATTATTTGACGGTCACATTTAATTATCAGTTGTTGGAGCATTGCTCATGGTACTTCTTAAGTCGGTTGTGGAAGAGGAAGAAGGCGACACCAGGCTTAATGTTCAGGAACATTTACTGAAGTTATACGTGCATCATTACAGTCAGGAACAACACCAAGCACTCGAACTTCCTAATACGGTGGCCGTCATATATCAAAACTAGAATAGTGCAATTCCTACTACGGTGGCCAGCAGATCAAAACGACTTCAATACATAACAGTACTAAGTCATTCAGTGAGGGGGAATTTGATGTGTGTCTGATCTTTGTTGCTTTACTGATCATTTTTCAATGATCATTGAGCATCTGCCAAGTGTCTTACTTTAAATGAAAAACAAAGGAGCTATAGCCTAACTGTAGGCCTAATGTTGTGCTGTTGTAGTATGGACACCTTTTTTGTTGTGCGGCTCTTTTGAGTTTTGTGGATTTTTTTTTGGCTCTTCATGCTAGACTGGTTGGCCACCCCTGCTCTAAATACTCTAGCCTAATTGTGGATGATTAAGCTATATGCTGAAATATGTTTCTGGAGTGTTAAAGAGTAAAAGAAAAAATAACAACAAGAACCGTACCGAACCGAAAACCGTGACCCTAAACCGTGATACGAACCGAACCGTGGATTTTGTGAACCGTGCCACCCCTACTAGTAGCCTATGTTGATTGTTGTGTGCATGTAATTGACCTGTGTGCAGGGTAGAAATTCAACTGAATTTGCATTAAATCAGGTTGTTTTAGCTAACATTATGCTGAGAGATGGGTTTTTTCCAACTACATTAAGGTCTCTGTCATATACTGACTTGCCAGATACAATATTTCCAGTTTATTCCCATTAATTCCCATTTATTCCCGTTAATTCACGTATATTCCCGTTAATTCCCATGGAAAGTTTCCAACTTTGAAAATTCCCGGAATTTTGCAACCCTACTGCCAACTGATATGTTTGTGTGAACTTGAATTTGAAACATGGTCTGCATGCACAAAAAGCCTGCTGTTGATTACAGTTAATGATGGCACTAATCACACACCTGTATTGAATCTAACATCCTGTTCCTCAGCAGTTTGTTACGAATATGTGTACTTTCTCAAGTCTTGCAACTTTGTAAAAAATTAATAGAACTACAAGCTAGGCTTCTTTGATGACTTGTTACTTAACCGATTTTTCTTTGTGGTCAATCAGGGGCATGTAAAATCCCAGCTTTTTGGAATGCTTCATACAAACCATCTGGAAAGTGTCCAGTGGTTATCTTCTCACATGGACTGGGTGCTTTTAGGTAACCTCTCCCTCTAACCTCAGAGTATCTTAACTAGCAGACAGGGCCCTACAACTGTAAGGTTATATTAATAAAATGTCACTTTTTGTAGTGTGTGTTTTATTAAAGTGAGTGTATTAAGAGGATGTTGATATGCGCCGAGATGAACTGCATGAAGTCGAAACAGCTAAAACATATTTTAAACGTCTTCTGGTTTCCATAGGACTTTGTACTCAGCCATATGTTGCGAGCTGGCCTCTCAAGGGTTCATTGTTGCAGCTGTGGAGCACAGGTAACATTTTCAAATTTATCTTTGAGGGAAAATAATCACGTGTGGTAAATTAGGTCAATTCTTAGAGTGTGTGTCTGTGTGTGTGGTGATGTGATGGAGTGGACACTAAAACCACTTATGCCCTCAATCAGTGAAAAACATTCTGCCATGAATACCTGACTCTACACACAGACGCATAGAGGAGCAGCCAGCCTTTCCTATATGCCCCATGTGGTGTTTATGTTCCTAGACATATGAAGAGGCTGCACACAATGAGACAAACTAGGTCATCACATTTCCATTGGAAGGGGTGGTGGGGGCAACAGAGCCTCTCTGACAAACATAAAGGTCAGCGTGGGAATGTGGTCACTGTATATGTCTGTCTATAGACTGATCCATGGTAGCTGCCTGGAACACATTAGTCTAGTCTCTGAAGGGCCCCAATGCCTGAATGTAAAGTGAAAGCTAATTTTGGGTCGAGCAGAAAAACGCTATACTGGGTTTGCTAAGTGTTTGTTTAGTTTGACACAGTACAGAGAATCTATACATTTTATCATCATGTGGTCAGGAGAGTGAGCTTTTTTGCTCTTCCTTTTGATTTCTTTTTTTTTTGCATTAATAAAGACTGTTGTACAATAGGCCTGTATGTTTCCCCCTTATTTGTAGTTGGGTGAAAAAAAGTTTGATTGTCTAGTAGTCACTATTTATCCAAGGGGACTTATGATTGTTTTTCTATGAGTGAAGGAAGACCGTAGTATCTCAGTGACTAAAGCCGATTTTAAAATAGTGATACACCTTCACACAATCTTTTTTAATTTACTTATTTTTTAAATTATTATTTTGTTTTTAAAAAAAGGGACGAATCTGCATCTGCGACATTCTATTTCACGGAGAAGGCAGAAGCAGAACAGCAGAAGGAGCAGGTTTCGTGTAAACGACCCAGCGTGAACCCCCCTCATCTGGACCTGCAGTGGATGTACTACAGACCTCTGAAACCTGGGGAGAATGAGTTCCCCCTCAGGAACAAACAGGTGCCATTTACACTCACCCAAGGCCACGGACAGAATAGCAAACAGTAATCAGGAACAAATTTGCATGAAAATTTGTGATGTACGATATATGTGATTATTATCTTCTGTACAACTTGTACAGGATGTGCACTTCATGTTCCAAAACCAACAGGAAATATCAATTATTACATTAATACAAGGTAATTTAGGTTCAGATGAGGACATGTTCACTCTTGTGATCCTGCTGTATTTTTGTTTTTCTACAAGACCATATTTAATGAACTTTAAAAGATAAGCTGAAAGAGTACCAAGAAAGTTTTTTTTTTTTCCTGACGGCTGGAATAATGAGATAAGAGACCAAAGGAAATATTAGCCATCAGTGTGAATTTGTAAATATGTGCTTGTTTAGAGCTTTGTATCTGTTGTTGAATTGTTGCTATAAGGTCAAGCAAAGAGCTGACGAGTGCATACGGGCTTTGGACTTGCTCATCGAAATCAACTCTGGAAGCCCTGTGGAAAATGTTCTGCGCACCCAGTTCGACTTCACAACATTGGAGGCAAGTGTCACAAGATATCCTGTATGTTTAGATTGTTAAGGTGGAGCAAGATACTCCATCAGAGGCCACTTCCGGGAATCCAGAAAATGGGGGCGGGGTTGTCAAAATTCCCCGTTATGCAGGGCAGAGTTCCATTGAAGTCTATGGCCTCTTCTCTGCATACAGGGGGGCTTTGACCACCGACCACCCCCCCACCCCACCCCCCGTAATCTCATGCAAGTTCCCAGAAGTGACTTCTGATGAAGTTTCTTGCCCCGCCTTAACAATCTTTGTTAATTCTAGATAGAAAGATATACTTTATTCATCCCCAAGGGGAAATTACAGAAAAGTAATGCCACCGAAGTGTCTTTAATGTATTTAATTTGTACTTTCTTTGCTCCTTTCTGGACAGAACTCAATGGACCTGTGTAAGATAGCTATTATGGGCCATTCCTTTGGAGGAGCCACCGTCATTGAAGGTCTGTGTAAGGAAGGCAAATTCAAGTAAGCACCACACAATTTCATTAACTTTTTTTAGATTGTGAAATTTGATATCGGAACAGACCCAATTATATGTGACTGACATTCCATTTGTGACTGGGAAAACCCATCACATGGTGAAATCTCACCAACTGTAGATTCTGATAACAGGATGTGGCTATCAGAGTCTTAAAAGGTGATAAGAGTGGTTGAACGGAGTATTTATCCATCTGTGATGTTACGTATTAGACAAAATGTTGGTTGGGTCTGCAATGCTTTAGAAGCTTCCTAAATACCTCCCTAAGAAAGCTATGCAGGAGGTGGGGGATGTTAAAGTCTAGTTTTGCACCTATTTGGCATCCTTTCGGGTATAACTACCAGCCTCATTATGAATTGGGGGAGGGGATGGGGGGTCAGAATGGTCACAAAGACAAGGTAAAAATGTTTTTTGATTCAGTCTTCTTGAAGTTGGTGACATTTCACCTGAGAGGGTTGAAACGGCGCAGTAATCAAGAATTGTTGCTGGGGTTTCCCAGATTCCATCACATTTGGGGTAATTTTACTTTGAAATCTGGTTACTTAAAGGTGTGGTGTTGCACTGGACACGTGGATGTTCCCAATAGATGAGGAGATCTTCCCACGAGTCAAGCAGCCCATCTTCTTCATAAACTCAGAGAAATTCCAGTGGGCTGGCAATATCTCACGAATCAAGAAGCTGGACTCTGCATTCATTCCCCGTAAAATGATTACGATCAGGTTTGCTAACTATATCTGCTGGTTGTGCTTAAAGATTCTCTGCAGTCCATCAAGAATGTAATGGTCATTCAAATGTTTCTACCAAAAGAGGGCACTGATCAGTAAATGGGGTAATGTTACAGATTAATTTAAAGGAACACTTCACCGTTTTTTTCATATTAAACTATGTTATTCGCTTAATTAAGACGAGTTGATACATACCAGGATCCAAACAGAGATGAAGTTAGAAGTGATCAAACACCTCCATGTTTTCCCTATTAAAATACAGTTACACGAGTAGTCACACGACCAAGTATGGTGAGACAAAATAAAACGTGGTGCATTTCTAAGCCGGTAAAAGGGATAACTATATTGTCTGGCGGAATAATATTGGGAGCACTTAGACTCAGGCGCAGTAATATCCTCACTCCAAAGTGAAACTGAAAGTGCAAGAGTGAGGATATTACTGCGCCACACAATATAGTTATCCCTCTTACCTGCTTAGAAATGCACCACGTTTTATTTTGTCTCACCATACTTGGTCGTGTGACTACTCGTGTAACTGTATTTTAATAGGGAAAACATGGAGGTGTTTGGTCGCTTCTAACTTCATCTCTGCTTGGATCCTAATGAATACATTGGGCTAGCTAAGTGCTATCAAAGTTGCGCCCCGCGCCAGAGCCAGTGAGTGTACGCATTGAAACGTGAGAGGTATGCATCAACTCGTCTAAATTAGGGGACTAACATAGTTTAATGTGAAGAAACGGTGAAGTGTTCCTTTAATTGGATAAACTGACAAAAAGAAGCCTTCACAAAAACAAAGGATTCTCCTGACATGACATGACATGTATGTCACATCTTTAAAACTAAGATGCGTGTTGTCTTTCAAAAATGTTAAACACCAGCTGTGGAATTGCTGAGTAATTTGGTCACTGTGTTAAAATGTTGCAACATCAGGAGAATTGTTTTTTTATTTATTTATATTTGTAACTACGTGCTTCATGATTGGCTCCTCCGCTCCAACAGGGGTACAGTGCACCAAAGCTTTCCTGATTTCACCTTCCTGACGGGAAACTGGCTGGGCAAGTTGCTGAAGTTGAAAGGGGACATTAACCCATATATTGCAATGGACCTGTGCAACAAAGCCTCTTTGGCATTCTTGCAGAGACACCTGTGTGAGTTGATTTATTATGACATGCATTCTTTGCACATTGCTAACAAATGCAAGATAATGCCACACATCTAAGATCATTTAATTACTTATCAGCTTAGTTTAGTTTTGTATGCTTTATGTAGTTGAGAGAATGCACACTTCCTGAGACTTGAAACTATCAATGTTCACAAAACTATAGTGTTTACAAAGTTAAAATGATCAATAGATGATAAATGATGGCAATTCAAATTTAAAAGGTTTTTTTTGTATTGCAGCTATCGAGAGAGACTTTAATCAGTGGGACCCTCTGATTGATGGGAAGGATGAAAACTTAATTCAAGGCACCAACATTACTGTACCGCATTCGTCTATATGAACTGTATCCTCTAGGCAGAGAGCCTTTTGCTCCAAAAGTTGTTTTGTATTCACAATGTAACTGGAAATGAATGGGGAGCAAAAAAAAAAGAAAGGCCAGCTGCATACACTCTAACAGGGAAGCTACACCAGGCTCATAACTGAAGCATTTTGTTTGCGTTGTGTCTGCTGCGACAATTAGCTTCCACTATGGTTTTTATGCTTTGCAAACGGAACACTTAAGTTACGCACCAGGTGTGGCTCCCTGTTACTCCACTCAGTGGAATATTAACGGTCCAGCCCAAAATGTGTGATTTTTATGATCAGGATAACGTGTGATGCTTCTTACATGGATGAGTTTTAAATTACATGTATATCAGTACCACTATTTTTGTTTCTACAATTTTAAATCATACTCAATTTTTTTTTTTTTTCTTAGGAAGAATAGTATGTATTTGATGGGTACTTGCATGTATATTATGTACAATAAGGCTGAGCCAATGCTGGGAGAACATTTGGTTGGTTATTGCCCTGAATTGCAGCTGTGCAGGTTTACCATCAGTCAGACTTTAATATACACCTTTATGAACTGGGCCGAGAACATTGGAATATTCTGCTCATTAGTATTTCTGCTCTAATAAATGATCGATTATATGAATTTATGCCTTTATAGAATATGAATGAAATCTGTTCTGTGGGTTGAAGTGGGTTAAGGTGTTGTAAAATCATTGGACAGTGCTCATTAAAAAGGATGCAGTCTTCATAAGACAGCTACACAATTTCAAGATAAGCCTTTAGAAAGGTATCATTTTCACCAAGATGGTGATCAGTATTCACTAACCTACAACTGTGCCTTACTCTGGTTCCTCACCTTAATTTCAACATATTTTCTGTTGTAATCATAAACACTATGCCAAATCTTATTTTAATAGTATTGTATTTTCAGTATTCATACGTTGTGCTATAAATACAAAAATGCATCTGTATCACTTTCCTTTCAGCTGACTGAATCAAAGTCTCTCCACAGCCATATTGCACTCATCATGCATCTATTCGGGCAACAAGGCTTCACAACACCAATCTTGTTCCAGTAACAACACATAATTGGCATGATGTATTCACAACACACCACATGATTGGCACAATGTATGGCAAAATTATTCATATGTCGACTTTTTTTGCCACGTAAGGGGCGGGATATGTGTCGACAACTGCCATGCTGGTGTTACAAACTGCGTTTCCCTGCAGTTTGCTCCATGCATTTCTGTGGAGGATTTTTTGAGTGCTGTGTCTTCTAATTAGAAAGTCTCTGATTGAATTCCATGTGATAAAGACCTCAGATGCCATCCATATCCTTTTCCTCAACTATAATAAAACATTCATTTGTGATCCTTTTAAATAAGACATTCATTATATGTTTTCATTGTACTTTAACATTGTTGATTAAAATGGAAATATATATATATTATATCTGGACTCCTTTATTTGTACACCATTCATCAACCAATTACACAGAATTAAATCAAATAGATTTATTTATAGAATAAGTTATAAACCGTTATTGTTTTGTACTATGAAGTTGTTTTAGCTACATGGCTTTAAGTGGCTTAAATTGTAAAGTCTTGAAAGTATGCAACAACAAGAAATGCAGTTAAATTTATAAACTTGCTTATTTATTTAGCCTCAAAAAGTAAATTACTCTATTATTCGATTAGTAAACATTTCTCAATTTTCTTTAAGTTACCAAGAACTATGCATCACGGAAGACCTGAGTCATGTGGTATGGTTCAAAATTGGCATCAAAGAAGATAAAGAACAAGAAACCTTTGTACAGCAATGACCACACTAAATCAAAGTCAACATATTTCTGCGAGAATTAAGCACTATTGTCCTTTTCAGAAACATTCCACCAAAACATAATGATGAGTACTTACTTCACACATGTTACTCATTTGCAGAGATATTGAAAGAAACAAAAACATTCACCATTTGCATCAGAAAAATAATTAACAAAGAAATCAAATAATATTATCTGCGGAACTTGCAGATTTCCTCCACATCCAAAAGCGGCCCATTAATTAATCTCTTAAGAGGACTGAAAGAAAAATCAACTTCTGTTTGGACAGTACAGTCACCTCTCTGATGGGTTTATGGCATGGGGGCCCTCATCTCGCCCACAAATATGACACTGTCATCGCTGTCATCACCAGACGCCGCCTCTGCTCGCAGGCTGAGATGTGTTACTTCACTTAAGACTTCATCTGACAAAAGAGAAATTACAAGTTTGTTACGATACATATTTTAACAATATCTGATTGAGTATCTGACTTCTGACAGAACCATAACTTTGCAATCCACCATTTCCACATTTTCAAGGTATTCAACTGGTACAAGAGAACTGGTGTTCTATTCCGACCCATCACTTGAGTATTGGATATCTTAGCCAGTTAATTAAAAATGTCTTAATCCATGTTCAGTCAAGGGAACTCACCTACTGTTCTTTGAGTATGTCCAATTATAATACCACAGTGCAAATTGTGATTGATGCAACCCAAGTGTTTCAGTATTTAAAGAGGCACTTAAAATGAAGTGACCGGTATTACCTAATGTTTGGCCTTCTTCAGCACTCCTCTCTAACTCTTCACTGCGGTCTTTCACCTGTAATGACATCAGTATTGATTATTTCAAAGATATTTGAAATTTATCTTCAGTGGAATAACATAATTTCTCCCTGTGTAAGTCTGTGGGCAGTGTGCAATATGATGATGAAGTAGTGTGAGTGTATGTCCACAAAGATGTTAAATGCAAGTTACCGTATCATCTGAAGCAGTGTCTGAGTCTTCTGTATCAGAGGTCAAGTCAATCAGATCCACCTCCACAGGAAGACCTGTTCAGTGGACAAATGCCATTAAGTACATACTGACAGGAAACTTTTCAAAACAGTGATTCTTCTGAAAAGTTCCAACAACTTCTATAGTAACTACTGTATAACAAGTTACAACGTCAACTGGATTAATGAATTATTGTAGCTACTTTGGAGAAATGATGGTTACCTGTAGGTGTTTTTTTGTGCAACAACAGCCAAGCGAACATTAAATACAACCCACTAACTCAACCTCAAGAAAAAGAAAACCACCCTCTATGAACTGATTTAAGACGCCATCAGTGGCTACTGGTCTGCATTTCAGGCTGACTTACCTTCTGATGCCTCGATAACATCTGCAGCCCCAGTCTGATCATCATGGTCACCATTACTTTCAACTGTCGTCTGCTGAAAACAACACATCTTAAAGCAACACTAAAGCACTTTTCCTCTGTTGCACACACGCTATTTGTTTATCCAGCAAATAATAGACAAGGTAGAATATGTTGCATGATTTTATGAAAGTATGATGTATTGTGACACCGAAGCAAGTCAAATTTGTACTTTCTGATGTCTCATTTCATCGAACTACAGATACACTACCCCACCTCGTAAAGTTACATAGTGCGGTTATAGCCGATAGAGGGCCGCAAAGTGAAAGCAGAAATGCCGTTCACCCTGTTATGAGTTGACGAACTGCTGAAATTATTTTGGAAACATTATTTTAATGTACGAAAAACTCTTTAGTGTTGCTTTAAACTTTGCCGTGATAAGATGTGTCACATGGTTTAACTACAGGTCATTTGTGATTTTCAAAAGAAAACAAGGCACATTGAATCTTCTCAGATACCTTCTCATTCGGAGAAAAGTCTAAAAGTTCCAATACCGCTCTCTCTGGGAATTCTGGACTCTGTTCTGTAATCAAACACAGTTTGTCAGACTGTTGACACCATGCAAAACAAAACAAATTCATTATAATTTCATAATCAGCTGGAACAAATAACTATAAAAAAAACGTTGTAGTAGTCCTTCTATTGTGATTACTAACCAGTGCTTCCTGTCTCTTCGGCTGAAGAACTCTCTGACTGGACTTCCTGTAGGACCTGTGGGTAAATTGAGAGTATTTAAATCAGGACCCGTGTCTAATAGTGATCTCTATATTCATAGGTGGATGTTGTTATGCTTCCTACAGTCAGAATTATGATTGAAGAATTCAACCATAGTCAACTGTTTTCCTGTTGTGTTCTTCCACTTAATCTACTTTGACATATCTTCTTTCCTGTATTGTCTCTGAGCACATCATTTTGTGACTTTAGCAGTACGGGAGAATGTTTTTTTTTGCAGTAGGTCACTCTTCTCTGTGGGTGCATCCTCTGTATCAGTAGCTGCTCTAGACTGCCAAGTTGATACTAACCTTGCTTGCTTGATTACTGCACAATCTATTTGCAAATGTAACACAATGAGAAAGATCCTATGCACAACCAGCAGTAGGTCAGCTAAAAGCTGCCTCATGCCACATGATGCCATTAGTTCGCACAAGAACGTGGCTTTAAATGTTCAGTCAGTCTATGAGCAGTTCGACTGACATCACTATTAACTGTACAAGAATGGTTGCTTGTGAAATCTAGCTGATCTTCCCATTCATACTGAAACATTCACATTTATGTTAATTAAAGGTGCTCTATGTGATGTTAGATAACGTCAATTCTGCTGATGTTCAAAAAAACAGAGCTAGCTCGCCCTTCACACCCCCTTGCAACTGAAACTCCTGAATGTGCATCTCTTCGGTGAGTTTGTTATGCTTCACGGTCCAGGCTGGGCCAGCCATGCCTTTTTTGGAGCCTGGGCTGTCCACAGAGACCACGGCTAGACCACGGACAGCTTGCTGTATGTGACAAAAAGTGTTTTAGCTTAAAAACCAAGTCACACAGCTTCCAGCGGTGATTTTCAAACGCCAGTGTGCCGTGAGAGATCAGGTGTGCCATGGGAATTTGTCAAATTTCACTTAATTGGTCCAAAAACATTTATTATTTAGTTGTTGCCAGTGTTGGGTAAGTAACTAAGAAAAAAGTAACTGGTTACTTTACTTTAGTTACTGCTTTGAACTGTAATTGGATTCCTTTACTCATTCCTAACTTTAAAAAGTAACTCACTACTCATTACTTTACTTTACTTTTTCCCCCACTCATTCAAATCCTGTATGCAAAAAATGCACGCACAAACAAGACAGCCTATTCTTGGTATTGCTGTGCTGTCTTGTCAGGTGCTTTGACAAATTACTCATCGACAGCACTGCAGTGGAGAGCAATTTCTTGCGTAGACATATCTTGTACCTAACTGAAATATTATTTCCCTTGTGTCCAACAAACTGGAAATAATGTGAATATTTCCAGTTCCTCCATAGCTTCTCTTCCATTTGCTTTCGCTTTCTCACTCTAACCGATCTCCGCAGCAGATATATACAGCAGGACCATCAACACACACAGGCGCGCGCACACACACACACACACAAACTTTGCATTCCTTTCCATCTCTCGTCTTAACGATCTCCGCAGCAGTACGCATGCGCTAGTAGCTCCGTCTCATTTAACCTAGAGCCAAGGAGAGAGAATTCATGGAGCCTACTATTCGTTTTATTGGTCAACATTTTTACACTAGGAGGCTACTCAAAAACGTGGGTAACGCAGTAATGAGCGTTACTCTAGTTTAGGAACTGTAAAAAAGTTACTGAAATTTGAACTGCAATGCGTATACAGTAATACGTTACTTTGTAACTCGTTACCCCCAACACTGGTTGATTCAAATAGTAGGCTATGCCATTATTGATCGTCTGTGCCTGCAATGTAGTGATTTGTTAAGTAAATAAATACCCATGTCAGTGGGTGACCATAGGTAGCACAATAATGACGCGGTAGATTAAGCGATGCGCACAAGAAGTTGTGGTGAAAAATAGATATTAAACAGCTAGATTCCGCATTGGGCTCCAGAGCGTATGTAAATAGCGCTGCCATTATGGTGGGGGCAACAATCACTGGAGGCCAATGGAGAAATATGTCTCTCTCGCGTGTCTCTTGGTGAAAATCAGAGAGGTGTCTCTGATCGTCAGCGAGTGTTGCCCATAGACAGTAAGGTGTTTGCCCACAGCAATATGACGGCCGAGTTCACATAGCCTATGCCACTTAATAGAACTTCACGGACAATGTGGTATCGAGCTTTTTGATATTTGTGGGTGAAAAGATAAAACAGCTATGGATAAGCCTACCGATACTTGAAAAGGAAAATGGCAGACTCTGAACTGAACTGTAAACAAATGGAGAAGCTGAATTGTCATTATTTTTGCTGCAATGTGTAATGTTGTTGTATTTCTGGTTAGTGGTGTGCTGTGGGAATTTTTAATGTCAAAAATGTACCATGGCTCAAAAAAGATTGAAAAACACTGTCTTAGAGCACCTTTAAGAATTTTAGAGACTTTCTATAATAGGGGTGGTTGTAACTGGACTTTCCCATTTACATTGTAAATATTGAGGAGATAAAATACATCAATTCTGTCACCTGCAAGACATGAATTACTCATTACACTAAGATCATTAAACTAAAATAGCTCAAAACCACAGGTGTGCAACTAAGTTATGATATTTTTGGGTAACAACTTGGAACTGCATTTCACCGGTTCAGTGTTTGAGTGGTGAGGCCACACTGCATGGTTTGCTCAGCTCATCACATACCACTTCCTCTGAAGTAGATCCTTGGAGATTAGCATGCAAAGCATTGTCTTGTTCCGGGTCCTGCTCTGCTGGCAAGAAGATAAACACAAACAGGCTTGATCACACCATACACATCCAAATTCTATTTTGAGAATTTTGAGAATTTTATTTTGAGAATTCAAGAGATAGAACGCTGTTGCTCATGGTGTTGTTGACCTGTATAAACCATAGACTGTATATACAAGGTACACTGAGCTTGAAGTAAATTTATGCAACATGCATCATGACTTAAAACCAATATTTCTTTATGCAAATGATCTTCACAGTTACAAATAATTTCAAGACATGCTCCCCACAATACTACACAAACACAAACAAGTTAAAGAGACCACATTAAAATGGTTTGATTTGACAAAGCTGCCAAATTGAAAAAAAGAGAGATTAGATCTGGCAATCTGACAGGTTAGCAGACTTACATTTCAATGGTAACAGTGCTAGTTGGGGAACGCAACTGTTTAACTGGTTTGTTAGTCAAAGGAGGCCGAATACAATGACAGGAAAGCAAACATTGCTTTCTCCTTTGGTTGTTACACCCACAGCAACGGCTATGTGATTGGATAGTGAAATTAAATTCCTGATTGGATAATTAAATCTGAGCATCACCACAGCCTCGTCAACAAGCATCGTAGCTGCCAGAAAAGATTTGTTACTGTGGGTTAGAGTTGTATGTGATATTGATTGAACATGTCCTGATTTGTAAGATTCCTTTAAAAATGTAGGATGAATGATTTGTAGGTTTAGGATAGATCTGTCCCTGCAGAATATATTTTGTGTGTGTGTGTGTGCAAATGATCCAGATACAAAAAAAGAATTCTAGAATTTCAATCTGTGATACACACATACAAAACAGACTGAATAGTTAATTATAATGTATAAAGTAACATCATCACAACTAAATAGCTCATAACTTGAATAACTTGAATAACCAACCAGCAGTCTCAGGCTCTTCCAGGGGGGCCTCCTCAACTGCTAGAGGAACCACTTCATCTGGAGCATCCAAAGCAGTCAGGCACTCCTCAATCTACATCACGTTGCCAAACACACACACACACACACACACACACACACACACACACACACACACACATACACGTATGTATAATATGTTGGCAAAACAGCAAATATTTTCTCTGGGACCCTCCATCCATAATTACAACGCAAAGCAACAGCTTTGGATCTTTTAAGAGGGGTCTTAAGGCATATTTATTTAATATGCACTTAGTCCTTTGAGTTTGTGATGTGTTATGGTTTGTATAATAGTATTGTTTTGTTATAATTTGTCTATTGATAGAATTTGAAATTTATTTTGCTATTGTCCTTAAATTTAGCCATACCATGCTTTAGTTATTATTATTATATATAATTAACTGAGTGACTTATTTGATTGCTATTCTCATTTCACTGTTTTATTTCTCATTAGGTTAGTGCTTAAAATTATTGTTTTACTGATAATATTACTATTCTCCCTAGTTTGTAATTGTTCACTGTTAATTTAATTTGTATTGTTATTTATTTGTATGTCGCTTTGGACAAAGGCGTCTGCTAAATAACCATAGCCATAGCCATAGCCATAGCCATAGCCATAGCCATAATTCATGAATTCACCTGTTCCTCAGCAACAGGTGGATCCACTGCGTCAGCAACATCATTAGAGTCCTCCTCGTCCAGATCTATAAAACATTAAAAAAATCATTCAATTCAATACTTTTACAGAACTACTAGTCAATCTGAAAACTGAGCGGACAAAATCTGAACTGCTGTCCAAATCTGATGAATGACAACATAAATCCAACAGCTATTTATTTACAAAACTCTGGGTTTTTACTAACCAGCAGTCGGTCAGTCAGCTCTTTATTTTGCTTATATCTCAGTTTTTTATGTTTGTTTCGCTGATTGCTGTCTGCCATCTGAAGAATATGGCAGAATATGGGTTGTGACCATAGTTTCATGGGTATATTTGGTTAACAATTGCTTTGGTTTGCCAAGACATCAGCTGCTCCAGCCTCAGACTACATATTTACACAATTTGCACTCTAATGGCTAAGCTATGAAACTCACATAATTGACAAAATGTGCAAACTGGTCATTCTGTTTGCCAATATTTTTTATAGAAATACACATACAGACACACTGAAGATTTCTGAAAGAATGATTTCTGCTAGGCGCTAGGCTAACTACTTGGGGGTGAAATGTCACTCAGCTAGCCTAAGCTCCCCTACAATAAACACTGATGTGATTTAATTAAGTGTATTGATACTGATGCATAACCTCAAACCACCTCCAAATGTGATTTCAACAATCACATAGCAATCAGCCAAATCCTTTGGAATATAACAATAACAAAATAGAATCTGAATAAGTACTAACCTGCTGTTCCTGATGCGTCATCTAAGGCAACCACATCACCTTGGCATATGGGCAACTGATCCTGAAACATAGCATAAATTATACAGTCAAAGGGTTGGATATGCAGCAAGCGTTCTTCAGAAAGAGCAGAATGACGTCTTTCTTCAACTTTAGATGTTTTTCGGCTTATCCCGGAGCTGCTTAACCTACCTCTTCCAGATGGAGTGAAGGCACATAATCTGCTGTTCCTGATACGACGGCTGTAGCATCTACATCAGCTTGGCATTCATACAACAGATCCTGAAATGTAGTGCATGTTATTTTTTTCAAAAGGTAGAACACACAGTAAGCATTCTTCAGGAGGATCTAGTTTCAATCATTGAATTCTGAAGGCTGCCATTTCTGTCCTCTACCTACCTCTCCCTGTTGGGGTGAAGGCACAGAATCTGCCTGCACGTCATAAGATGCAAGAGCCTCCTCAATGGAACTGGGTTCCTCTGTAACAATTACAATACAGATTTAAAAACACAGCCCCACCATCAGGTAACTTCCGTTGTTGAGCACTACAACAGAACTACAGATATAATTGCAACCAATCGACAGGCCCATGATCAGAAAAAGTACATACAAAGTATAAACATGTCTCAAATGTCTGGAATGCACCTCAAACCACCTCCTATCTGTTCGTATCTAAGAGTCAAATGAGTCATAGAACAGAGTCCAAATAACTACTAACCTGCTGTTCCAGATACGACAACTGTAGCATCTACATCAGCCTGGCATTCATGCAACAGATCCTGAAATACGGTGCACGTTATATTTTCAAAGGGTAAGACATGCATTAAGCATTCTTCAGGAGGAGCAGGATGATCTAATTTCAATGTTATCAATTTCTAAAGGCTGCCATGTCTCTTTAAGTTTAGATTTTTTATTTTCAGTTTATTGTTGAGTTGCTTCACCTACCTGTTCCTGTTGGGGTGAGGGCACGGAATCTGTCTGCACATCAAAAGATGGAAGTGCCTCCTCAATGGAACTGGGTTCCGCTGTCATAACAATTCAAACACAAATTAAACAACCCCCATCAGATAACTTCAGCTGCCCAGCAATACATCTTAAACAGAAAGAATTACAACCAACCAACAGGCCTATGATCATCAGAGGAAGCATCTTCTAATCCCCCAGTCTATGGGCATTGATGTAATTTATTTAGGCAATCAAAAATATATGGATATTGAAGTATATACACACATCTTAAATGTCTGAAATGCACCTCAAACCGCCTCCAACCTGTCTGTCCTAAGAGTAATATGGGTCATAACAACAACAGAATAGAATCCAAATATATACTAACCTACTGTTCCAGATACGACGACCGTAGCATCTACATCAGCCTGGCATTCATGCAACAGATCCTGAAATATAGTGCTAGTTATATTTTCAAAGGGTAATACGTGCATTAAGCATTCTTCAGGAGGAGCAGGATGATCTAATTTCAATGTTATTAATTTCTAAAGGCTGCCATGTCTCTCAAGTTCAGATATTTTTATTTTCAGTTTGTTGTCGAGTTGCTTCACCTACCTGTTCCTGTTGGGGTGAGGGCACGGAATCTGTCTGCACATCAAAAGATGGAAGTGCCTCCTCAATGGAACTGGGTTCCGCTGTCATAACAATTCAAACACAAATTAAACAACCCCCATCAGATAACTTCAGCTGCCCAGCAATACATCTTAACCAGAAAGAATTACAACCAACCAACAGGCCTATGATCATCAGATGAAGTATCTTCTAATCCCCCAGTCTATGGGCATTGATGTAATTTATTTAGGCAATCAAAAATATATGGATATTGAAGTATATACACACATCTTAAATGTCTGAAATGCACCTCAAACCTCCTCCAACCTGTCTGTCCTAAGAGTAATATGGGTCATAACAACAACAGAATAGAATCCAAATAACTACTAACCTGCTGTCCCAGATACGACGACCGTAGCATCTACATCAGCCTGGCATTCATGCAACAGATCCTGAAATATAGTGCTAGTTATATTTTCAAAGGGTAATACATGCATTAAGCATTCTTCAGGAGGAGCAGGATGATTTCATTTCAATGTTATTAATTTCTAAAGGCTGCCCATGTCTCTCAAGTTTAGATATTTTTATTTTCAGTTTATTGTCAAGATGCTTCACCTACCTGTTCCTGTTGGGGTGAGGGCACGGAATCTGTCTGCATATCATAAGATGGAAGTGCCTCCTCAATGGAACTGGGTTCCGCTGTCATAACAATTCAAACACAAATTAAACAACCCCCATCAGAAAATTTCAGTTGTCCAGCAATACATCTAAACTAGAGAGAATTACAACCAACTTGTACCTGCTGTTCCTGATATGACAACTGTAGCATCTACCTCACCCTGGGATTCATGCAACAGATCCTGAAAAATATTTTCAAAGGATATGACATGCGGTAGGCATTCTTCAAAAGTTGTTCAACGTTATTCATTTCTAAAAATTGCCATGTGAAAGTAAAAAAAAATAAAAATAAAAATAAAAAATTGCCATGTCTTTCTTTCAAGTGTAGATGTTTTCATTCTGTTAGTTTACTGCCGAGTTGCTCCACCTACCTGTTCCTGTTGGGGTGAGGCCACAGAATCTGTCTGCACATCATAAGATGGAAGTGCCTCCTCAGGTTCCCCTGTCATAACAATTCCGACACAGATTAAACTCACAAGGCCAGATGTACTTTTGTTTGTTTTGTTTCACAACATGCACGTAAAAACATGGTAAGGTATGCACAAACAGGTTGTACTTGGGGGGAGGGGGGTGCATCCATTCATAGGAGGGTCAGGGGAAAGTGGGAGTTTTGTGTTAAAAGATGGGAGGAGAATATTTCTGTGTGGCAAAAGCAGGTGTTAATCCAAATTACAGTTAATTGAGTAAATATGAGGAATTTTCAAAGACTGTAGAATTGCTATTCAGACCACCAATTTGGCATCTTTGTATTTTATGTAAAGCAGCATTAACTTTTCATAACATTAGGTCCTGCTCTGAAAAAGACTACAAGATGTCTGATATTAAGATTGTAGGCCTAGCGGCCCTGAATGTAGGCCTAGTCCAGCAGTTTCCCTGTTTGGACCCCTAAATAATTACCAACCTGCTGTCCCTGATTCATCAGCTGTGGCATCCACATCGGTCTGGCATTCCTGCAAGAGATCCAAAAATATAGAGTAAATTACAGTCTGAAAGGGTATGACATTGTGCAATCGTTTTTGGGCACGTTTTTGGGCAAATTCCAAACTCTTCAAAAGGCTGCTTCTTCTTTCTTTTCAAGATTAGATGTTTTCATTTTATTCACAAGTTGCTTTTCCTACCTCTTTCTGTTGAGGTGAAGGCACAGAATCTGCTGTTCCTGATATGACGACTGTAGCATCTACATCAGCCTGGCATTCACGTGTAGGTGAAGGCACTGACTCTGTCTGTACATCATAAGCCGCAAGTCTCTCATCAATGGAATTGGGTTCCTCTGTCATAATAATTCAAACACATGTTAAACACAAAGTCTTCTTCTCAGATAACTTCAGTTGCCAAGCACTACATCAGAATAACAGTTAAAAGTCAAGCTTCAGTTTGAGGTTCACTATATAACACATTTAACATATGTGATGAAGCATCACCAAATAACGGTAAGTTTCGACTCGGCGAAACACCTCAGAAACTTCTCCCTACCAAATTTTGCCTTGGGCTGTGAACCTAGCTGCTTGGCTGAAGTGGTCAGTCAGAAGTGGCAAGCGAACTAGTTAGGCCATCAAAAGTTTGACTACTTAAAGAAGATATGGTCTTCATGCAATAACAGAACTGAATCAGAATAACTAATACGAACCAGCTGTTCCTGAAACATCAACCAAGACATCCACATCAGCCTGGCATTCTTGCACCAGATCCTGAAATACAGTGTAAATTACATTTTCACAGGGTACAACATACAGTAAGCATTTTTCAGTATGAGCAGGATGATCTCATTTCACTTCAATCACCTACCTCTTCCTGTTGGGGTGAAGGCACGGAATCTGTCTGCACATCATAAGATGCAAGTCCCTCCACAAAAGAACTGGGTTCCTCTGTCATAATTCAAACACAGATTAAACACACATTCCTCCTCACAATGATACAAAATAATCAAATGCCCAGCAGTACATCTGAATAACAGAAAGAACTACCAGGTCTTTGATTGACAGGTGAAGAATTTTCATCACTCCGAATCTCTTCTGGCAGACCCTATGAAGAAAATTGTTTGCATTAAATGTAGGCCCGCTCAAATCATTTTGCCATTTGTATATTTGTCCATTTGTCTTGCTCCAAGACAGGTTAAAGGGATAGTTCGGGTTTTAAGACACGAAGTTATATGGGTTCCCCGTCAGCAACGTTGTGCATCAGCATTGACTTACCCCGCAACAGCGTCCTGTGAGCCGAGATCCAGCCGGTTTTTGATGCTGAAGAAAGTAGTCCGGCAAGTTTCTGGGGTCACGAAAGTAAAGTGTTTTTCTTCTCAAAACCATATGCGTTCAAAAGAGTGATATATTTGCACCACAAAAACGTTGTCCAGGAAAAATTCAAACCTCGTTATCACTTACTTATTTTTCGCGATTCCTATCACTGCGCGCTACTGACAGCTGGACAACGTTTTTGTGGTGCAAATATATCACTCTGTTGAACGCATATGGTTTTGAGAAGAAAAACACTTTACTTTCGTGACCCCAGAAACTTGCTGAAGAAAATAGTCCGGCATCAAAAACGATCAAAAACCGGCTGGATCTCGGCTCACAGGACGCTGTCGGGGGGTAAGTCAGTGCTGATGCACAACGTTGCTGACAGGGAACCCATATAACTTCGTGTCTTAAAACCCGAACTATCCCTTTAACCTGGTTAACCTTGGGAAACAGTCATCATTGCACCCATCTTTAGCTGAGCATCTATAGTCAAAGCTGTACAGCATTGAAAGTTTGAAATTGAAAACTATGAAAAATCTGTCCTCCATTGGACATCCTTACCTCGTCATCTGAAACACACTCATGAGGATCAACTAGTACACCAGTTTTCACTTCAATCTCTTTGCTCGACACTGGAAACAGATTGCAACAAGATTAGCATCAATTACTCCTCAAATTTCTGGAACTATATTGACCAAAACCTTACCTTGTGGAAGATCATCTGACGAGGGGGAATCTGTGTCTGCGGGTGTACTCTAGAAAACAATTAATTTGGTGTTAGGCTCTATGTTCTTTTTGAAACCCTTATGTAATACTGTTAAGAAGATTAGCAAGATATACCTGGGTTTTCTCCTCTGGAATGGCTTCGAAGAGGTTTTGTGGATCAACTGCCATTTGATAATCTTGCACCAGTAACAATACCTGCATGCAAGAAATTGACAGTGACTTCACCAGAAAATACGTCTGATGACTGCTACAATAGTTTTTAGGCGGGAGAGAAAATGCTTACCAGTAAAGTCTCTTTGGAAATGCTTAACACTTTAGCACGGCACCAGCTCTGGTTAGCTTGGGACCAGACAACACATTCTGCTCCAACAGTGGCATTTCCGGTGGCTCTTCTAAGTTTGCCAAAATCTTTTTTGAGGATCACATAGAAAGATACAGACACATTACAAACACTATTTTGAATAACAGGTAGCAATAACATCTAAAATGACAAAACAATTTAATGTTGGCTAGTTAATGTTTATTACTCATTACTTACTGGATGTAAAAACTTCACTGGCATTTCCCTCCTCAAGAGTATCTTCTCCAGTTTCAGTATTTGCAGCAGTTGCATCTCTAGAATGTTCAAGTTCATTTTCACCTGCCTGGCTGTCCTCATGCCCATCTTCTCTCCGATCATGTGAGGTTGAAGACACACAGCTTTCATCAATGCAGAGAATACGGGTGCTTTCGTTTAAATCCTGCTCCAAGATGAACACAGTGCTACTGGCAAATTTGTCCAACTCTACATTCTCCTCAGGGGCTTGTGCTGAACTTGTGCTTATCATCTCTACAACATCATTGATGACTTTTTGAACAACATCTTTCATAAGGTGATCACCCGTGTCTGTCAAAAGCATAGCTGATTGATCTTGGTTGCAGGAAGATGCCATAGCAACTGGATCTTTTTCCTCTTCTGTGTGTACATTGAGATCTTCAACAACGGGCAACACAGGGATGGCAGAACCCCCTTCTATGGTTTCTGATAAGTCCTGTAGATTATCCTGTGCTTCTGGGCTGGCTACGGGGTCATCTAAAACTTGATCCATATCACAAGTCTGCACTTCCTGGCTAGATGCTTCAACTGTCTCCAACTCAGAGGCAAGAAGAGTAGACTGGAGAGAAACTACTGGCTCAATTGAAACTGGTTCTGTGGTGGTTTCAGGAACCTTGCCACTGTCAGAGGATGAACACCAGTACCTTTTCATGATGTCACTGATGATTTGGTCCTCACACTCAACTTTGACCATGTATGATGTCCTTCCATCTTCGGGCTGTGTAGGCTTTACAACTGTCACTTTCAGGAGTTTATCATTTAGCTGCTCAAAAAACTGGTCAGCTGCATCATCTTTCCAGGAACCCTGAGAGCAATCAAAACCATCCAGTTGACACAGAAAAGCTTGAGGGGGAATATTGTGTAGCTGCAGGGGGAGCGCTTTTACTTTGTCAACATTGACGTATGATTCATTGCCATAGTCTATGAAGAGAATGGAGAGTGTGTCTCCCTCATTTGACAAGACTTCACCTCGATACCATTGTTGATCATCAGCAAAGAGACCCAAACAGGCACTCCCAACATGAAGTGATCCTACATGAACAGATTTGAATTCTGGAGCATTTCCAATATGTTGAGCAAGATCAGAAATCTCTCGGAGTTTGTCTGCTTCTGAGTACTGACACCAAAAGAACTCAGGCCCACTTATGGTGGAGGCAAAAACATCTAGAGACTGTCCTTCAGATAAATCAACTTTCTTGTACAAAACTACAACTTCATCCAAGGCTTGACTGGCACTTTCAGACAATGAACTGTTTTGTTTCGAACTTATTTCCTTGCCTGCTGGCAGCGCAGATGTTACAGTTGAGTTTTTTGTGTCCTCTCCGAGTCTTTTGCCATTTGCCACTAGGATCACTTCCCAACTACTTTCTTTTTCTTGAATAAACGTACAATGTATGAGTCCATCAATCCCAGTGATCTCATTCTTGAAGTCACCTGGATTTCCCTCATCGCCTGTGGAACCACTCAGGAAGCAATGAATACTCAGCCTGGGATAACCCAAATGGGGCTGAGCAAGCCAGCAGATTTTCGTAGAGGGCACTATTGCCATGTTACCGAAGTCAATAAACTCCACATTGTAAGTGTCACTCTCAACTTGTGCTTTTATGACAGCGCGATACCAAGATTCGTCCTCTGGAAACTGAGCGTTAACCAAATGTCCTTCTCGGATGTCTTTCACAGACAGAGGTGTATAATCGCTGTTATTATTCAACTCTTCTACAACATTGAAGATATTATCTTCATCCGAGGTAAGCTGGACAAAGAAACTCGAAGGACCATTGCAGTGTGACAGATACACTTCTGACTCTGTTCTAGGCATGATGGACTTTGGTGGAAGATCAGACAATTTCGGAATGACCTGTGGAGCTGTGTCTTCACTTGAGGAGATGGCAGAAGTTTTAATGGGTTGTGCAGGACAGACCTCAGGGATGCTGTGTTTTGCAGGTTTGGCTGAAGTCACCCTAGACTCTGCTGACACAGACACAGATGCATTACCAAAAGAGGCTCTTGCTGGTTCGGTCGCAGTTTTGCTTTTCTCATTTCCTGAGCCAAGTGATCTTGGTTTTGGTGTTGGATCTCGCTCTTGGCAGACATTTGCTTGAGGTCTTGAATAAGTGCTACCCAGATTTGGACCATCACCTCTGTTAAGAGATACATGTGTGTTGTTGACTGGTGTTTTTGACTCAAATTTGGTTGATTTATTCCCTGCATCTCCTTTGATGAACTGGATGGGTGTGGAGTTGTATTGCTTTCGCCAGACTTCATTCACTTGAGATTTTGAGTCTTGGTTTGATCCATTTCTCACGTCAATATCTCTGTAGGAAGTGCTCTGAGTGTGTTTCTTCCGCCAGTCATCATCCACTTGCGCTTTTGACTCAAACCTGGGAATTTCCCTCTCCACTGGGTTTTGGCCAATCCTGGTGTCTCGCTCTGAGGCAGCATCCTGTCTTTTTGACTGCAGCTCAGCAGCAAACTTTTCTTTCAGGATGCGGTTAATTTGTGTTTTTCCATCATAAAGTTCAACCAATAGCTTTCCACTTGGTTCCTTTGCTACAATGACTGCTTTCAGGAAATGATCAATCACATACTTTTCAAACCAGGTGTTTACCTCATTTGGGACATCCACACAAATATCAGAAAGTCCACACTCAATAGCTTGAACAGGCATTGACATGATCTCACCAGCTTCAATGGGGATTGGAAGCAAATCTGCCTTCTGTACTTCTATCGTGTCTCCATAATCCACAAAGTTAACCACAATGGATGGGTTGATAGATTTGATTTGGCCTCTGTACCATTCACCATCTGTGTATTTGGCAAAGCAGACAGTTCCAAATGTCTTTGGACATTGCACAGACTCAAGCTGGTGGCAAAGGCAGTTGACTTTGTCTGCTAGCTCTTGAATCACTTCAGTGTTCCTAGTGAGCTGGCAGTAGAACTGAGTCACACTCTTCCCTGTGGTCACTATTACTTCTTCTTCAGACCCCATTTTGAGATTGTGGTGTGAGTAGTAATAGGTGTCCAAACGAAATGGTGGGACAGGAGCCTTCTTCGGAGGAGCACTTAAAGCCAGCCCTTTCTTCACTAGCAGACTGCACACACTCTGGAATGGCGTTTCCAAGTCCACCACATTGAAAACCACTTTCTGCATGTCATACATTACGGCATATATGGTGCATTTCAGAGTAATGTGCATGGATGACGCTTCATTTACAAACTCCTTGAACAGATGTGTAGCATTAGAATCCCATTCTTGAGAAGTATGCGTTAGTGGATGAATGAGGTTGTACAAGCTGCATCGAAATGCTTGACCATTCAGTTTCAAAAAGGACAGGTGGATGGGACGGAGTTCCTGCACAGACACTTTCCTGGTTTGTCCATAATCAATGAAAAGTACATCAACATGAGGTGTCTGGTGTTTGTGAATGATCAAAGCTCTGTACCACATTCCATTTTCAGGATGACGGGCTACACATGCTGCTTCAGCAAGTTCCTGGTATTCACTGTCAGCATAGTGAATCTGAATATCTTGCATAAGGCACTTCAGGTGCCCTAGATTTCTGGCAATCTGGCACCAAAAGTCATTTGGGCTGTCAATATGAGACACAAAAACCTCTACTGAGCTTCCTATTTGAAACAAGTACTCTTTGAAGGCAGATCTGGTAGCCTTAGGAATTGCTGCCCCACTGTCTAACGATGCTTCACTCTTGGTTTTGTCTTGAGACAAAGTCTGCGGTTTGTGGGCATATTTGAGAACAGGCTTGGCAATTGCCTCTTCCCTCCTGGCCAATCCAGCACCACACATCAGGTGGCAAATGTCCTTCTCACCATCTAGCAATGGATCAGACAACTGAACAACATGTTTGTCCTCGATCTTGCCAGTAACATGAAGGTCAAGAACTTTGTCCATGACTGAGTCTGAGAAGAAATTCAGTGCCTTTAGATTCCATCCATCGCACACAGGTTTGATCCCAGCTAAGGCACATTTCAGGGCAAGAGGTGGCAACATTTGGTATTTGGAAGGTAAATTACGGATACTTTGACTGTCCACAATCTCTGTATTTCCATAGTCAACAAAGTAAACCAACAACTGCTTGCCGTTCACCTCACAAACATTAGCTCTGTAGTAAGAGCCATCTTTAGACAATGCAGCACAGTAGAGACCAATTGCCGGGTTTCTTACAAATCCATCTGCAGATGCTGGATCACAGTACAAATCTGTAAGGGCATCCATCATCTGGTCAAATTCATCTGCATACTTCTGAGTCTGAACCCAAAACTCAGATGGACTTTCGACATACTGCACAACAACTTTCTGTGTGGTGTTCACTGGAAGGCTTTCTTTGGACATGTTTAACTTGCTTGCCATTTCCTCACCATGGTTAGGTGGACGCAATTTCTGAGATGTGTTCTTGTTAATGCTGTAATCTTGAATGATCTTCTCTGTTTCCAAGAGACACTCCGCAGATGTGCCAAATTCTTTGTTGAGGTTCCTGCTTCCTGCCCCAATAAGAGTGACATAATGAACCCCTTCTGACAGGCTTTGGTACTCAAATTTGGCGATCAAGGTCTTGTTTAACAGCAGGGACCTCAAATAGTCAATCTGAGAAGCAGTCCATCCAACACCTTTGTCAATAACACCATGTAGGGAGCACACATAGGTCACAACAGGCATTCTGAAGAATTCTGCTGTCAGGTGCCTTATGCTGTCAATTTGAGTAAAGTGTTTCTTGCCATAATCGACTTGCAATACCTCTGCTACATTACTCGATGGCATGACCAGCTGCAAGACTGCTCGATACCACTTGCCATCTGGTCCTCTAGCTGCACAAGGAGACCCCAATGTTTCAGGTGGTGGACACATTCCAACTCTACCCTCATAATGCTTGGTGATCTGCTCTGTTAATTTCATCAGCTCCTGAGAGAAAACTTTCAGCTGGCAAAATATGCGTGAGGGGTTTGTGACCTCAGTAACAACCACCGTCTCTACCATTTCAGGTTGCAGCTCCGGGTACATAAAGCTCAGTTGGGACTCTGGGTGCCTGACCTCTGTAGATTTGTCACTGGTGGACTGATTGGCTGGAAGATTTGTGGGTGAGCCTCTGCTTGAGGGCTGCAAATGATGAGATACAAACTCTCTGAACCTCTCTGGCGGAAGCTTCTTGGCGAAACCCATTTCCAAAATCTGCCGTGAAAAACTTGGGATGTCAAGGAGAAGAGTCCGATGAGGTACAAGGACTTCCTGTACATATGCATTCACCATCTTACCATTTAGAGATCTCATGAACTCCAAGGCCATGGGAGACCATTTGTTATCAGGAGACAATGGTAAAACATTGGCAAGAACACACAACTCCACCTCCGGAGGTAGAAGGAAATGCTCTCTTTTGCCCCAGGCCAACATGTTAGTCTTGACATTCAGTGTCTTCCCCTCATCAAAAAGAAACACATTGTAATTGGATGATATACGTGAAACAACACGAGCCCTATACCATGTATCACATATCTGGACCAAGCACTGGTCTCCTGGGCTCCCATCTGCCTCTCGAAATCTCTCTCCTTGACACTGAATCTCTTTTCGCATCTGCTCATAAATATGCTTTCTCTCCATGCAAAAATTCCCCCAAAATTCCACCATAACACAGAGTGGATTTGAGTTCACTCGGGTTACCAGCACAGCAACATTTGAACCTGCCGATGGGAGTCCCGCAATGGAACACATGGTGGCGTCTTCCCAAGTTGGGTTCATCCATCAATTCCAGATATCCAGATTTGGCATTACATTCAATGCCTATAAGGACCAAACAGAAAAACAGCAAACAACTACACTTAGTCAATTTGAATTAAACGCAAAGCACACTAGACTGACATTAATTCAAATCTGAAAACGTTCACATCAATTTTAAAGTGGTAAGAGAATCTGTATTCAACAACTTGGCAAAAAATACATTATTACAACATTACTATATATATTTTTTCTGCGATAAGCCTTTGTTGTGATGTGGAGAATAAAATAATTTTCTTGACTTGAATAGCTCTATTTGGAAAGAATCAATAAAGCTAGAATTATTTGGGGTTTTGTGTGCATGTGCATTAGGCCTGTAGCGAGGAGTCGATGACGTCGACTAACCGACTTCAAAATATCGTCGACATCATATTTAGGCGTCGACATATCGCCAGAAAAAAAACACTTGAGTCACAAAACCAAAACAAAACAAACAGTTTGCACTTCCTCAAACCAAAAAAGCCCTGCACAAAGCCCTGAAAAACTGCTCGCCTGGGGTGGTCGAATGGGAATACTTACTTTAATTTCACGTTTGTGTAGTGTGTCGTGCAGCTTGAGCTGAGTGCACTTCGGTAGTGCTCGCTAACTATCCTAGCTCTCTGCAGTTTTTTCGTGCTTGTTTGGTAGGCAGTTTATGTTAGCTTGTCACTGGCAGCGAGTCAGCTGTGTATTGTATTTGTTAGCATTTATTGTTGGCTGGAATGGCTAGCTGACGGCTGCATAACACAGCTCCAGTAACCCGCCAGCCCGGCCGGCACGAACAACCAGCATACGGAGTTGCAGGTTGTGGTAATTTACGAATCAAGCGCAACAGGGGGACGCCCACCAGATGCGTACGCGACTCGAAGCGCAATTAGGTAGGTTCGACAGTGTCAACTACGGAGCCAAACAATGTCCAGGCCAGGGCTTTGCGCACGCAGTGGTCATGAATGAATCAATGTTTTATGAGCATTGAGAACATTTTTGAACATCACATCCAAGTGTGTTAGGGCTCGAGTTGCACTAACGTTACCAACTATTTTCAATGTTGTGTAGATATACAGTAGCCTACTCTACAAGCTTTTAGAACATGAAATGCATTGTTAGACTTGACATTAACGTTACTTTAAAAGTAACTACGTTAGCCCTCAAGAAAAGCTAATCATAACACTAGGGTTGCCAACCGTTCCGTAGGCTGCTCAATGGTGGTATGAGCGTTCATTGAATGCATGCGTGTGCGTGTTTGAGTGACAGAAACGGAAACTGAAACTACACAATAACGTTGTTGGCAAAGCTCCGCTTCAATCTGTTGGAAGGTTTTTTTAACTTGCATAGAACATTTTTAGTGAAATTTGAATATAACATGGTCAAAATATTGTAGCTTTAGTCTTTCATTTAAAGATCTCCAGATTAGTGATTTCCACCTGTATTAATGTTTCCTGGATCATTACATTCAGGCATTCAAATTAAATTTCATTATAAAGCATATCAATGTGTTCTCCATTTGCCTACCAGAGTAGGCTGATGCTTGCATGAGGGAAACATCCCAAAACAATAGCACCCACATAATTGTTGTTTTCAGAAGTAGGCTATTTCTCATGCAACCATGCAAAAGCATCCCCATTTTATTTTCTCATAGTTGGCAACCCTACATAGCACTGCAATGAGTTTTGCAAAGAGTAGATTTAAAATGTCCCACTGTCATAACTGTTGTTCCAGTACACATTGATATTGTGTGTTCAGGACAAAGCAAATATTTTTATCCTGGTGATTTTTGTATACTATATTATTAAGATTTTTTATGGATACATTATATTGTTTATTAATTTTATTAATCGAACAACAGAAAAATAATCGTTAGACTAATCGTCCAATTAGTCGTTAGATTAGTCGACTAATCGATAAAATAATCGCCCGATTAATCGTTTTAAAAATAATCGGTTACCCCCAGCCCTAATGTGCATGAAAAATAAAACATTTTAAAACCTGAAAATACTATTTACTCTACAGGGCCTGAATTTGTGCGCGGGATTGCGGGTATCCCACATATTTTTTTTATTTCCCGCACCTTAATGATTCTAATGCGGGAGATTCCCGCACACATAAGTGCCCATTATATAAATCTCCAGACTACCGCGGCTCGTGAATATCATTGAAGTCAATGGCCAAAGGGAGGAAGATCCTCCGCGGAAGTGCCTCCGTCAATGAACCAATCAGTGGAGCTGATTGTGCTGCTAATATCCAATCAGAAATGCAGGTTAACTGTAATTGTCGTGCCGCAGGAAAGTTGAGCATGTGGATCGAAAATGAACTTAATTAACTTAATCATTTCAGTTGCTTAGTTGTTAATAAATAAAACATTTTATTGAGCATCCAACTTCGTGTCACTCACTGGACTTACAAACAGGGTCAGAACGGCAGAAAGACGTATGAAACTCCAATGGTAGCATGCAGCTAGCTAGGGTAAGTCTGTCAGTTAACTTAGCAAAGGAGAGAGCAATGAAATTATATGTTGCCTCGTACCTAGCAAATGAACGAACGTCTGAACGAAGACATTTCTGTAACTATTTAGGTCTAATTTAGTTGAAAACGAATTTAAAGGAATATTTCGGTATTTTCCACTTTAAGTCCGTTTTCTGTATTGCATGAAAATTAGTGTTTGACACCGATATCTCGACAATTGAGCCCGTTTGTGGAATTTGGCAGATTTAGAATGGAGCTCTGTATGGCTTTAACATTGCTCGCTTTGTGCATGGTCTATTCTGTCTGGTGTGGTGTCATGGTCTATTCTATGGTTACTGGTCTTCAACGATCTTCTATAGCGAGTTTAGCACAAAAATACAGCTTCTGTCATCTGAAAATCTTTTCGAAATCCCGGAAGTACTTTTTCAACCGTGTGTGCCTAATATAACACTATTTGAATTTCACAGCGAAACTTACTATAGAAGATCGTTGAAGACCAGTAACCACTCGGTGAGCTGCACACTTTTAAAGAGGAACTATGCAGGATTGGCGATTTCATCTCTGGTTTCGGTTTCGTTTTTCGTTTTCGGTCGTTTTATGCTTGCATTTTCTCTGCAGAGCTTCCCCGACAGCTTTAGCGTGTATATTTATACATGTATCTATATTTAAATATATAAATTGCAAGCGTGGTTCTTCGTCTCAGACTTCCAGATGTAAACAAGGAGCGATCGTCTCCTGCAGAAAGTTGCATAGGGTCTCTTTAAAAACGAACGTTTAGGGGTGTTTTAAGGACAGAATAGACCATGCCAGTGTTTCCCACACATAGACAAATTTGTGGCGGTGCGCCACAGATTCAGCACCGGCCGCCACATATTGCGTTTCGTTATTCTTTTATTTATTTATTTTGAAACGCTATTGAAAAACACGCAGCATTTGTAAAGCTGGATTTCCTTTCCCTACGCTCCCTCTTTGTCACTCAAGTGTCTGTCTCTCATACACACACACACACGCACACACACAGCCCCTCCCCTCCGTGCACACCGCAGCTGTCTGTCTCCATGAAAACCAACGAGATCATCCCTGGAAGCCTAGTCGGTGGTCGCACTGATGCACCTGACGCTGCTCGGGTAGAAGCATAAAGTTCTCCCGCAACTTTTGTAGACTATGCGTGCAACTTAATTACCAAACAGTAGAAGTTAACTCATTCTCCTTGGCCCGCTCTCGTGCGTGCTCAATGGACACCCGCCCTCCACATGCACATTTCATTCAAATAAAACATTCACAATCGCGAACGCATTGACGCACAGAAGACGGCTAGCTAAATGACTGTTATATTCGGTTAGCATTAGGGGTGTAAATATTAATCGATTTGCATCGATGCATCGATTCTACAGCCGACGATTCAATGCATCGATACGTCCGCAAGATAATCAATTTAGCCTATGTATTTATTTTAGTATTTTTCCGTCTGTTTATTTTCAGCATATGCTCCTATGCGTAGCCTACTACCTGCTCCTAATCTGCGGGTAGCGCTATCCTCATTATTGTCTTCTACTTTATAGCCTAGTAGGGGTTTAAAATTGGCACCCTCTGCCACTTGCCAAATGTGAGTGAAAATCTGCATTGGCGAGTAGAATTAAAAGGTCATTCGCAATTGGCGGGTTGTTGACATACATGCTTCACTGTAAACGTTCAGCACCGCAACAAAGCGTTTAGGCTGCGAATTTTGTCATCATCGCATAAGTTGGTGGACTACGTTTGGCATTTAATGACCCTCACTGTTAGGCCTACCATAGCTTCACTGATGCACACGTTTTTTCCCTGTGGAAAACAGCTGATGAATTCGTCAGATCAAGTGAGCACGCTAACAGTGACGTTAGTCATTCATTATTATACGCAATGACATTTGGCCAATGCATTCTAGAGACCTTTTAGTTACTGTGTCGTTTTACAAGTTAGGCTACGTGTTCTGAACATTTCTGTGTTCTGAGTAGCAGGTGTTATTTAATAACAGTTATTAGGACGAAGTGGAATTGGAGAAACAAGTGTCCAAACGAATCAATTTAAAGTTTTGGGGAAACGTTTATCCCGTTAGTTGAACATGCTTCAGATTATGATTTGTGTTCGTTTCCCATACTGTCTTTGCTGAGCATGTACCTCAGATTCAAAAAGTCCTCCAGTTGTGGACTGATTTATTTTGAACAGTGACAACTATCATAGCCTGTACCGCTACAACACGGCCAGGGAATCTTTCCAACTTCAGAACGTTTTCGCAAGTTCACGTCCTTAAAGTGACAGACACCTATTTAATCTCACATCGCCAATACAGTGAAGGCTGCCTATGACTTAAATTACCTAAAGTTAAACGTTTAGCTAATTAATCTTCTAATATTGATTACACACAAAATGCATATGCAATAGCAGATATATTGGGCCTACAATTTGTATTAGGTTATCTCACAGTCAGCAGGTAGCCTACTGTATGTCACAGCGTGTGGAGGAAGAAACTGCACTAAAAGGCTGGTAGAAAGATCATTTGGCCCTGTTTATACTGTAACATACACATCATGTGAATAGAATAGGCTACTGTTTCTGTATTCTCAATAAAAGGCAAATTATTTCTATTTTTCTAGATTTTTTAAACTTAATAGATATCATGTAAAAATCGAATCGAATCGAATCGAATCGTATCGGTGGGAATTCTAAATAATCGAAAAGAATCGAATCGCTGACCTAGGAAATCGATATCGAATCGAATCGGCATGAAGGCTCCGATTTACACCCCTACTTTTTAATGAAATTCCATTTGAATCTCTGAATGTAAGGATTCAGGAAACACAATACCAACTTTTGTCTATGTATTACGGCCGAGCAGATAGGCGTCTCAGCCGACAGCGCTGGAGGTTTTACGGAAGCGGCCCGATTGTAGCCTAATTGCTAGCTGGGAAATCACTGATCTGGAGATTTTTAAATGAAGACTAAGGCTACAATCTTTTGACCATATTAAGATTTGACTGAACTATACTCTGCTCTGTTTCAAGAATCCACGTTGTTCTATTAAATGTCGTTAAATAATTAAACAGCCTTCCAACAGGTTGAAGCGGCCAACGTTATCGTTTAATTTCAGTTTCTGTCGCGCAAACACGCACATGCATGCATTCAATGAACGCTCATACCAACACTTAATTGTGTTGCTCTATGTTTAATCACATCGAATTAGAAAGTATTTCCTCCTGATTGCTGAAACGTTTGTTTTCTTTTTCTGTCGGGCCGCGGTTGCTTGATCAAATGCGCAACAAATTATCAGGTGAAGCACCGAGCCTAATTTCACTCTACGCCTCACGGACAAGCAGTCCACATTATGGACCGGTGCAGCTCTGCGGCCCATAGTTAGAGAAACGCTGCAGAGGAACGACTGCGTGCTGCCATGCACTTTTGAAAGTCTGAGGAGGAGTCACTCACGTTGCCGCCAACCTTGTTTTGATTTTGACGACGTATCGATTCGCATATTTTGAACGAACGTATTTTTTGCGTCGAACTAATCGATTAAGTCGATGCGTTGTCCCAGCCCTAATGCCCTGTGAGAACCATGGAGGTATTATATATAACTGGAGAGCGTGACTAAGTCCCGCCCTCCATTCAAATGAATGGCGGAGGCTAGGCTAGTAAATCCGGCCAATTCATAGTCAATGCCATATTGAACACTGGAGCTCTGATCCAGCGCCAATCGGCTCTCGACCATGCGCGAAGTTCCAATGCCGGAAATGACACATGGACCTACATTGATTTCTATTGGACATTCTGTAAAAAAAAGAGTCATCATCCTGTTCAGGTGGCGATAATGCACATAATTGCTTGCTGCGTAACAAGAATTAGTGAAAGTTGCTCTGGAACACACACCTGAGTCCAAGTGGAGTCCCGCACTGAGTAACGATTGGCTGTAGCCGCCGGATAGGTATCCGTCCACCAACATGACACGCACATGAGAGCTCGTGCCCAACACAAATTTTCATGCACGGAGCTGGTTCTAAATGCTCCATGCAGCGGCATACTTGAAAATGGCGTATGCTAACATGCCGAAGCTAATCAACACAGTCTTGACCCCCTGGTGAGAACCAACTTTTACTGTCTGGAACAAAAGATACACGAACGAATGATGTCTTCTTCTATGGTTTAATAGGTAGCAATAGCTAGCAGCAGTCTTTTCAAAACAGCGACAACTCTGTTTAGGAGAATACTGCAAATAGTGTCGCGACCACCACGCACAAGTATAAATGGTTACAGCGTTCCCCATGACGTCACATTGTTGCACAACAAGTCGGGCGCGTTGACTCTACCGGGACCTTTACACTAGGTCAAAGCCTTTCCTGTCAGTTCATTACAAAATGTATATGATAGGAGCTAATGAATGCTAGAGTGACTTTGTCCGGAATCTAGGTCTATTGTCAGATGAAGTTTTGGCACGAAACACACTATGTGGGTTTGGCTTGTAAACATAGATGTATGTATGGCTATATTGAAAAGAACCCCATGTTTAATGATAATTATGCTGGAGGCCCTGTGAATTTGTGGAGCTGTTTTTATTCCCTGGGAATATCTTTGAGGTGCATGGCATCATGAACGATTTCAACTATGGATCATCAGCACATCAATGTACCAAAACACAGGTCCAGATAAATGTTTACAGGACACAAAATCAAGCCTCTGCTTTGGTCATGTCAAAATAACAGCATTTCATTTGCCTGGAATAACACTTTTCCAAAAATGAGTTCTTTTTTGGAAATACCACCCGGGCCTTGCCATGTGAAAACTCTGATATCACAGACCTGACAAACCAGCCCGCCTTACCTACATGGCAGGACATCAAAAACAGTCAGCATCTATCAGTCAGTTTATCATGTCAATTTTTTTTTGTTTTCCCTGTCCCTGGCTTTTTGTAGCTAACTTAGAAGCACAATAGACCAAAAACGCAGTTACTGCCTTCTTGCTTTGTAGGGCAGTACAGAACAATAACATGTTTTCACAATATCCTTCAGGTTGATGTATCCTGGTACTAAGGATAATATTTAGGCTGCTAGTGTTGGCAGACGTTGCTCTTTACTCTTAGTGGAGAAGAATATTTAACTTAATCATGTCGGCACTTTTAACTCAAACCTTAATAATAATCATCAAGCCACAAGGGAAACTAAGGATATCTATCTATCTATTAATGCAAGGAACGTCTGTCTGTCTGTGTGTCAGTCTGTCTGTTCCACGCAGAACTCTCGAACCACTCATCTGACTGCTCTCAAATTTGGTGGGTGTCATCTTAATGGCACGAGTGTGTGCAGTGCCAAATTTCATGTCATACGAACAAAAAATGCCACATCTATAAGGGCTCTGCACTAGTTTATAATAATGTAAGGTGGATTGTGATCACATGCTCGCCTTTATCCACACACAATCATGTCCTCTTGAGGACCAGTTTACGAATTTCCCTGCAAATGCCTGACTTTCAACATGTATAACATATTACGGAGCTGATATCTCCATCCCCAACCCCTCCCTAAAATACATCTTGGCAAGTGTTCGAGGTTAGCACACAAACGTACATAATATATCGGACTGGTATAAGGTTAGAGTGCTGCTTTACCTTTCTGACAGCCAGCACATGGCTGACACGCTCGATTAGCTGCAAGCTGCTAACTAGCTAAGGTTTACGTCAAGCTAACGTTAACGTAAAAGTTTTCGAACACATGAGCCAAATCAGATTGAAGCTTTACAACACTTCTACTTACTTCCACAATTAAGTCAGTAAACCCATTATGTGGGACATTTTGATGTCACTGTGGCTAATCATACGATTTCTGGACAACATATTATGTTGCCGCTAAAACATACTTAATGGGTTAGCTAGCAGCTGTGCGCTCAAGCCTAGCTAGCAGCTACTCGTGTTGGCTACATGTGGGAGCAGGTGGCTAGGAAACAAGTGACGAAAGGATATCCTAGAAATTGCTTCATGTAAATCCTGGCCATTATCACTTCATAAACTGAACCACGTTCGGTTACGTGCAAGCTTCATAAAGTGTTTTACTATCACCTTGAACTATTTGGATAGCACTTACCTTTACTGACTCCTCAGATTCGCTTCAAATGTGTTCCTGTTAATTAGGCAGGTTTGGCGTCGAAAACTTCACTCCACGCTTGGTAGGTTGATTTAACAGACAGAGGAATGTGTATAAATTACATTCATCATACAGACAGACTTCAGGAAAAACTTAATGTTATCCAGAAATGATCCGAAAATACTAAGTTTTCACGATTCTCAAGTTGAGGTCTCCCGCTCGAACGTTACACTTCTTCCACATGTGACACTTCGCCCACTCTCAGATAGATACATTCTGATTGGGCCACAGGCGTAATTTTGGTTTAGTTAATCACTACGTAACTCTTCGTCCCCCCCCCCACCCCTACTCACAACTTCTAATACTAAGTTTTTCAGTAATGTCAAATGGAAGTTCGATCAAGTGCCTGCCTTGACAGGAAATTTCGTTTGATGAATATGGTCATATTTCAGATATTCTCAAATGTCACACTTCTGTTCTTTTCTTCTACCGTCTTTTCTTCTACACACACCCACACACCCACAGACAGAGACACACACACACACACACACACACACACACACACACACACACACACACACACACACACACACACACACACACACACACACACACATGACTAGACATTGAATGGGAAAGACATGTTCTTTTTAATTGAGAAAATAAGCATACAGAAAATCATTGACAGTAGCCTAACAATTGTGTAATTTTCAACATTTTTAAACCTCTGTACCAACGAAAAACACTTTGTTATATACAAAATCCGATGCAATCTTATATGCGTAATTCAAACCTAAAATCACATAATCGGTACAAAATGAATGAGTAGCCAAAAAGGTAGTCATAAAAGGGTGCACTGGTCAATATGGTTGTCTACTTTGGTGGGTCTGTGTTTATTCCATATTTCTCCTTGAGAAGTTTTAGCTGTTCCTCTTTCTTCTTTGTGTCCATTTTCTGGAAGGCCTAAAGGAGGGAATAAATAATATATATTACTTATCTGACCACAACTTAAATATCAAGGTTAATACCACCCTGACATGCCAAACTTCAACACCACCTTTAACCACTCATGTCAGCCTACATGTTTGTGGCCAAAAGCATAACATAACAGAAAAACATAACATAGATACATTTTGGGTAGCTGACCTATTTTTTAAATTATGATTATTATTGCTACTACTACTTCAGGGCAAATGTGTCACTGAAAGTGCAATTTTTGCAATCATTTACAATATAAACTAACAATCTGCCTGAGAGTCAAAGTTGATCTATGAAAATAAAACTGTTGACAGAGTCTGATACTGATATTACATTTTCTTGTTGGGTTGGGGGGGGGGGGGGTCACAAGATAGTGTACAGCGAACATAGCAAACTGTATGACACAAGGCATTAAACTGGAAGGCTATTTGAACAACCATTCAAATTGTACTGCAGCACTTACCCTGTTTGCGTTGTAGTACAATACTACCAGGTATCTGTTGCAGACGTTAAATCCAGACAAGTGGTCACAAGCATTCTTCGCATCAAAGATGTCCTCATACACAACATAGGCCGTTCCTCGTGACTCTGGTGTATTCCCCCTAAAAAGGAGCAAGTACAAATAAAGTTTTAATGGTTACAAGTTTGTAATTATATAAATGCTTCACTTTGGATTAAAGTATCTCCTAAATCTCACATCCACTTCATCACCCTTTTAAAATACTCCCTTCAGGAAGAAGATAGAGTATCAACCAGAAACATTTTCAAGAAATCTTTTATACCATCCATTATTTTGCTACATAAATTACATGTTTCATAATCAGCGGTTTACACACTGTGCACTTTTAATACTTGGACTAACTTACATTATTTAATTATCGCTTTTTACTGAGATCAGCCTTTTTTTGCCCATTTACATGTCTGATAATCAGAGTCAGAAACTCTTGCAAGTTGGAGTCAAATTCCTTGTTTGTTTACGCAAATCTGGCCTATAAAGCTGATTCTGATTCTGATTGTACTTGCTGTGTGTAGTCTTGTTTGTGTGTGCTATATGCTTATGTTTACAGGGCCAAATGAGTGGCCAATAACTTCTATTCTAAATACATAAATATTAATATAACTCAATGTAAAGACCATAGGCCTAATATGTATCAAACTTACACTCGGATTTGACGGATAGGTCCATATTTTCCAAAAATGTCGTACATTTCCTCAGCTGTGATCTTGTATGGTAGATTACGAATGTACAATATTCTGTTTACTTCTGGGGGTAACCGAATCTGAAAGAGAACAAGCATGATTAAATGGAGTCATCATTTACAACTAGAGCAGTGCCCGCTCAAAACAGTCCTAATCCTGTAGAAAACAATTGTATGCCCGCAGGTAGACCGCCTTTCACAATGAGACAATGGTACGAGAAAAAAAAAACACAATTCCAGCTAAGCATTATGTGCTTCTTTTAACAACATTTTTGTATTTCCAATCCGATTTGAAATCAACAACGTTTGGATTCTGTCGGCTCTGACTTTACGAGTTCCAGAGATATGTGACAGACAGACAGACAGACAGACACACACAATACTCTTGAGAATTTAATGCAGAGGCCATGATAATGAAAGTAGTAGATTGTGTCCACCATATACTCCAAACAATCACCATTTCATTATTATTATTTTAACTGAATCAATGGATCAAATCTTTTATGTTTTTTTGTCCTCCCACTTTTTAGACTAACGCCAGTAACATCTACGGCCTTGCTGCAACCCACAAATTCTCAAAAGTCACTGCTGCGGTCGTGCCTTTCTTCGTTATGGCCGTCAGATGAGATAATTAAAGCCGCGAGGCATTTAGAAAAATGTGTGAACACAAATATATATTTTCACTTCCATTCTCATGGCCAAACCAGTCAAAACAAGCGCGTGCTATTTAGCTAGATTCAGATTGCCTCGCATAAGACCAAACAACTAAGAACGAGAATAGGCACAGCGCTTGTCAGTACTAACTATACAGTACTAGATAATAACAACAACAACAAACAATGATGCTAGCATTTCTGTATAGAATTTAAACTTGTTTAACCACATTCGGCACTCGATGTTTCACACCGTTTGTATGTTGGCAACACCAAAGGATAGCTAGCTTGCTAACATTAACTTCAAACAGAAACAAACGATATGTAACAGATATGGGTTAAACTTACATTCGCACGTTTCGCTGCTTGCATAGCCATGGTTGGATCTTATTTCGAAGTCAAACTCAACGAAGAAAAGAACACAAATCCTGTACAATCACAAAAAAACAGCTAGCGTTACAGAATCTGCGCAACACAGACACTGGCGCTGTATGATGACTGACATCCGGTTTGATGATGTCGTTTCCGGACAAGCAAGTCTGTTGAAACATAAAAAAAAACAGTATGTAGAGAGAGAAAAAGCGTCTGTATGAAATAATGTTTAAAAAAAAAAAAAAAAAAAAATACATCCTATCGAGTAACCCATGTACTTTTTGGCAAAGCTGTACAGTTTGGACAACTAGGGAATCGAGTGGTCTGAGCTATCCCATTAAGCGATTGGTTCCGAGGCGGTCACGTGATTCATTGACGCCATTTTGCTGATCAACATTCATCAAATCAAATCTTATGATCAAATCCCCATGATCACAGTAGGCCTAAAGTAAATAAAGGAAAAAATAATAATAGGTTTGTGAACAATTATTACAATATGCCCATATAATGTACATGACAACTCAAGACAAAAGGAGAGTATTGTTATGAAACGGAATGTAGCAAAATAATCATTATATTTATTAGCCTTTCCTATCAAAGAAAATAGCCTACACACTATTGAAATAGATTATTGAAATAGATACAACAAACGGCTCACTTGTTGACAGCTTTAATATATTAATATTATTTATTTATTTATTTATTTACAGCCTCTAGACATCCATTAAAAAGTTCCTGTCGGTTTGCTTGTTGGACCACTTTGATGAAACGAGAGTGGCAGAGTTGAGTTGATAGCCTGAGAAGGCTCAAGCCGAATGCTGTCCCAACGCACTTGGTCACCAAAGCTCTACGGAGAACCCACCGAGTAAAGTAGGACAAAAGATAGGCCTATGTGTGTGTTGGTGGACAACAATGCATAGCCTACCCGACCATTCTTATTGTTCAACATCCTGTTCTGCATCCCTTGAAGTGAAAGGTAGCCTAAATAATGTTCAAGGTCAAGTGAGAACTGATTAAAGTGGAAATTAGTTATCTCCATGAGTTCAGGGGTGCAAAATGCACACATAGGCCTAGGACTAGGCCTTAGTAGGCCTATAGCCTAATGTGCACAAATAATAATTGAAAAAAAAAATGGTGATATAAATTCACTCTTGCTGTTATTAAAAAAAAGGGAAAAAATCCTTGAATCCTTGATTAGGTGTTAATAGTTTTTTTTATTGAAAGTGTTGATATATCAATCAAAACGCTAATTGCAACCTTTTTATTATTAGGCCTAGTTTCAGTAATGTTTAGCCTACAATTGCAAACTCAAAGTCAAATGACTAATACTACAACACCATTAGGCTAAATCTTTGTCAGCGTCTTTGCAGTCTGCAATAAACTACTGACCATCAGAGGTGGGGAAACTCCAGCTTCAGTAGGCTAAGTAGCCTAAAAGTCCAACCATGTTTTGGTTCTTCCTGCATTTAACACAGGTGATCTCATCAATTAGCTGCACAGCCCTGGCTGGAAAAGTTGTGCTATTTAGAATCAGCTGATTTAAAAGCGTGATTGGCACAGATCAGATCGGTCGATAAAACAGCGTGGTGACACTCCCATACACTTCCATAGGAAAAAATGGCAGCACTTTGTCCAGGCTATTTCCTCGTTATGGGACTTTTGGAACTATTTACAGCCAATCTCTTGGTCAGTAGTCAATGAGTAAATTGATTACACATTCCAGCATCCAGAAGTTCATCCCACCCTCCTGTGAATCAGCCATTCAGCACAGTTTGTTTTACTTTTGATCGTGTGGTGGCAACATCAAAGAGTGTCGCAACTCTCTCTTTCTATGGCTCTGGCACAGATATGTGGTGGGACTTTTACTTACTGAAGCTGGACTTTTCCACCTCTGCTGACCATAGACTATATAAGATGGTTCATGACTTTCAGAAATATAAAGTGAAGCTTGCACCCAAACTGACAAGAAGTATTTTGACACCATCACGCCAGTAAAATGAAAGTTTGTAATGCCTAAACTTCTTTAGAAGCCATTTAGGGAGTTCTGCGCTGTGGGGGATTCTAAAGGATTAGAGCCAGACCTCCTTACCACAGCTTGGTTCCTGTTTTTTCAACAGATGGTTTGATCTCATGTCAAGTAGATACCCTGGCATGGCATTGAGTCAGCTCAACCAGGATTCATGAAGCTGTGCTATCATCTCTGTGCCCTGCCATATGGGTGATGAAGAACATGTCTTTTGGGGAAGAAGGCCACTGGACCGGTGCAGACAGGTGCATCCTCTCAACTTCGTCAGTTCTTCATGTTCAGTCCGAGTGTCTCTGTAGCCGTAGGTTCGTCCGGACATCTCTGTTCTCCCATGACTGCCTGGAAAATCTCTTCAGATGAAAAATCCAATCCCTACCACCACTCTTGAATTCAAGCAAACTCTTGAGCAGCCATTCTCGGGAAGTAGCCCTGACATTACTCTGCCCGTCCATTCTAAGATGGCTGGTAGATGCAGACAGGAGCAGCCTGTATGATGTCATTGGGTAGTTTGTCAATAAAGTGCTAAAGCAGAAAACTATGTGCTCAGCAGGCTACCCCCAAGTAAAGATCTGGTTCAAAGACTTACTGTCTTGATGACATAATTTGATGCAACTGAGTGTTTTTTTGGGGGGGGGACAAACCTGTTGGCCTAGGTGCTAATAACTAGCGATCAGATCATCAGTATCACATAACATCTGACATTATGGGAAGGGTTTATCTGTGTCTAGTAATAATAATGATAATAGCCTATAACAATGCAGTAATAGATAGTTAAACCATAGTTCACCATTCTTCGCTATTTCTGAGTAAGTTTAAGCTGTCCTCGATGAATAAACTACGAAAGGTTACGTCAGGACTCGGGAGGCTGAAGAGGAAAAGAGAGGTACTGCTGCTCTGAGACCATTAGATGATGTGATCACTACACTGACTGGGCATTTTATAGGCCCATTTAAGATATCGAAGGTAAATAGACATTGGGATATTTCTGTATGGTCCCTTTACATATTGGCATGCATTGATTATAACATTTATAGGCTTGTTTATGGTGAAAATTACTTATTCGATTCAACATAGCATTTCCGCAATGATTTGAGTTGTCTGAACTCTCTATTTACGGCTCAGGCGTTTGGTGCCTTCTCCTGCCATCTAGTGGCCTATTTTAAACATTCATTTGTTTATCAGGTAATTCAATGTCAGTGTTACAATAGCCTACTCAGTGCAGAAGACGACCATTCATTGATAATTGATACGGATGTGTTGTACAATGGATGAATTGATTGGCCGCTGTTGTTGTGTAAATGTAATGATGGAAAAGACTGAATGATTATTGTGTGAGAAGTGGAACATGTTCAATTCAATTCACACCTTCAGAAAACAGCCTGTAAATGTTTTATTTAAACCACAACACAAGGAGAAGTGCAGCCATGTCATCAAGGGAACAATACATGCTACATGTACAAAAGAATCCTTGACATTTTTACCAACAGTTGCTTCAATCTGGAGTCTGATAACAATACAGGGTAAGTACATACGGCTTGGCAAAGAAGTTTTGGATAATCAAGACCCAGTGTATCTTGTCATCACTGACCTGATCTGGAAACAGCGTTTCTCATTTTTAAAATCCAATCTATGTTGGACAGAGCTCTTAATGCGTCAGACAGTGCATGAACTAACAGCGTTGTTTCCAGACTGCACAAATGAGAGAGACTAGGCTGGAGGCCCTCTAAAAATGTTTTCATCAACATTCACAAGCAAAGACACAAAGGACTCCTCATCCACTCTCCACAGAGACAAACAGGGAAAAAGAGCTGGCATACAAGTATGCATCAAGACACGTGGACTGGAAATTAGAGGAGAAAAGTTAGAAAGAAAGAGAAAAAAAAGAAGATACAAAAAGAGACACATCAAGCTCAGGGTGACACTAAGCAAACCCATCTACCCATCCCATGTCCTATTGCCACAAATGATTGAATAGGATGCGTTGTTGACTGGTTCTATATGTGTTTGGACCCTCGCCTCTCAGTTTGTGCCGGGAGAGAGTGAGAGTAGGAGGAGCAGAAAGCAGAACAAGAAGCTTTCGCTCCATTTTTAACCCTCTCCGTTCGGAAACTAACCGAGAAAACTGTTATCGCTCTGATATGCAAGCTGTGCCTTTGTGACAGGAATACGTGGCTTGAAGAGACAGTGTTGGAAAATATGTACACTGAAGGCAGTGGAGGTGCATGCTATAACTGTGGTTACAGCATAGTACTGTTCGTACTTGGACAACACAATGACACTGGGTGATTCTAATGCTCTAAATGGAAAAATTTGTTCATAAGAGGGTCACAATCTATAAGCCTTGGAGATGCAAAGCATACAGGCAAATTCATATGTCATACCTCTACAGGAGTTTAAGTGACTGTTAGTAGTTTTTGGTATTTGCAATGTTATGTTGAAGATTACCATTCTAAAACTAAGTTCATGAAATGGATTTAAATTAGGAAAATGCTTTGATGGGAAGTAGTAACTATTCTATACTGTGTTGTGGAAAACATGCTCCAACAGGTATAGAGGAAAATAATAATGTTAATAATAATAATAAAAAAATGCTCAGACAAATCACAAACATACATCCCACACAATACTGTATCTAATGTAACGTGAGTATCCTGTTCCGTCTTTTGTATTCAGTTTTCAATTGCATTTTCCAATAAGGCGATTTTTTCATCAGTCTGGAAGGATGCAAAGTGTCATTTCTTTGTAAGGCAAAACTTAACGGCATGCAAATAAACTACTATTATAATCACCCACATTACAAGCACATTTGGAAGGTGAAGTTGGAGAGATCATAATTCAGCGTGTCGTCTACTCAGATTCAAATTTTCCATAAGGAGTGGATAAATGTATAAATTAGACAGGATTACATTGGGGTGAGATTTTGGTTTTTCGTCAACATTACTCTGTAAATGAACCACATAGCTAGCATCAGTAAACTTGAACAATAAATAGTAGCTTAATTCAACATAGCACAGCACTGATGCGCAGGCTCCAGTGGAATGGGACTCTACAGGAAGTACTTTGCACACTGTTCACATTTTGGCAGTTTATTTTAAATAATTAATATATATTTATATATTTATAGAATTATATATATATATCACTGATTCTTGAGAATTTGCCTAAAACAGGTTTTAATTTTGAAAAAAAAAAGTTAGTTAAATTACAAAATCTGAAGGTATGTCATTATAGACCAAGGTCTTAGCTGCTCAGCAATGTACCGGTGCAACCTCCCCTTTTTGTATTTTTTTCATAAAATAGGCATTTTTCCAGTACTTATACAACGTTTTTTTAGGCCGAAATAGAAAAAGTATGCTTTTTTAATCCAACAACCATATTTTTGAATTACAACAGACTATTACTTTAATAACTACACCACTGAAGAAACATATTGTAAGCATATTTATTTAAAACAAATAAAAAATGAATCTGACGGTGTGACACTAATCTGACGGTGTTGACAGTGGTTTCATTACAACATAAAATTCCAAAATGAATACCACTCAAGTCTTGCTTGACAACTTTATTTAACTATTTGGTCCAAAAAGCCTCCGTTGAGGACCATTTGGAGGCTTTTTTCACCACTGTTAAGCAGAAAACCTGACGGAGGGTGACAACTGACGGTGGTGACAAAAATCTACTCTTTCACATGATATGCATGAATTGTTCACATTATCCACCCTGTTTGCATCCTATTGCTGGCTACTTCAAACCTCTTCTTAAAAAGTATACATTTATTTTATAATCTAATCTAATATTTTGTATACAAAAGAGACGGTGTTGACATGTTATGGTTGTGACAGTAGCAGTGTCCAAAAATATGAACAACTTTAAGAGAAAATAGCAAACTAATGGGAGCTTGAGTGATCTTAAAGCATGCAGTACGGCTGAAGGTTTGAAAATGAGGTCCTCAAGAATGTAGTTGACCTTGTAGTTGCCTGATTTTATTGCCTTTTATAAATATCTGACGGTGGTGACGAAAATGTGGGACACATTTTGAGCAGCCACGAAATAATAGTAAATATTGCTCAAAACGTACTGTTTGGAGTTTCTAATACATAATACAATGTACTCTTTCATGTGGTAAAGATATCATTAAATTAAATGATTGCTTTTAGTGTTTTTAATCAAGTCAAAATGATTATCTCCTATTCGAGGACAACTGATTTTGTAGGGTATGGGCCAGCATATAATCATTAAATTAATACAAAAATAAAATAAACCTTTAAAAGAACCTCACATTTGTGCAAAGGACCCCCTGATTATAACCTTGATTCTTTTTGTTCATGGAAATGGTATTCATTTCCAACAGAATCAGCACTTTTCTTAGTGAGACATGTTTTTGGCAAATTCTCAAGAATCAGTGATATATATATATATATATATATATATTTGTGCATGGTGTTTCATGTCTGAATGTGTGTGTGTGTGTGTGTGTGTGTGTCTGTCTGTCTGCATGTGTGTGTTTGTGTGTGGGACAACTCTGTAGTGTGGCAAATATTTGTCAGCAAATAACATTCTCATGCACACGAGTGTTTCAAACACAAGAAGCGGAATCTGTTGAAAGGTAGTCCAAGCATATTATAATCATAATTATAATGTTTTCTTCTTTTTATCAGTGGAAATAGCTGCAAACTGAATGGAACATTAATCTTCTGTGCAGTCCATGGCGCCTTCGCCTTTACCTCTTTCTCGCTCTCTCTCGCTCTCTCTCACTCTCTCTCTCTCTCACTCTCTCTCTCACTCTATCTCTCTCTCTCTCTCTCTCTTCCCCTTCCTCTTTCTGTACAAGTGAAGAAGAGAGGGTGGCTGCTCATTTCTGCAGGTCGCACTGCAGCAGTAATACAATAGACGGGTCGCTCTTGGCCGCTTCCTTGAACTCCTCCAGCGAGATCTGGTCGTCGTTGTTCTTGTCCATCTTGCTGAAGATCTTGTCCACGCGCTGCTCTGGCGTCAGGCCGTCTTCGTTCATCTTCATCATGATCACCGTGCCAACCATCTTATAGATAGCCTGCAGAGTGTGACAGGGAGAGAAGAAACAAACAAACAAACAAACCCAAGTAAGCACAGGTGCTCTTAAATCTTTCTTTGCAAAAAAATGAGGGTGGTGGTAGCAGAGTGGCTAAGGAGCTTGGCTAGAATGCAGTATCCGGTAAAAGTTGTGGCTTCAAGGCCCCAGCTGTGGCGCAACTGGCTGGGGCACCTGCACCGTACACCGGCGACCCGGGTTCGATTCCCGCGGGGAAGTCCTTTCCGTATCCCACCCCTTTCTATCTCTCCCATTCGCTTCCTGTCACTCTCTACTATCTCTTTCATTAAAAGGCATGAAAAGCCCCAAAAAATACATGTATACTTAAAAACAAAAAAAAAAAGTTGTGGCTTCAATTCCCAGCTTCCACCACTGTACCCTTGAGCGAGGCACTTAACCCCGAGTTGCTTCAGGTAAAAGTATCTGCTAAATGTAAATGCAGAAATGTTCATCACCTGGTTATGAGCTATATTTCATACTCTTTGGTTTCTTTAAGAGTAGGGGAAAAGAAAAAGAAAGCACTTTTCTTTTCTCCAACTGTGGTTGCACCTAGCCTGGTCCTACCATACTCTTGTGCATTCATAATGTACAGAGATTCTGGCCAATTTCCATTGCCAAGCGTGAACTTCCTTGAATGTGGATACTCTGTTGATGTTTAAAACTATTGGATCTGCCCAGAGCAACTCAGATCTGCCATTACCAATCGCTAACGTTTGGTCGTGACTTGACGTGCTCAAACTAGTGCACGACCTCAACATCATCGTTCTCAGCTACTCCCTCTGTTCGCTGATTGGACCTGCACATTTTTGTCTTGAGAAAACCCGCGAATATGCCGCAGACCCAGACTACGTAGTCAAGCGAAATGAATACTGAGCGGAAGTACGTAAGAAGGCGGAGCTAGGCTAGGTTGCAGGCTCCTTTCTATCTTCTGTGGAACTGTGTTTCCTAAATTCCCTGATGTCCCAAAAACTTCCAAACTGTCCCAAAAAAACAAGAGATGACAGTCTTTTTTTCATAGCTGTATTATACAGCAAGTCAAACTGCCTGTTTTTGTTTTTTTCAAACAGAAGTAGAATAAATAACTAGAGACTATCATCGACACAGGCAAGCATTCAACGTCAGAGGGGGGTAACAACAGACCACATGCACATATGGCCATTCGTCACAGTTCATCATTATCAATGGCCAGGCAGCTACTGTGTAGGGATGACTTCAGGGCAAGAAGAACAACTCTAAGAATGTAATGTAACTGTTCAACCTAATTAGGTTTCCTGGGGAAAAAGGCTGAGCAAGTTCATCAAAGTATGCCAAGTCTCGGCCGGGAACCACTGGCAGATTTGCCCAGAGGCAGCAGGGTTAGCGGACTCCTTATGAGGAAATACATATTAAAGTGCTATTATTCATTTTAAAGTGTGCATTAAAGGATGCGTGTGACCGACTTGTGAATTCAGAGCTTCAGAATTTCTTCACTGCTCAAGCTACTTTTGCGAAAAATAACAAAACAGCTAGTTAACAGGGCTTGTAGATATTAACCTATTCAAAACAGCTAGTTAACAGAGCTTGTTGACGTTCCGACTATCTAACACAGCTAGTTAACAGAGCTTGTTGACGTTCCGACTATCTAACACAGCTAGTTAACGGAGCTTGTGGATGTAAAACTAAACAGTGACATGATGTGGACTCTGTCACCTCAATGATCTCCAGCATCTCCACTCGTGTGATCTTTCCGTCTCCGTCCAGATCGTACATGTTGAAGGCCCAGTTGAGCTTCTGCTCAAAGCTGCCCCTGGAGGTGATGGACAGTGCGCAGATGAACTCCCGGAAGTCGATCGTGCCATCGCTGTTCTTATCGAAGGTCCTGAAGGCGTGCTGAGCAAACTTGGAGGCATCGCCGTACGGGAAAAACTGGGGAAAGAAGAATGGGAGAAAAGATCATGAGGTGATTGTCTGTTACGCCACATCTAAGATGACCACATCTAAGACAAGAAATCAAATGAAGAAATCACCACAAAGCTCTAAGATGTATAAACTATTACTTGGGGATTTGAGCAGTCATGGTGTTTGTTGGGTAACAGCATACATGGTTTTAAAATGTACTGACTTGACTTAACTATACAGACAAGCTGTGTGAAAGTGTTCCTGTTATTGTCAACACCTTTTAGTCTCCTGCTTGGGGCACCACCGTTCTCTTTTCCCCACACTGTTGTCAGTCATTCCAGTTTATGAGCAAACAATTTGCCCTCGGACACGACTGTAATGGAGTTTTATTGTGTTTCATTTCATGCATTACACTTAATTGAATTGTGGTATATTGTCTGTGATCGAACTGGACAGAATGAAGTGTCAAAAGCAATTATTTTCCAAGAGCGACGAGGGGCACTGTTACGCAACATCCTGGGACTTTCCTGGGCTCTGTACTTCGCTAATAATCCGCTCATTTTTTCCGATCTAAGAAATGTATGTGGGGAAACACAGCCAGCCTCCCTGCAAACTAAAGTGACAGGTTTTTATTTGGAATGCTTATAATATAAATACACCATAATCTGGCACACTTATAAATATAAAGAATGTCTGAATATTTACTTGTATGAGTGCACCTCTGTCTGTGTGCATGTGAGTGTGTGTGTCTGTGTGCATGCCTCTATGTGAGTGTGTGTATGTGTGTGTGTTTCTGTGTGTGTCTGTGTGTGCCTCTGTGTGTCTGTGTGTGAATGTGTGTGTATGTGTGCGTGTGCATGCTTGTGCGTATGCATGCTTGTGTGTGTGTGTGTGTGTGTGTGTGCGCGCGCGTGTGTGTACGTATGTGTGTGTGTGTGTGTGTGTGTGTGTTAGGCTGACACAATACTAGGCTGTGATAATGGGCTGCAATGCGGATCTATAGTCAAACTGACATGTAGGGTACCAGGTACAGCAGCTAGGGGCAGCAAAGAGCTGTTTCTCTTTGAAGAGTAGGAGCACTTTTTCCATTTCTGACTCTCTTTCTCTGTCAATCTAACAAACACACAATCTCTCTCTCTCTCTCTCTCTCTCTCTCTCTCTCTCACACACACACACACACCCATACTGTACACACTCATGATTTTTCCAGTTCATGATTATCTCTAGCATACAAAGGAATCTCATTGTGCTGGTCTTCCTGTCTTTAAGAAGCCAGGTGGCTCTCTCATTTTTTCTCTAAGTATTTCACACACACACACACACACACACACACACACACACACACACACACACACACACACACACACACACACACACACACACACACACACACACACACACACCACAGTTTATCAATCAGTAGGAAGTCCTCATGAACAAATAATCGCATGTATATGAACACCCTCATACTTTACATAACTCCACACAGTCCACCACGGATATTTCATAATTCACACTGTCACATCTAATTAGTATTCAATGGACATCAACAGCCAGATGCAGCTCTCAAAGGAGGGGAGATATTAGGAGTAGTTACTTATTCAGCACAATCTGTGTCAAAGTGTGATATGTGTCAGAGAGGAGAGAGAGAGAAAGTAGGGATAGATATGCAGAGAGAGAAAGAGAAAGAAAAAGAGAGAGAGAGAAGGAAAGAGGTAACGAGAGACAGAGAGCCAGAGAGAGAGAGAGAGAAGGAAACAAAGAGGCAACGAGAGAGACAAAGAGAGAGAGAGAAACAAAGGGAGAGAAAGAGAGAGAGATTGTGTTTTTGTGTGAAGCTGTCTGTCAGTCTCCTGAGCTTCATTGTGTGACGCTGTCTGTCTTACGTGGGCTTCAGTACAGATGACTGCAGTATGCTCAGTCACAAACACTGCAGCCATAGATTCCCCAAATGCCCCCCACAGAGGATGAGCAATTCATTAGCTCTGACCTCCCACCAGCGTGCACTGTGGAGCCAGAATAAGGACCCAAACACACACACTCACACACACACACATGCACATTCACACATACACACACGCAAACACGCACACAATCACACTCACGCACATGCACACATGCACAAACACATACACCATCACACACACACACACACACACACACACACATGCACACATGAACACATGTGCAAACACACACACAGGGAAACCTACTCATGTATACAAAGAAACATGCTGTTGATTTAGAACACATCGGACACTCTCTGTCTCCCTCTCTCTGTCTCTCTTTCTCTCTCTCTCTTTCTTTCTCTCTCTCTCTCGCTCTCTCTCTCTCTCTCTTTCTCTCTCTCTCTCTCTCTCTCTCTCTCTCTCTCTCTCTCTCTCTCACACACACATATACTGTACGCACCAGAGGATCAGCCACTATCTCACTGCTCTCTGTAAGCCGATGCCCAGGGTTACGACTGTTCCTGACTCACCAAACCTCAATTAGCCAGCTTGAGTCAAGAGACACCCCCCGCAACACACACACACACACCAACTTGCTCTGGGTGCGATTACACCCCGCTGCTCACCATTATCATCCTACTGTGTCCCCATCTCCACAGGAGGAAAAGGGGTTTGCCGTACCTGTAATACCTGCTGTAATACCTGGTGTAATCCACCTGTAATGCTCAAGGCTGACAGGGGTGCGAGAGGATAAAGCACACGATCGCAAATAAGTGTTTGTGCTCCCACTCGCTTCTGTTAGCTGCTTTCTGTCTCAATTTTTCTGCTGTTCTTTTAGCCATTTAGCCTTTTCTCATTGACTTTAAGTTTCTACTAGACAGAGTAAGCTTCCATTCAACCATCTGTTGTTGTACCTTTAGGCAAAAAATAAGAATATGCAACTATACTGCCCCACAACTTCTGAGCAGGACCAGGATTTATTTTTGCAACATACCCGACCAAACATAAATACTGAAGTCAATAGAATTGAGTTTGAAGTGCTTAAAAGCACAGATGAAAATGTGTGGCATGCCAGCTTAAGGTTTTATGGCAAGCATATCAGTTCACAACAGAAGCCAAAGGGACAGCATCTTGTCTACACTTCACGCTGTACACAAACACAGAAATGTGCACACGCACACATACACACTTTGCATGTAAAGGACACATTCACAGCAAATGTCATTCTTTTCAAGGTCTTTTCTCTTGCATTATGACACTAATCTGTAGTGTTTCCCTAAACACACACACACACACACACTCTCTTTCTCGACATGCAATCTTCATACAACGCTTCATTTTTTTGCTTTCTAGTTGCAGATTCATCAAATCCCTTGTGTTCTCTCTCTCTCTCTCTCTCTCTCCTTATGGCACTAATCCGCAGTGTTTCCCCACGCGATGCTGCTGACGCAAGCAGCTCTGACCAGCCGCTGTGCCTGTCCCTCTCCTCACGGAGCTGCGGCCGAGCCTGCTGCCCTGACCTCCCCCCGGAGGGATGGAACAGACTCGGAGGCCTGCCCAGCCCGGTTCTGCCAGGAAGTGCGGCCCGCTGTGATGTACCGAGAGAGCCGGCAAAGCCCAACTCTCATGGGGCTCGCCCTTCTGTTAAGTACGGACACACCCTTCCCAATGCAGAGTGAAGGCGAGTGTTTCTGCACTTGCATGTGTGTGTAAGTGTGCGTGTGTGTGTGTGTGTGTGTGTTGCTTTGGGACTTTTGATGTATGGCAGTGGGTGAAGGCCAGACACGCTCTGGTATCAATAGCCACTGACACATTCACACATACCTACACAAACAGCAAAAGACACTGTCACATACACACACACACACACACACACACACACATTGCTACTGCTGGCACAAAATGTGGCAGGTTATGAAACACTTTGTTATGTAAAATCAGGCGAAAAAAAAAAAAAACTAAGTATGTAGGGCAGGAGTGAGCGTCCGGGGGACGTGAAATTCTCTTTTTAAGTTTCCGTTCCGGAGTGCGCTCATGTCTTCACTCTCTCTTCTTCCCCTCTCCTCCATTCCTCCTCCTACCCCTCCTCTCTTTCTCCTCTCCTCCTCCTCCTCCCTTCCCCTCCCTCCCTCCCTCCACTACTCGGTGGTGAAGGAATCCAGAAACGACAGGCGATATAAATAGGTTCCACTTCCAGCACTTGGGTGCCACTTCACCTGACAGGACCAGTTGAAAAAGAGCTCTCTTCACATGATGAGCCGGGAACGTCCGATCGCCGCTTAATGACCACCTTTCAAGCCACCGCGGCTCGGAAGGGGAAACCACAGCCATTCTAGCTCTCCAGGCTCCGATGGAGGGGGGGGGGGGGAATACGTCTCTTTGACTTTGATTCGAGAAGCGATGCTACAAAATACCAGGCTATGAAACATGTTGTCATGACGACATCTCTTAGCCAAGGTCAGAAACATACAGTATATGACTGATCTTTATCTGTGAGAATTGTTGGTAGGTGCTGAGTCGTAAGGATAAGCAGTCATTTGCATGCAGGTTTGCGACCACGCTGATAAGGCCTTCTGGCTTTTCCGCATGCACCTTGTCAGCTGTTTCCAACCACCAAATAGCCTAGTATTACTGTAACAGCTGGCCTGGTATAGAAGATGCAAGTCGTTTCTACATGAACATGCACACACATGCGTAGAAAAATACCACTTGAATGCCTGGTATGGATAGGCCTGCTAATCAATATGAGAACGGATACTTTTTAAAAAATGAATTACATCACATTCACATTGTATTACATTACATTATATTAACCGTAATTTCCCAAGTATTGCCCACAGCTTATACATTTCTTCACCTATGAGGTTAATACACAGGGGCAGATACTAACCATTAATATGGTTTTGTTTCTTTTAACTCGCACAAAACACGGTCTTGCGGCTTATACACAATGCGGCTAATACACAGGAAATTACTGTAACCAACTCCCAGACTCTCAGAAGGGAAACAATCAAGGTAGAGCGTGATAAGGACAAGTTAGTGCAGCAGTGAGTGTTACTTCCATACAGTCAAGTGTCAGTTCTAGTCAGGTGCTAAATGCTAGAATGATCAAGTCTAGCTCTACAGTAGATAGTGCTACGATTGGAGATACTCTCTGAAGAGCTGGGTCCACAAACTATGCCATAACCTCAGTCTATGCCACCGAGAACTCTGCCTTTCAGCCTTTCTGGGCTTTCTCAGAGTAGGGGAATCTAAATAGCTTAAGAGGTTGGAGTGGGTGGATAGGCTAGGGTTATGAAAATAATGCAAATAGGTATATAATTGTAATTTCACAATGACAGTGGACTCAGAATTACAAGTACAATGGGTAGGGTGATGCTCATCAAGATAGACCATGGATGTGTGTGTGTGTTTGATTAATGGCACTCACAACCTTGGCTTGACTAATGACTTGCCTAACCTGAGCTGATCATTATGAAGAGAATATTCCTTTCTGTTCAACATCACCACCTGCTTAAAAAGCACAGTGTCAGTAACTAAAGGCAATACCTCTGATAAATCCCTTTCAAACGAGACACAGAGAAGCCATGACTCACAACTTGATGGAAGTTACCTTACCACAAGAGTCTCTTTCTCTCTCTTTGCTTTCTTTGCCCTGAAGAAGGCCAATATGTCCACAACGCGTAGGCCCATGTGCTTTTAACTACTTGCCATGTTTAATTAAAAGCTTTTTCCATATATTTCATTTTTGTTTTTTTTTGTCGTTACAAAAGAGCACCTGTTTGAAGTGATTACTGACAATGGCCTACTCGTAGCGCTCAGAGCCATTTAATATTTTCCCCTCTTTGCTCTGTGTTTAACTCGCTGCTTTCCTCCCCTTCTCCTTGTAGGGAGCAGAAATGCTGTCTTTGTAAAGTGCTTTTGCAGTTTGCCACAACTTAAGGATAACAGGGCCATTACCAGTCTGTAATGGGCTCTGTACCATAAAGTCTCCAAGTCACTTTGTGAGAACAGTGAGTGTGCTATTACTAATACAGAGGCCTCATACAGAGCTTTTTAGCACTGTCTGCACCACGGTTGAACAACATTGTCACGGCCAACAAGTGAGCCAGTGATTTCACTTGTATGTGTGTGTGTGTGTGTGTGTGTGTGTGTGTGTGTGTGTGTGTGTGTGTGTGTGTGTGTGTGTGTGTGTATGTGTGTGTGTGTGTGTGTGTGTGTGTGTGTGTGTGTGTGCTTGTGTTTGTGTCTGTGTGTGTGTGTGTGTGTATATGTGAGTTATGATGAGTGTGTGAGATTCTCAATACCATTTGTCAGAAAATGGCCTGATGCCATAAAAGGTGATCCCGCTCCATTGTCATGTTCATGTTGCTCTGGGGATGGCGTCATTGCAGCATTGTCCATAGAGGCCTGTACTTTATGACCCAACAATAAAACTGCAGGTTTTATGCTCTCAATTTGAAATAAAGGGACGCAGAGGGCCAGACAGGCATGACACCCCCCACCCCCCCTCACACATACACACACACACACACACACACAAAAGAACAGTGTTCTCACTGCCACTGCTGTAGCAAAAAAGTCCAATCGAAATAACAAATTTGAGATCCAAGATACACCTTTACTGCAAATACCAGCAACATAACCAGATATACTCATGTTAAGAAACATCTATCTCAATCATGGAGATATGAGTGCTGCAGTATGTCAACAAGGACAGTTATTGCGTAATAAAAGGACCACTTTATCAACAGTGATAACATTGCCATGCCACAAATGTGGATTTTCATGGCACAGAAATCTCAGCTATAAGACGATCACAATGAATGATGTGATAGCATAAAAATATTGCTCTGGTTACGGCCTGTTGTCGAAATGCAAAGATAAAACGGATGCCATATAATACCCTGGTCCCTGACAGAACGTTTGTAAATATGGCCAAAACAGACTTGGTCAAAAAACATCTATCGTAAGTTTCTGCCACAAGGGTGGCAGAGAATATTCATGCACAAGTTCTTTAATAAATGTCTGACTGCAATTATACTGCACACATGGTGACAGACACCATGCATTTGTGCCACACAGAGCTTTAGATGAGCGTTTCACCTGCTGTCTGCGTGCATGTCCATTTGTGGAAACAACATCAGTAGCAACTACTGTAGGTGCTTAGCCGTAACAACAATCTATGCTGTGAAGTCAAAAAACTCATCACAGGGTTGAAAAATATGTTTTGCTCTGTTCAGAAACAGAAAAAAATGTAGCTTAAGTGCATGCAATCACTGGGAGTGTCCTCAGCACTTGGACTGTGATTATCACGCGCCTGAGAACTGTCATTTCATTTTCTAATTAGGCCTGCCAAGCTGAAGATGTCAAATTTGACCATCCTTATAAAAATTCATGTCGAGCCAAGCAAGGCGGCACACATAAATATTTATTGCCGATTTCTAGATTGGCCCTCTGGGCATGACATGCTGTTTAGACACTTGAAAAGTTTGTTCAAAAAGAAAGTATTAGCTGTAAATATGAGCTATCATTGGCTGATACTTAAAAATGCAAATTAATTGCTATTCATTCTGTAGGCTATTACTCAGTCATAGAGCCCATTTTTACCATGGTGGAAATTCTATTTGGCCTTTGGGAAAGCCTTTACATTCAATTATTCACAAGGAAGTCAAGTCATTAACACCAGCATGTGAACTGTGACTCCAATGTGTTACCACACTTGTACAGCGCATCACGGCAGTCGTACATTCGGACAAAAAAAAAAAAAAAAATATATATATATATATTCCAAAACATCTGACTTATTTTGACATTACTGGATTCATCATGTCAAACTACGGGGACTTCAGGGGCACACTGATGGCTTTTTTTGGACGCTCTGAATTTTGCATGGAATACCAAATGCCTGACTGCCTCTCAACTTAACTTTTTTATACAATCCAACACAAGTTTGCACAACACTGGCGTGCACGACATTTGGTCTGTTTCAGCGTTTCTGAAAAAGAGCTCTCTGACGAACGACGCCGAGCCATGTGGGTCAGACGGACGCCGCTGACCACCGCTCCCGCTAGGAGGGGCGCTCGGGCCGGCGCTCTCCCACTCCATTACGAGTCGGACGGATCGCCGTCCCAGACGGCAGGACCCCCAGACCCCCGTGGCTCCGGCCCGCCTCCCCAGCAGCACTCTGTAATGGAGGCCATCTAACAATGTCAGGACAGGAAGAGCTATTCTTAGCCCGGGACGAGACGCCACTCTCAATCATGGGCTCTGACATAGGCTCGCAT
>NC_085005.1:8664029-8706529 GCF_963854185.1 Sardina pilchardus | reverse complement strand
CATTCCTCCGCTAATCCCAGGTCAGATTACCTTTTCAAACGGCAGCGTTTTTCATTATATTAGTGTCGGGACGTAAGCCCACCACGGGCCACAACACCCGATATGACTCATCTCACTGACGAGTTCATTATTCGGATGATTCATTTATTATTTTGTACTTATTGCAACAACAAGCACAAATGATTCGCCTTGCTTCCCCCGTGCTGGCTTGTTTGTGCGGGGAGTCCGACACGGGAGCCGGTGTGTGTATGTGTGTGTGGGTGTGTGTGGGTGTGTGTGTGTGTGTGAGGGGGGGGAGACACTTAGCTTTTCTGAGAATTCTCAAAGCGCTGCGCAAGTCATGAGCTGTATCCAGTAACAAAATAGAATAGCAGGCCCGGCCACAGAGGGAGGGCTGTTTTTCTGCCCCCGGAGGTATTTTGCGGCTTTGGTGTCTGGCTCTTAGTAGGGCCGCTCGATTATGGCAAAAATCATTATCACGATTATCAAACACAATCACACTGCGATTTTGGAGCTCCTCCACTTTCAAAACTTTTTACATTTTTAAATGACATTTTTACATATAATTCCGCAGAAAAACATGCATGCAAAAAGATAATGCTCACGACAAGTCAAGGGAAAAGGAGAGCACTGTTGACACTGAATGTAGCAAAACAATCATTATTATCATGTTGTTTTCATAATTGTTGGAAGTCATAGTCACGATTAATCAATTACTTTGATTAAATGCACAGCACTAGGTCTTAGCTACAGCCGAACGTCGACAAAACATGAGGCAAAGGAAAGAAGGAGGCCAAGATGGATTCCAAGCCTCCAAACGGCCAGACGCCCACCCTCCCAGGCCCCGTGCCTCCCCGACACCTTCCTTGGACTCCTGAGCTACTGTTGCCCAGAGAGACATGAGGAGATGAGAGGAGATAAGGAGGGAGAGCCGTAATGAGAGGGCCTGCGGAGTGTCTGGCACCAAGGAGGAGAGGGGAGATGTGTGTGTGTGTGTGTGTGTGTGTGTGTGTGTGTGTGTTAGGGGGGGGGGAGGTGGTGTTCACCTCCTTAAGAGCATGTGGTGTAGGAGGGGGGGGGGGAGGAATGGGGGAATAACTCCCTCACAAAGCCATTCATCCCTCCATCACACAGCCTCACAGATGGAGGAGAGAGGAGTGGGGGGGGGAGTGAGAGGTGTAGGAAGATCAGAGAGGTGAGACAGAAATTAGAGGTGGGAGGAGAACCTGAGGCGAGGCGAGGAGGGGGAAGGGAGGACGGAGAGTGGAGAGAGAAGAGACGACGGATTTGAAAAGAGTGGGATAGAAGAAAGGGAGACGGAGGAAAGTGGTGAAAAGAAGAGACGAGATGAGAGGAGAGGTGAGGTGAGCAGAGGTAAGAGCTGCAGTGGGATCTGAGGGGGGGGCAGAGAAAGGCACACACACAAAAGGCCAGGTTAGGGGGGGGGGGGAAGGAGGAAGGGAGAGGAGATAAAAACGACAGGTGCAGAGCGTGATGACACAACTGAGCGGAGCAGCGAGAAGAGTGAGCAGATGAGAGGAGAGGGGAAAGAGATAACACATGAGAAACAAGGAGAGAGAGAGGGAGAGAGGGAAAAGAGAAACAAGGAGAGAGAGAAAGAGAGAGGGAGAGAGAGAGGGAAAAGAGAAACAAGGAGAGAGCAAAAGAGAGAGGGAGAGAGAGAAAGAGAACTCATGAGGAGAGGAAAAAGGGGAAAAACATGATATACAAGGAGAGAGGGAGAGAGAGAGATAGAGACAAAGAGAAAGAGAGTGAGAAAGAAAGAGAGAGAGAGAGAAAGGGAGAGAGCAAAAGAGAGAGAGAACTCATGAGGAGAGAGAAAGAGGGAAAAAACATGATATAGGAGGAGAGAGAGAGTGAGGGGGAGAGAGAGAAAGAAAGAGAGAGAGCGAGGGAGAGGGAGAGCGAGAGCTTGGTCCCTGAACTATATTCTCGTCTGTATTGAGTGCGAGAGGCCTGAGTGCCCGTGCGGAGACTGGAGCTGGCTGCTAGAGCAAGTACTGAACCGATGCAGTGTTACGTAAAAAAGCTTTTTAGCCTGCCACAGGGGCCAGAGCCAGGGCTGGGCCCACAGCTCGCCGTAACGTACCGTACCGTACCACACCACACCCCAGCACCCCAGCACACTCTCAGCACCCCAGCACACTCTCAGCACCCAAGCAAACCGCACCGCACCACAGCGCACCACACCGTGACCGCACTGCACTGCACACAACCCCACCACGGCACACTGCACTGTACTGTGCCCCACCACACCCCACCCCACCACAGCACACTACAGCACACTACAGAGTACCCCACCAGAGCACACTACACCCCACTACAGAGTACCCCACCACAGCACAGTACACACCACTACAGCACAGTACACCCCACCACAGCACACCCCAGCCCACCACAGCGCACTACAGCACACTACAGAGTACCCCACCAGAGCACACTACACCCCACCAGAGCACACTACAGCACACCACAGAGTACCCCACCACAGCACACTACACCCCACCACAGTGCACCCCACCACAGCACACTACAGCACACCACAGAGTACCCCACCACAGCACACTACACCCCACCACAGTGCACCCCACCACAGCACACTACAGCACACCACAGAGTACCCCACCACAGCACACTACACCCCACCACAGTGCACCCCACCACAGTGCACCCCACCCCACCACAGCACACTACACCCCACCACAGTGCACCCCACCCCACCACAGCACACTACACCCCACCACAGTGCACTACACCCCACTACAGCACACTACACCCCACTACAGCACAGTACACCCCACCACAGCACACTACACCCCACCATAGAGTACCCCACTACAGCGCACTGCGCTGCACCCCAACCCACCCCAGCGCACTCACAGCCCAAAGAGTCCCAATCATTCAACCAGAGGGTGAAAACAGGCACCGATTAGTGTTTATCGCGCGGCCGGCAAACAAAATGTAATTGGCATTTTATAACTGCCAGTTAAGAGCTCTGACGGGGGTAAAATGTTAAGTTTCCCTGACAAAAATGCGAGTGAGGCTGGAAATCACTTTGCATAATCTACGCTCTCTCTGAGCCGCGCAGGCTACGAGCTAAAGGCAGAACAAGCGCTGTGTGCGCGCGAGACATTATTCAAGTATCAAATCATGAGCCACTAGAGGCATACACACACACACACACAGAGCACACACACACACACACACACACACACACACAGCACAAGGCAGCTCTGCTTTATTGAGAGCAATCGGTGTGTGTTTCAGAGGTCCTTCATCCTTCACCATCACCATCCTCTTCCTCTTCTTCCTCACCACTGGTTGTATGTCTCACTGCAGCGTGAGCAAGGGCAGCACTGATTGGATTCTAGCAATGAGTGCATAAGAGGTGTGTGGGTATCTGAATGTGTTTTGTGTGTGTCTGAATGTGTGTGTGTGTGTGTGTTTGACCCTGTGTGACCCTGTGTGTGTGTGTGTGTGTGTGTGTGTGACCCTGTGTGACCCTGTGTGTGTGTGTGTGTGTGTGTGTGTGTGTGTTTGTGTGTGTGTGTGTGTGTGTGTGTGTGACCCTGTGTGACCGTGTGTGTGTGTGTGTGCGTGTGTGAGTGTGTGTGTGTGTGTGACCCTGTGTGACCGTGTTTGTGTGCTCATTTGTGTTTGTCAACAGGGAAGGTAGGTGTGGCCCACTCGTAGATGCTGGTAAGAGGCGGAGCGATGTCATCCGGCTGTGACAAACTCAACATGCCGCCTGCAGCCATAGATCACTGAGCCTCGGCCGGCTAGACTGGCGGAGAGACCTTGAGCTGACATTGGGGGAGGGAGTGCTGTGTGTGTGTGTGTGTGTGTGTGTGTGTGTGTGCTCTGCTTCTGCATGTCCATGTATCTGTGCTTCTATGTGTACAGGTGTTTGAGCATGGAGTGATTTAATCTGTGTCTCTGTTAGTGTGTTCGAGAGAGAGAGAGTGTGTGTGTGTGTGTGTGTGTGTGTTTGGGTCTGTACATGGGTTGTGTGTGCCTGTACTATTCTGTGTGTTCATGTGTGACTCGGTCAATGTCTCTTTAAGTGTGTGTATATGTGTGTAATTGTGTGTGTGTCTGCGTGTGTGTGTGTGTGTGTGTGTGTGTTTGTGTGTGTGTGTGTGTTTGCTTGTGTGTGTGTACACATCTGCTTCTCTGTGCGCGTGAATTGGGCCGCATGCTTGCTTGCCTAATCTGTAGGAACATCGCAGCTCATTTCTTTTCCACACAGCTCTCCTCTGCCATGATGTCACAGGAGGTCACCAGATCATTGGATGGTGGGTAGGCGGGGGGTGGGGTCGGAACTGTCATCACCCAGGGAATCGAAGCTGCCGATCATAATGGCAGAGTTGCCTGCAATCGCAGTGATTTTAGGGGCCTAAACCAACATGGCTTCAACCAAGCAAAACCCATCCCCTTGACTCAGAATTCAGAATTCCCTTCAAAAGAAGGAGTTTTGCTGAGTCAGAACCCATAGACATAGTTATGAGGACAATTCCGAAGGGTAAGCCCCCATCCGGTAGAGGTTACTCCTGCTCCATCCCCCCTCGTACTGTCATCAGAGAATGAAATGCTATCCTATTGATTACTGAAACAACGCATGCCCCGTGTGGAGGAAACGACCTTGCCTGACATTGAATTATGCTCCTTCACCGCCACTCCCTGCTGCCATTTAACTAATAGATCCTTTAATTAACCTAAAGGGATTTTCGCTTCTGAATGAATCCCTTGCTACTTCAAATGGCACACATCTCCTCCGTTTAACAGGCACATAGGTCAGGCACACAGTCATTTTTGGCATAACTGTATGAGCAGATGTTTCAGTTTGACAGATAAGACGTGACCTCTAACGCACGGAGAAAACATACTAGAATACATACCATGCGCAGTGCACCAATGCCTTGGAACAAATGGAACTCTGTGGTGGTCAACTGTAAGTAGATTGGTTTGCATGAGCGAGTGAGTTGGCCAGTATGTAGTTTTGTGTGTGTGTGTATGTGTGTATTTGTGTGCACGATACGTAGGTCTTGCTTTAGCGGAGCTAGAAAAAAAAAGCAGCGTCGTAAAAGGGAAGGGACGAGCGTGATTTTTCTAGGCCACCGTTAGCATGCATGACATTTTCGCGAAAAGGGCCTAAATGACGCTGGTCACACATTTCCTTTGGCATTAGGCGGCGGAGGGGGAGGGCTAATGACTCTAAAGGTCAGTGGGAGAAAACACTCTCCTTCACTCCACCTGTTCGTAGCCGCCACAACAACAACTACCTGCTGAAAAGCCAGCCGAGTGTTCGCACTTCCTGCTAAAGATAAGACTCCACTCAAGCAGGAAGTTAAAGTTCAGCTGACTTTTTACAAGATCTTCATGCTAGTGTAAGAAAGGCGCATTTAAAAAAAAAGAAATGACAAGTGTATTGTTAGTATGACACGAATGAAAAATCCCTTAGTTCCCAAGGTAAAACCCGAGTCATGTTTAAGTTGACTTGAAATCATGAGGTAAGCTCGAGATGGCATTTTTGAGCTTGAGGGGTTTCTTTGTGTGATTTCACGAGATGTCTGCCTGACGTGTGTGAGCCCGTCTCAGCTGGGGAGGTGCAGGTGCAGGTGGGCTTGTCAGCGAGCCTCACTAGGAGGCCCACAGGAGCGCAGCCTCCCTGTCAGCAGCTCATAGTCAGATGGACCTGGCTCTGACCTGGCCCCTCTCCACCAGTGCTGCTGCTTTACGCCTTTCTGCTCGCTGACATACACACACACACACACACACACACACACACACACACAGAGTTAGACAGTCAGACACACACAAACACAAACACACACACATACACTCAGAAACTCACACACACTCAATCAAGACACTCAGATACACACATACACACACACATTCAGACACACACTCACTCAGAAACTCACACACACTCAGACACACACACACATGCACGTCACTCTCAGACAGACACCACCTGCAGCCGAACTAATGGCAGCAAGTGGGATCAGGAGATGGATGAAGCGGCCCTTTTTTGTTTGTCTCCAGTCTGTGGTGGAAAAACAGCGGCTATTTTTAGTGGGACTGTGGATATTGTGCGTGATGCACATGTGGACTTTCAGCATGCGAGTATGTCTGTTTGTGCGCACGTGTGTGTGCATTGGTTTGCATGAGCGAGTGAGTTTTGTGTGTGTGTGTGTGTGTGTGTGTGTGTGTGTGTGTGTGTGTGTGTATGCGTGCTTGCGTGTGTGTTTGTTTGTGTGTGTATGTGTGTGTATCTGTGCGTGTGTGTGCATGTGTGTGTGTGTGTGTGTGTGTGTGTGTGTGCATGTGTGTGTGTGTCCATATCTGTGTTTTCTCATGCACTATGTGATGGTGATGGCGGTTTACGCACGACTCAGTGCATTCAGACACAGTGGTCTCACAGGGACCTCAATTCGATATGAACACCTGGTCAGTCCAGACACCAAAACGCACTCAACACAAGCAGAACAGAACATAGGGATTCTGGTTTTAATGTCCAGGAGCATATTCGGATCAACTCATCTCGACTAACCAAGTGAATAACCAAGTAACTAACTCAGTAATATCATATCTACCCATAGAAATCCCAAACACAAACACAGAAGACTGCAACTCTGTTTACCACTGCAAGAGAAAAGACAAAAAAAACAACATCGTTTGGATTTTGGGTTGATTTCTGAAACAAATGGGAGCCACTGTAGTGGAAAGTCCTATTGGCGTATTGCTCTTGTTTGGCTTCCCTCTGCGTGAGGAGGCTTGCTTTTTAACCTATGGTTTATAAAAGGGAAAAAAAGCTGCTGTCTTGGTGGGAAAATCATTACGGCCATGGAGAGTTATGACCACCATGTTGGCATAGACCAGCCTCTTTTTCCCAGTGACCCGCCTGCAGCAACTCAACGCACTGGACCAGAATGCATTGCATCAATCCGGGTCAGCACACCCTGTTGTCAGATCACTGGGGTTCGATCAGGTGTGTGTGCATGTGTGTGTGCATGTGTGTTTGTGCGCGCATGCTTGTCAATGTGTATAGCGAGAACTCACTGTCACCGGATTGATATTGACAATACGCTGGCACTTTTACCAACTTTACGTATGTCACATCTGCCAAAATCCAGAATTCTGTAACCCAACCGATTAAACTCTATAAACAGGAGCACTGTCATCTATGCCAAGAGCTTAGGAAACTGTTTTACAATATTTCAAATGTGTAAACTATTTCATTTTACATTTTACAAAGTGAGTTCACGTATTTCGGTCTCTGAGGGGTCCTTCTCAATTACGCTTCTCTCAGTCTCGCTCTCAGTTCTAGAAGATTTTCACTTTGAGGGCGCTGTTCAAATGGCTCATATCAAGGCACATACTGTTTACTGATCTGATATCATTTCAAAAGGCTAACTGAGAAAACATTGGAGACTCTCTTCCCCACCTCTGCAGACGCTACCAGTTCACGGATTCGGAGCTTTTTTCTGAGGATTTTTGAGTTTTCAGGCTCTTACATTCTGGGTTTTGGTTCTCAAATCTCAATACATAATGTATGGCGTTGACCCTTCATACTTTTCTATACCACAACACACACAGGCTGCACAAAATGATGTGTCCAAGCTTCACAGCGCATCACTGACAAATCAGTGGCATCACCCCTGACCGCCATAGCGCTTGAGCAGATCTGCACCATCACTGGTTTCCATGCCAACACGGCTCTCATTAGTGTTTGGCTAACACTCACGGCCACTTTAAAATTCACCCTTGCATCCCTTCGCACCGGCACATCAACCGTCGTTAGAGACAGCGCAATAGAATATGTTCTGTGCGCCGCCGAGAAAAACAAACAAACAAACAAATAAATGAAACGTGCCCACTCTTACTCTAATTTGTCTCCTGCCAGAGCAGACAAAAACATTCTCTCTTGCCGATGTCATTTGTTGTCGGGTGGATCTGTTGCCCCGACCTCCCCATTAGCAGAGTCACCTATGAGTCATCGTGAAAATGGTCAAGCTAAATCAAAGCTGTTTAGAGCAATCCCCTCGGAGTCTGACTGCCTGAACTTAGTCATTCGTATTTTGACAACACGCAGATTAGATTCTCTCCAGTATTCCAGTGAAGTGTAGACAAGCATGATATTACCTCGTTTCTTCAGATGATTTATTTAGCATATGCAACAGTTTGAGTAGCTTATTATTCATAACGAGAATTTAATGTAGCTTGAGCTGCTGTGTTCACGTGTTTCTTAATATGTAGAAACCAAATCTAGTCTTCTGTTTTTCTTTGTTTGGCTGGAGATAACCCCAACTGTGACCACAGACAGGGTAGTGTCAAACACTCAACTGCCTTTAAATACCACAACAGCCCTAATGTCAACAATAAAAAACCCAGAGGAACTTATCCATAAGTCTCACAAAGCACCAAACAAATAACTAGCCTCATGAGAACTTAATATGGCTCCAACCTTCTGCATGGGCACATATGTTACAGCTCCGTGGAGAACAGACCATGGTTTACATTACATAATCCCTCAGCTGTTACTTGTACATGGAGACCAGCATAATTGCAATCCCAGGGTCATTTGAATGCAGATTCTATCGGAGGTATTAGCGGGCGGCGAGGGTATGGCGGCGTTTCCGACATGTTCTCTCCACCACACGGGGAGTGAAGCGAAGCCTGTCTGACGCTGGCAGCTCAGCCCCGGCGCTAAAGGCATCGCTCAGCAGAGCTACCCTCCTAAGTCCATTACATGACTCTTTATCAGTGTTGACACAGCTAGAACATCCCCGGGACCTATGCCAACGACCCACAACCCCGACACACACACACACACACATACACACACACACAGATACACTCACACGCAGACAGACTACCACATAGAGAAATGCAAATACTGTGTTTAAATATACACATAAACAAAAAATGGAGTGTACACACGTGCTTCATTACAAGTGTGTTTGTGTGTGTGTGTGTGTGTGTGTGTGTGTGTGAGTGGCAGATTGAGTGCCAGTGTGTGTGTGTCCGTGTCTGTTCGTGTGTGTGTGTGTGTGTGTGTGTGTGTGTGTGTGTGTGTGTGTGTGTGTGTCCATGAAAGAGGAACTACTAGGACATACATCAGAAGGAGTTCACACAGGGATCACCTGCGAGCTTACAAATAGCTCCCAGAGCTCAACACCTCCCGACACGACACAGGGGTGAAATATGACAGGCTGATGTATTGCTGTGAAAACTTTTACACATCGTTTCAAAACATACTTTTCATACTCAAGCTGACAGTTATATGATACACACACATACGCGTGCGCACACGCACACACGCACACACGCACACACACACACACACACACACACACAGATACATACATCAACTCTCTCACTCTCCGTCTCTCTCCCACTCACACACACATTTCTTCTGTAGCCTGTATGCTTTCGACTTACACTACAGTAAGTGTCTAATTTCTGTGGAATGAAAATCTTTAGAGAGTGATTTAAATAAAATAGGATTATTCAGATTGCAGAAACCCCACTGAAAAAATACACCTCATTACGACACAGTAGCAGCCTTCTCATAAAAGATGAAATGTGTTTACATGGGCGCTTCCGCACAAGATATATACAGTTGTGTAAGGCCTGTGTTATTTATCATGGCTACAAGCTTGCATGTCCAATTAGAAAAACATTGATTATCATAGTAAAGACCCGTTTTGCAATGCTGGCAGCTTTTATGTTTGTGTTTCCTCGACAAACAGAACCCAGAACAAGGCAACCAAATTCAAACCATTGATTCGACTTTGTTTAGGGGAGGCAAACCTACCATTGGAAACCACTCAGGCTTAACTCAATTAGGACACAGAGGCAGTTAAAATTAGATTGTACCAAAGTAACTTAAAATTAAACAACACAGCCAGGCCAATTGAGTTGTCGGCTTGCCGATACACACAGGGGATTTCTAGACTCATTAGAGATAATGCAAATACAACACAAATATACGCTTACCAGGGAATCACAAGAGATGAAACCCGCAACCAATCTATTGAACACTGCAGCTTTTACAACAACTAATTAATTGTTATGTATGTGTGAAGAAATATTCAGAATTTCAAAAGAATAGCTTTACCATTAAGGAAGCCATTTGACTAGAAATTCTGATTATAGTTCATTGTTTTGTTTTTTTTGTTTTTTTAACCAAGAGTCGTCACTTTGGCCAGACAAACCCTGCAGCTGGATGGCATTTCCGATGTGTCTGATTAGCCTCAAGTCGATAAGATACAAAGACATGTCCCAGACCTTTTCACTGCCATCTTTGACACCGTCCACTAAGAAACGCAAATACCCATGAGCACTCTCTCAGTTCTAACGCCCTAATCTCATAAACGTTCTCCTGTGTAGTTGACAGGATACAGACTACTGTCCACGCTGATCCCTCCCTCCATCCCATCCGCCGCCCTGGCTTGCTAACGCCACGCTATCCGTTACCTCGCCATCTTCACATTGGGATTTAAATAAAACCGTATCAGTGATAACGCCGTTGCCAGGAAACACAACAGGATGCATCTCTAACAGGTTTAGCGACAGCCCTCCGAAATCCACTCCCCCACATCCCCACATCCCCCTTTTGCCTTAGATTATCCCAGCGTCTGTTTTGTGCCGAGTGGATCTTCCAGCCAGAGTAGCTCGCTCGCAGACTACACGGTGGCGGTGGCAAGGGAGGTGTGCTTAACACTGAGAGACTTAGCTGCCGTGTTTCAAAGGAGCGTGTTGCTGCTGTGGCGGGGGCCACAGGTTCAGCCATGACGGATCAGCCAGCTCGCCCTACAGCAAGAAACAGCAGCAGCCACTCGTTCTGCAGTAAGTACGGCTCTGATCTGGGCCACATCTGGGCCACCTCTGGCCAGGCACTCCTCTCCCAACACAGGTCTCTCAAAGTATGACTGCACTGTTCCTACTGTGCATCTCTAGGCGACCATTTCTTGGCATTTTAATGGTAGATAGACCCTATAATGAAAAGGGGATTTTTTAACTAGTTGTCAAGGGGCCTTCAGCCAACTGAATGAAGTTTTACAAATCCAATCAAAAGTCCATCTACATCAAGCTCTCCATTTTGGTGCCACCCAAGGCATAAGCACTCCCCCGTGCCACAATGTACGACTGTGACTCTGTGAATCAACAGCTCATTAATGTGCCAACAGCTCATTACATGCTTGTATGTTGTCCAGTCATTACAGTAGATGACTAATCCGCAAGCCTAGTGCCTCAAAGCAGTTTTGAGTCTTTGGAAAGTTGGAATCGCTCAAATGTTATGGGAGGTGTGTGTGTGTGTGTGTGTGTGTGTGTGTGTGTGTGCTTGTGCCTGCCTGCGTGCGTGTGTTTGTGTTCGGGGTGGCTGGTAAGACAAAAAATGGTCACCATTTTCGAGAGGAAAAACACCCAAAATGAGAACGTGCATCAACAGCAGAGGAAGCGGTGACAGCTTGTGCAGTCAGCCTCAGCAGACTGATGATCTAGGGAGATGCTTGGGAGAGCCCTGAAATTACCTCCATAAGTTTTGCCTTGATATGTATGTTTACCTCAAAAGCCCCCAATATTACACCCCTCTCACTCACAAAATGGTCAGTGTTTCAGAAATACAATGACAAATCACTTTCTGGCACGCACGCACGCACGCACGCACGCATGCACGCACGCACGCACGCACGCACGCACGCACGCACACACACACACACACACACACACACACACACACACACACAGCAAGCACCCGGGAATCCTTACCTTGACGTAAAGCTGCTGGAACTCGTCCAAGTTGAGCCGTCCGGTGGGGCAGTCCTTGAGGAAGCCCTTGTACCACTGTTTGAGCTCATGCTCGTTGAACTCTGTGTTCTTCACCAGGTCCTCCATCACCTCAGGGGTCAGCTTGCTGTTCTGTTTCCCCATTGTGTCTGAGGGAGAGAGAGATATCGGGGGAAAAAGGCGCACAATTTTAATAAGAAACAATGATTAGAAAATGCATGGCTAGTGAATGGTAATACAATGGAAATACAATAACAAATCACTTTCTGGAAAAACAACAAGGTGCAGTCATCGATGACTTCAACTGAATAAGTCTGCATCTGTACTCTCTCTCTCTCTCTCTCTCTCTCTCTCTCTTACACACACACACACACACACATACACACACACACACACACACACACAGACACAGACACACACACACATATAAATGCAGACAGACAGACCAGAACTAATGTTGTGTCACCTCCCAAATCCCATATCAATACTGTGCTCTGATGATTAAGCCTTTTCTGTCTCTTGGTCTCTCCCCTTCCCCTACAGAGCTAAGATGGCGACTGTTAAGGGTGAAAAGTGCTCAGTGTTCCACTCAGCTTTTTGCTCATGAGTGCACCAACAATGTTCTTATAGTGCACAGCATGTGGCCATTATATTCTGTGAATGCACCTCTGTAAATAGGAAGTAAAAGTACAGAGAAACGCAAATTGAGAGTCTGAGTGTCTCCTTCCGAACACAATGCTCACAATCTCTTGCTCAAGAGAAACAACAATGATCGACATGACAGAGGGACCGGGAAAAAGTTTCATTTTGGTTTAGTTAGCGTGTGTGTTTTGTGGATTTCACCCTCAAAGCTATACAGATTTGGACACCTCTCATTATGGCCTCTCGTTTGAAAAGACAGTGTAGCTGATTAAAGTCTTCACAATACCAGCTTTCACTATCTTGCCTCTGTTGTATAGGCACTGTTGGTAAATTACAAATTGGGTTTGCACAAAAGAACAAATGCTGTTTTCTTGGCCTCTTCATGGAAAGAGATGATTTTGCCATTACCCTCAGCCAGCATTTAATTTGCCATGTGTGATCGATAACAACCCTCACTACATCTCTTACTGCTGTTACAAATGACAGCATTGACGTGGAAGAGTAAATGTGACTGGGAAGGGTGTCAGTGATCACCATAATGGCAAACTACATACCACACACATGCAAGATATTTATGAACACACTCACACTGAGAAGGCCTTAAAGGAGAATTCTGACGATTTTTCACACCGATCTCTGTTATTCCAGGTCACTTGAGTATTGGAAAAACCCGAAAACAATCTCTCCTACACTAGCTCGAGTTACTGCAGCCAACAGCTAGAGCTGCCAGGCAGCTACAGAGGGCTACACTCTGGGGGCACGAACACAGGAGCTCAGAACTTGAGAAAGAGAGATCTATAATGAAAAAATCCCTGAAATTCTCCTTTAAATGAGGCAAGACTTGGCAGCAGCAACACTACAGCAGGCTAAACATCGCAACTACACCTTCCCAATTCTGTATGTCTTGGAGAAGAGGCACTTCTCAGAACTGCGACATTGCCAACAGTCTAATAATAAAGGTTATCTTTGTGCTTAAGTAGTTCATAGTTTGTTACCAGCTTTATCCACCAGCTTGAAAATTGTACTTGTACACCCAGCTGCTGCGGATGAAACAAGGTAGACATTCGAGTAGACTGAATTTGTGGCAAATCTGATATGCTCCACATTTTATTTAGAATGATGGAAATAACGCTAAGAGAGTGAACTAGTCTCACCATATCTCTTTTTGTGTCATTTTACCACTTTACATACTGTACAGAATCTGGTAGACCTATATCTACACCATGACACGTGTACATACAGTATACTACGGTAGATCTCCATGCCCAGTCAATCACACTTACTTTACTGGCCTGTCTATGCAGTGATCTCCTACACCCCTATTTCAACAGCCGTAAATTGAAAAGACTTGTTCCTGTTTCCACAGGTAACCACAACCCAATGGTCTCTATGTGTGTCCATTTTGTGTGTGCGTGTGTGTGTGTGTGTGTGTGTGTGTGTGTGTGTGTGTGTGTGAGTGTGTGAGAGAGAGTGTCTGTATTTATGTGCCTATATATGTATATGTATATTTGTTTGTGTGTGTGTGTGAGTGTGCGTGTGTGTGTTTGTGCATGTATGTGTGTGTGTGTGTGTGTGTGTATGTATCTTTGTGTGTGTGTATCTGCTTATCAGTGCAGGTTGCAGCTGTGTGCCCCACACCCCTGTGGACCGCCATCACACACTGCGTCACTGGCAGGACAGAGCTGTTTATTTAGCTGCATAATTACTGACACATGAATAAAATACAGAGACAAAAAGCAGAACCAGGGATGCACACTCACACACACAGACCCAGAGATCGAAACTACATGGGATCCTCCACCAGAGCTGAATGTGATTTATGCAGCCCCAAAAATAACGGGGCGAGAGAAGGAGAGCGAGAAGGAGGTAGAGTGAGCCGAGAGACAAAAAAAACAACAAAAAAAACAAACAGAGCAGAGAAAGAGAAAAGAGGAGGAGACCGTGAAAGAGGGAGCAAAATACATCTGATGCTGTTTGCTGAGTTTTGATCGACTGACTGACGGAGAATTTATACCCGCAGAGATTCTCTCAATAGCAGTGATTCGCTCAAAGCGATAGAGGCTGACGAGAAACAATACCAAATCTGCTGAGAAAGGTCACTCTCTGCAATTAATTTAGGTCTCCACCCAGACACTGACAAATGAACAGCTCACACCAAGATGGATCTCAGGATAGAGGGAGGCTAATTGCTGTGAGCAAAACCATTCAATTTTCATCAGAGAAAAATGTTTCTTTTTACTTTATCATAACACAAATACTCAATAATTCCAGCCAAATGGGTGATATTGATGAGATGAGTGGAGAGAAGGAGAGAGAGAGGAGAGAGAGCGAGAGAAGGAGAGAGAGAGAGAGCTTTTCAGTAACACATGCTTTGCCTTGCATCCAAATCATTTAAAAACCTTAAATGAAACCGTTTTGCTGCAAATATTTAATCTCCTCTCAAGCTAAGCGTTGCTTCCAGCACAGTCCCTCAAATGAACAGCTGTCTTCTCTTCTTAGCTCCTACCGAAGTGTCATCAAGTATTTGCCTATTCCGCTTGACATATTTCTGCCTTTTCTGACCAGAGGATGGCATGTGTACAGTATGTATGTGCTTGAGTGTGTGTGTGTGTGTGTGTGTCTGTCTGTGTGTGTGTGAGAGAGAGAGAGAGAGCGAGAGAGAGAGAGAGAGAGAGAAAAAGAGAGAGAGAGTGTGTGTGTGTGAGTGTGTGTGTTTTGACGGTTGTTGGTGGGGAGGGGGTGGGGTTCTATGATTTTCACATGGCTCATTAAAACATGACACATCCTCTACTGAACAGCCTACAGTAAGTCGTGGCCCTCCCCTGCACGCATCTCTCTTGCTCACCAGGCAACCCAGGCCAGTCCCTGAAGACGGCAGAGCAGCAGTAGTGGAATTCAGCTTACAATTCTCTGGCCATCTGTAATGACTGAGCCCGAGAGAGAGAGAGAGGGCTTTAGAGGCTGACCTGCCAGAACAGGCCTCGATGCCATCTGCAGACATCATATGAGCTAAAGACAAGAGGGAGAAGGATGCGAGACTCACATGGGGTTTTACTGCCTGTGTTTTTGTTTTGCTGCAAAATGAGAGGAAAAAAAAGAGCAACTATGTGACACCGCATTGTTAGAAATGAGAAATTACTCAAAACAGAGTCAGAAATGCCCCCCCCCCCCCAAACACACACACACACACACACACACACACACACACACATTCACACACTCACACAGAGAGGAAGGCTTTGGTGAACAGCTGCCTGCCTCTCTGCTCCTCTGTGTGTGTGTGTGTGTGTGTGTGTGTGTGTGTGTGTGTGTGTGTGTGTGTGTGTGTGTGTGTGAGACTGCAGTAAACGCCTCCTGTCCTCTGGGATTACCCATCCCTACAAGCCCTCCATCTATGATAGACATGCACTCTATAACCTGCCTCATGCCATTGCACATAAACCCCTGATAGACGGACCCACGGTGCCTTGGTGAAGCCACAAAAATCCAACCTAATGCCTACAATGTGATTAGGTTGGACTGTGTAGGTCTATACGGCTATACGTGCCCACAGATTGATATGGAACAGAGGCAATTTCAAAGGATTTCAGAACTGGGCCAATCCTATTTCCTTGACCATCTGATGCACAGAGTTGATCCATATAGTCAAATATTACATCCACTATACATACATGGCAACTCTGACATATTGATGTAAATGGTATTTGCCTTTGTTAGGGTGTGGTGTTACTGGCACACTCTTTTGTCCAAGAGACAGCCCCATGAATGGTAGCTATTACAACCAGTTTCATATGGCCTCATGTGTGTGAACTAGAGCATTCACAAAACAAGTGGCTTGGTCATGGGTACCTTTGAATGGGCATCTGTGCCCAGCTGGCACGATGCCCTGTTGCCCACCTGCCATGCTAAAGAGTTAAAGGCCAAAACACCATGGCCAATCTAATGGGATGGTAATTATTATGCTTGGCACAACCCCCCATCCCTCCCCCCCAACCCCCTTCCTCCAACCTCCACCCAACTTGTCCAAGTCTGTGACAGCCAAGTTATTACAATTAGCTAATTACGACTATCAGAAAGAGACCAATTAAGAACCAGCCAAGAGCAGGGTGTGCTTTTTGGATGGAGAGCACTGGACCCTTTTGTTGATATGTGAGGAAAGCAGCAAGGGTGGGGGTTAGATCTATTCCATTTGGTCATCAGCCCACTGACCAATGACAGCCCACATCAAAGTGCATCAACCAATGAACATCCATGTTTCTCAGAGATGGTTAACTGTGACATACAGCCAGCATGTTCCAATGCAACAGTAATGCATAGAATTTTTCACTGTATGCTGTGCCCAATTTAAACAGTTATACAATTATTATGGAAAAAAAAACATGAGCAGTCTGCTTTTCCCTCTGTTCCCCAATTTCTTCATATCTATCCAGAATAGCTGTGAGTGACAAGAAAAAACTACTCTCAACAGACAACCAAGTGGTGCAGCACCGACTACAGCTCAAAAGTCTGCCTCTTCAGCTGAACGTGTTTCCTGTAAAGTTCCTCTTATAATGAAAATGTAACCAATTTAATACAGCTGCATTTGCTGAGCAAATAAGACGTTCTTGGATGCTAAATAACTCAGCATTGCCATAAGCACCAGCTCACTTGTTCAAATTCAATGCGTCATGTATGTGGCCGAACGAAATCGACGAGCTGAGGCAATCTGATTGAGCTACCACATTATGTAATACCACGCATATTTACAATTTCCACTGAGGACTACTGACCTTGGACAACTATAATTGTTGGCAACATTTTCTAACTAGCCCCTACGAAAGGTTCTAGCTGTCATTCAAATACTAAATGTGAAAGTATTCGTTTAGGATAAAAGAGCAACACATATTTGCGGATGCCAAAAAACCTAAACAGTGTCAGAATGTTGTTCTACCTTCCTTTTCATATCGATATATTTCAGTGTTTTCAGTTTTTGAACCATTACATCTCATTAGGTTGGTTTCAAATTATATCAGCGTGCCAAAGCAAGCGCGAGAGAGGCTCTCTATTCTCAAATGACAGTCGTAATGCAACGCGACTACATCGGGAAAGACAGATTTTAACTTCTGAAGAAACAGTTAAACGCTGTTGATCACACCAGTGTGCGCTAACCTGTGAAAGTGTCTGCCCAGAACCTCTACATGCGCATAATTTCCCCAACGTGCGAATTTATTTGATTATTTCTCTCCTTCTGGATTCTTCGCAGACAAAACACTGAAACTATAGACTCATTGTTTATCACGACATATTCCGTGTGTTAAATGGTAGGCAATTAATTTAGATACCCTCAATGACAAGAAACATTTTTCTTTCAAATAAAAAGTGTGATGCTATGGTGAAATGTTTTTTTTATTTCACCCGTCACACTATTCATAATGTACCAGGGCAGACTGTTTGTAGTTAACGTCTAATGACAGTGATATAGCATTGGTCATTCATAAGAAATAGTACAATGCTAAACGTAATGTTGTTGCAGATGGTTGCATACAGGGTATCCAACGTCATGCTATATCACCTCAGTCGTTAACCAGATTAAACCTTTAATCTGTGATTTGTTGAGTAGTTATTGCCAGATTTAATTTCAATTGTCTTACCTTTGCGTGTATGCGAAGGTTGTGGAGGTCTGGTTTGCGCTCTGAGCGGCAGTAGGGAAGGCTATTTATCTATCAACCACTGCGATATGCCTGTCTGGAGGTGAGAACGGCGAAATTAGCCAGGTCAGAGCGCAGGAAGGACCGTAGAGGCTCGGCGCAGCAGATGATGTGTCGCTAAACGATACAATGAACGGAAGCCAGTGTCAGACCGTGCGCATCACCACCGATGTATCTCGCATGCAGTGTATCTGTCTGTTTTGCATGGGTCCCTGACTTGGGGCTGAGCTCGTTTGAGTTTGCGCAAGTCTCACTGAATCTTGTGCGTCCTGCTTACCAAATAAAATGACATCAGACCAGCCTATCATCAGTAAATGCAAGCCCTGTGAACTTTAGACCATGCCTGTTTTCTTAACATTTTGAGCATGTTTACAAGTCTTTTTTGCACCATTACAACTTTGTTATTGTTTCAATTGTAACTGCAGACTGACACTGACGAATTACATTTGGGCGTGTGAACCATCAGCTGTATAAATTCGGTGTGAGCCTGCCTCGAGCATTATTTTTGCACCGCGAGACAGATTATGAAGCTTGCTGTTAAATTCGCGCCCTTAAATATTAGCCCACAGCTAATTTTTGAAGAAGACTTGATATTGAAGTGTCACAAGATTTAGAGTTCTGTCAACACTTACAGGGTAAGAGTAATGTAATTATATAAACAATTTATCGAAATGTCTTTCCCATCTATTTGGCTGTTGCTGTTGCATGTTGATGGCTAGGTGGTTGGCTAGATGTTTGTTAGCAATTTACGCTAGCAATGATAAACTAAAATATCTAAGAAGAGTATCACCCCTGTCAACGATGACTTGTACCACCTAAACTTTAGGTGGTACAAAGTCAGTCCTAAACCTAACCTATACAACACCAACTCCAGCTGTCAACTTTTAAAGTTTTAACGTTAGCTAACTTAAATTACTAACATTTAACATTAACAGAAAAGCGGTAAATCGGCTAGCAGCTAGCCTAACTTGTAAAGTCGTTGAGTCTGACCCATGCCAGTAGGCCTACTAACAATTAAATTAAACATAATCGCCTGAAATACGTTTTGAGCACAGACAGCAACACCAAAGTATTCTAACATCAAAGAGTTTGAACAAGGTAACATCACCTGATGCATAATGTTAGCATTCCTTCGTTGCTAGTAGTGAGGTGAACAGGTGTTGAATACCGTTAGCTAAGTAGCCAGCTCAGCTGTCTGCGAAGACACGTACTGTGGTAGGCTATGCTGCTACAAGATGTGAACTATTTTGACCTAAGTCACACTGTCACCAACCATGTCACCAACTAGTGTGTGTGAGACAAATGTTGGCCATGATACAGTTGAAGGGTTGAATACTTGTTAAAGGCATTGTACATGAAATAGCAAGTAAGCCTAAATGGAATTAAGATGATTGCAAATCCATAAAACTACAGTTTTAGTTTATTGTTGAATTCTGTTTTGAACATGAAATAGAAAAGTCATATCAGCTTCCAGATGGCAAATTAGTAATGGCTTGATTTGCAAGTGATGGATGGTGCAATTCTTGATATAGACTGGAAACTAAAAGCCAAAATATCCTCAGGTATGACAGAAACAGCACTGCAGAAATGGAGGTCTTTACTGGAAGTATTTCTCAAAAGCCGACAGACTCTGATGTCATGGAAGGTGATGCAGCTGGAGCTGAAATGAGTACTGCCTGTGATGTCAAGGTGGGTAGTTCATTTCAGAATGAAAACAGCACTGCCCCACCGTCACCTAAAAGAATGAGGCTTGACATGGACAGAGTGGAACTGCCGCCAGCCGATATGCCTTTCCACACTAACAACTGCGAACCTCCACTCACTGATGCTGAAAAAGAAAGACTGCTTGCACAAAGTGGGGGTAGTTCTCTGCCATACTATATTTCACAGCAAAGTGACACCACAAAAAAACAAGCAGGAGAGGAGAGTGAGAAAGTAGCGGTTGTGGAGTTTGAAGAGGAAAGCTTAGTGCACAATCAAGAGTTTGCACCCATTGTGTTGCAAGAGAGTTGTCACCCATTGTCTCCTATAAGTGCAGAAGAAACTGAAATTGATGTGAAAGGTGAGATTGGAGGAAGCCAAGATCTGTTGCAAGGTGATGATGAACATGTTGTGAAATCTCACCTCGTCCCAATCACATGTGACAATATGGATGCCGTTGCCTTTGAAAAGTGTCCAGTGAGCACATATTCAAGCGGCGGACACAGCAGTGTAGCAGTTGAAAGCAGTGATTCAGCCACTGATGATTTTCAGAAAGAATTTTATGATAATGCCTGTAGAGAACAAGGGACTGGAACTGAAAAGTACCATACTCTCACCGCATCTCATTCAGTGTCTGACTCATCTCCCTCAGACACAAGAGGAAACCCCTATGGGACCCTATCAGGCCATAGAGAAGTGGAGGGAAGTCCAGATAGACGCGGCTGTCTTTTTAGCGAAAATGCGCATGCCTGTGATGGAGAGACAAAAGCCAAAGTTAACGAGGAACGCGTAGTGTGTGACGAGGAGATGGCTGATTATGCGAGCCCAGGCTCCATCTTTACTTATGATGTCTCATTAAGTGGTGATTTGGGAAGTAATGAGCCCAAGATCAATGTGTCTCTTGCTCACAGTGTTCCCGTTGATGCAGCCCTGTGGCTTTCCGCTGGTGCGACGGAAGGAGCCGAAGGTTTGCGGAAGTGTGATGAATACACAACCGTAGCCGCACAGGCAGGCCTTAGTCAAATTCCAGTCTGTGTGTATAATGACATCGCAGCTGTGACTGAGATGGACGCAGGCCATGAAGTTAATGGAGCGGGCCAAGAGGGTCATGTGTCCTCCGAACACTTGCAACCAGAGGTGAGCTCTCTGACCAGTGACTCAACATCTGTAACGACTTTGCCCTGCGCCTCTGACATGACACTGAATGGCATCACGGCATTTGAAGAAGACACCACCCAGACACATTCTCCTTTTCCTGAGTTCTGTGTAGAGGCTTCCACTGTTAGGAATGTAGTGTGTGAACTTTCTGGAGCAAGCCAAGAGAGTCACATCACCGCCAAACACTTGCAACCAGAGGTGAACTCTCAGACCAGTGAATCAAAATCTGTAACGACATTGCCCTGTGCCTCTGACATGACACTGAATGGCATCACAGCATTTGAAGAAGACACCACCCAGACACATCCTTTTCCTGAGGCCTATGCAGAGGCTCCCACTGTTAGAAGTCTAGTGTGTGAACTTTCTGGCGACCACTGTGCTTTTCTGTCTCCTTTGAACAGTGACACCGATAACTTTAATATGGCACACATTCCAGGAAGTCTATCTGAGGAGGATGAACAGCTTTTGATTAATTGCATCGGTTTGGATGCATTGTTTCCCACACCTAGTGGCTTCGCGGGGGAGGGACCGACAGAGGACACAGCGAGGATCCATCCACAGGGTTTACCAGCCTTTGAGAGCTTCACCAAACCTGCAGAGAGTTTTGACATGGGTACAGAAGCAGATACTGATTCCTGCACAGCAGGGGCTAAAACTGATTCACTTGTGCTAGCAAGTCTAGTGTCTAATTCCATGGACCATCATGAAAGTCAATCGGAGGCAGCGGTGGCATGCTCATCTCCCACGGGACTTTTGGACATGGAAATGGAGGTGGGTTGTTTTTTTAAGAGTAGCCCTTCGCCGAATGAAATGAGACTTGGGCCTCAGTCCGAGAACTGGAAGGAGGAGAAATCAGAGAAGCACTCGGATGAAGTAGCAGAGCAGCAACCAGTCATTCAGTCTCGGGAGGAGAATGTGAAAGTGACTGATGCATTCGCCCACGGTGATACCTCACACGAATTTGCCGTCAAGGACATGCCGGCATTCACATTGTGCTCTGACGCAGTTGTCCCTGGATCACACACTACTCCCACTGAGGATGTGACAAAGGAGAGCACAGCGCGGCATGTTTTCTCTGACTGTGTGCCTCTGGGTTTTGACTCGTTTGAAAAAGTAAAAATCTCTCCCGACAGTGATCTTGAGAATAGCCCACTCCTTGACAGCTCACCCACGGTTTTGGCTGCAGCTGCAGTCTCACATGTTCTCACAGTTCCTCCACCTGATTATGGCCCTGTGACGTTAGCACATTGTGGGATCCATTCAGACGAGGCAATTGAATTAATATCACATTGTAAAGACAATTGTCCCGTTTTTTCACAAGACAGAGGCACCAGATGGGGAGGAAGCCAAAAGAGCATTACTGCTGTGTCTCCTCAACAGAGTCTCTCTCCCTTTGAGCCTGAAGAAAACATCTTCCCATCAGACAGGATCACAGACTGTGACATTCCTCTGTTTGAAATGAAAGAGATGTTTGACTTGGTCGTTGAAGAGCTGTGCTTATACTTTGAAATTGATCGAGAAGAAGAAGAAGAGGAGTCAAGTGAGTCAAGAAAAGAGGAAAGAAGTGCCTCACACTTTAGACCATTTTCAAAATCTGAAGATGTGATTGTGTCAAGTGATAGCATTCTTGAAGCTGAGCAAGAGGAGGAAGAATCTTCAGATGTTCACAAGGAGCTTGACTGTGAACAAGAGGTTCCACTAGAAAGTGATCACCCTCATCCTGATGGGGAGGATTCTATGTACTCTACCATGAGGAACAAAGGTACATCTTTTTACTTTATTGATTTATGCAAATATTCATCAAGTGGTGCTAGTTCCATTATTTCATATGCACTTTTCTTTTGCAGAATTAAGAAAAAGTGATACCTACATGTCGTGGTCTCCTGCGTTCCTGTCTGTTCCTTTCCTTGAACATCTCAGAGAGGGTGAGTATTTCAGTGGTACTTGAACAACCGTTTATTTCACTGTGTTGCTAAGAATAGTCTCTGCAGTCCTGTAAATTATAAGGCAACGCACCTCTAATCACATATGTTGAAGACGAGATTTAAGTTTAATTGTGTTCTGCAGCAATTCAGTGTTGAAACACCTTTAAGATTTCATGAAATCCATTAAATCCTTAACATCCCCACAATAGCAAGTATAGTTCACTTAGAAAGGTGCATTTAATGTTAAACACAACTGTAGTGCTTTCCATGGACAATGAATGGCAACATTCAAACACACCCAAATTCCCCATGTGATACATTTGGTGGTTGTTTACATCTTTCTCGTAAGGAATCATCTGTTTGTTTAGTGTTGTTTGTCTACAGCCTATTTTTTGTCTTGTTTGGTGTCTACAGCATATTTAGCGTCTACAGCTGTTAGGTGTCTACATTGGGGCATACCACAGGTGTTCTTTAAAGTGCTACTCACAGATCCACAATTATTGTAAACGTGTGTGTTTTTTTTGTTTTTTTTTTTAACCTTAATTAAAATTCTTGGACAGAACATGAATGAGAAAGATGTTTTGATCCACCCCCAGGGAGAGTGGAGACACCACCAAAAAGACTGGAGCCTCTGAAGACCTGCAGCCGCCCAATCCGTGTGGGGCTTTCCAAGAAGGCCAGGACAAAGCAGCTGCATCCAAACCCGAAATAAGCACAGTCCGAGGTACAGAGAGTTTTGGTCAGGTGTGAAGTATGGCAAAGAATGCTGCAGACCTACATATGGACACTATTAGAGCAGGTCACGTCAAAAGACTGTGAGCTTCGGCAAAGTTTTAGTGTATGCTTTTTGTAGCTTGGGCTTATTTCATACATGGTATGTTATTTATTCTATTTATTAATACATTTATTTATGAATCTATCCATACATCTATAAATCTATTTATTAATACACACATCCAGCGTATTTATTGAATCATATTTAAACTGTAAATTATATCGTATATATTTAATATATTTATTTAAATGGTCTTCAGCTCAAATCAAACGTAGGCACTATTTTTTTTATCATTACTGTTTTAAAGACCTACTGTAATAATCTCTTTATCACACACTCTATTGGTGTGTTCTGAGTTCCTTTTTTGACCTTTAATGTATAAGCGTCTTAAATTAGTTATAAAGTTTGTTCTCAGGTTATAGACACTTCAAGTAAAATTTCTGCCTTCGAGTGCTACCTGTCCTACACCTTCGGGGAAGGCTTACGATGAAAAATAAAATAACATATTGCAACTTTGATGAGCTTAATGCTTAATGCTTAATGAGGACTGAGTGTGTAGTGTGAAAAAAAGCAACAGTGGCCTCTCATTCTCTTAGCAGACCAAGCAAGGCATCGTAACAGTGTGGTATGAATAGGGACACAGAGAGGGGGGTGTGGAGTAAGAGGGTTTAAAAGCTCCCTGTTTTGCCATTGACAGATCAGGCCTGTAATAGCTTCCAAAAGCTCTTCCTTGCAGGAAGGATTTATTTTATAAGAATCCCTGCCAAAACACCAGAAACAAAATGAAAGCTTTATTCTCATCATTCCTCAATAGCTAATAACTGTCTGAGAGACAGAAGATGGTAGATAATGGCGACATCATTGAGATTTTTGGCTCCCAATTGCTTCCTGGTAGCTGAAAGGTATCTGCCTGCATAATTTCATTTGGTGAATTGATGTAATTTGCATTTGGACAAGAATACTCTGCAGCCTCTTCAAGTTTGAGTGCAAAAAAGACTATCTCATTAATTCTAATAACGGCATTGGCCTTTAAAAAAACATAAATATGAAAAAATAGTCTAATCCGACCAGTCTGTCCTACATCCCTTCACTTTAAAATGGGGACCTGGGGTTGCACCACAAAGAGCGTATATAATTTGAGGTGCTTTCCCTCAGTGGTATGGTTGCTTCTTGTGTTGCGTCTGCATTGAAACCATATTCAGCCATGCCTGAATGTTAAATTGCCCAATGCGCTTTGATGGAGAAGATATTCCGAACAGCCATCTTTTTTTCCGGTCCTTATTCAAACCTTATTTCATTAGTGGTCAGGTTGGGTGGTTTCTCCAAAAACCAATCAAGCGCTTCTGTGACATGAAAGGGAGAGCACAGCACGGATTGTGAAGACATCAAAGCTGTGAACAGAACCAGAAGGCCTTTTTTGAAGTTCTTAAGAAATTAGTCTCTGCTAGCCGTCCACGTCATTCTTTTAACTACAGTACAAGCACAATAATGGGATCCAGTAAGCGTGTGTGTGCTGCGTTTGTGTGTGTGTGTGTGTGTGTGCATTATCATAGGCTATCATGATGTAGGTAACACATAGTTACGTACTGAATGTATTGCACAACTTTTGAAGAATACATTTGATTTATTTCACATTTTTGGCCTTGAAATTCCATAGGGCACATACTCTACATTCTGTACATTGTATGCTGCACATTTGTCCAGATAGTTTGCTTGTACAAGGTGCATTCCTTGTGCCGAGAACTGATGTGGACTGTGACCTTAAATCTGTAATGAAAGAGGGAAAAAAAAGTCACTGGAGTCTGTTACATCACTCGTCACATCTTAGTATTTCTGCAGAATAGCCGCTACACTTGCTGACTGAGTGTGTCAAACCTCTAATATGTCAACGAAGAAATCTGCCTTTCACTGTAACCATAGTTCAGCAAGCCATTCTTTTCTGTGACCAGCTTTGTGTTATATATGTGTAAGTCTGATTTATGTCCCACAAATGTATTTTTTAATAATAATAGTTATATTTTAAAAAAGCCAACTTCACCTTGTTTTGAAAGGGTGGAGGAACCTGAAATGCCGCAGTCACTCCTGCAACAAGGCTTTCTTATTTTTATAGGTGGTAGGGGTGTGACAATACACTCAGCCCATGAGACGAGACGACACACAAAATTGGATTCATGAGAATGAGACGAGACGATGCTTTAACACTATTTTTAAGAAATCTTCGATGAAGAAATATTTTATCAACAGATCGATGGGGCACAGACATGGCAAAAGGAGCATATTGCTCATTGAGCTGTTGGGAGGAATTAGAATGTGTCTCTCATTTTACGAGCCTAATTTATAGCAGATAGGAGGCAAAAAACTGTCGATTTACCCATAAATTGTGGGTTGTTCCACATTCAGCCTAGAGGCAGATGAGACTCTCATATAAACACCACAGCTCCCAAAGGCACAATAGGCTATTCCGAGGCTAGTGAGGAACGTCTCCCATTTGGAAAGTATTCAGCCAGTCACGTGATTCCTCGGGCAAATGGATTGTTAATTTTTGTGATCAGGACTCCAGATGTCCCTGTGTAATACCGATCTGACACCCTCAGTGTTTAGTCAGTGGCTGTGTGGGTGCTGCGACAGTAAACATCACCTTTTTTTTTTCTTAAAAAAAAAATCATAGTGAAAAGCAGAGAAAGATGCACAAATTGCAGCTAGGCAGGCCACCCACGTCAACTTAACTTTGCGCCATTGCATACAGTACATACTTCTGTGCCTACATAATGAACGCTTGTGTACTTAATGCCTGCCTGGTCCTCCCACTCGGGCAGACCGAAAACCATTAGCGGAGAACCATGCGGAGATAACCATCTCAAGAGCTTTTCTCTACCAATAATTGCAGATCCACATCACATGCAGATAATGCACTAATGAAGCGGCGGCGTATCTCTGCGGCTTGGATCAACATGAATCATGTCTTGTTAGAATTTATTGTGTTTAATTAGTGATACATTTTTTCACCGTCTTCTGTTTCCTGTTTTAATTAGGATGGCAGATTTAGATATTACCCCTCTGAGAAAGGATGTTGAAATAAAAAAAATATGTCTTTCAATTACTTTGCATAAAATGAGTTAAACATATAATATATGTAAACGAGACATTAACTACTGGCCTTAACTCTAGTTAATGTGTGTTTATTCTAAAGTTTACATTTGGTAAATGCCACTACCATTTAACTGATTTATTGGTATGAGAATTGTTTTTTTAATGTCAGTGTTAAATCTTATCAAGTAGGCCACCCTTGGTAGACTAGGAAAACCGAGCCCGATCTGCCGACGATTTGATTTCGCCCTACAGCTCAGGCTGGAAACCCCACATTTTTTTTATCCTGCTTCCATTACAAGTCTGCAGGGACCAATCACAAACTGGCTTATCCACCTGGTGCACCCAGATCATTGGTCTGATTGGTTGAAGGACTATCCATGCATGTCATTTGAACTATGCCCGTTGATCAGGCCTCTTGTGCAGTAGAAAATGCAGAGCAGACTGCTCAGACTAATGTTCAGTCTGAAAAGATTGAGCTTGGTCTGGTGATAGCCAGGCTATATCTTCGCTAATAGTCAAATTTTTATCAAAACATCATAATGTTATGTAACCTTTTAAAGTAGATGGCCTATCCCGTCATTAATCGTTCATGATGGTGAGTGTTCAGTCATACAGCAACTACATCTCACCGCTATCCGTTCTTACCTGTTGTCTCACCATTTTATCCGTTCTCAAAGTGTTTGAGTGTATGGCAGCTTACAAGTGTTTGGCATTAGGTTTTACATTTGTCATGACAATATCCAATAAATAGTCACCGGCAGCAGGCTCTGCGCCTACATTGTCATGATAATTAATGACAGAATGTTTCATTTCCCATGCAGTCTTATGACAAAATGATACGGTGATCAAGTGAAGGGTTACTGCATTTTAAAAAGAGTAAAGCATGTCAGAGCAGGTACAGGAAGCCGTTCGTGTGCACTTAATCTAGGTCACTGATGCAGTAACACTGATGTTGAAATAACATCGTGTAAGTCGGTCTGATCAACCAACCTGAGTCATAAATCGTCTAGGAAGAGTAGTCATTACACCTCGACTTGATATTAAAATCTTGATATCTTCTTTAGTGACCCTGAGGTGTCCCTTTCTAAGGGCGGCTGTGACATCCAGATTGTAATGAAGCACATACTGTAACAACTTCTAGTTATCAAGTCAATGTCCAAAGATAACATTAGTTATTATACATGCATGCAGAGAACAGAAGAAGAACTTTTTTAATAACTATTGTTGCCTCCTGATGTGTATTCGCAAAAGTAAAAGCAATTGAAGTAATTTTATTTTTTATTTGATCCTCAAACAAAGCAAGAATGATGAAGTTGGATTGTTTTATGAGACTACTATGAGTACATTGACAAAAATAATCCTGAATTCCCTTGGACCCTATTCTAAATTGAACATGAAGGCTGCTTATATCCTGAAATTTCATAAGAACCTAACTCTGTCATATTTACAAAAGACTGCCAAACAATACCACATCGTTCTCTCTGAATGTGCAGGAGTTCCCCTTTAATCTTTTCAAACTGTACCATACCAGACAGAAAATAAACCTGACTGCCTCAATAAGCTGACTGCAGACTCTCTCTCTCTCTCTCTCTCTCTCTCTCTCTCTGCCTGCCTCTGTTGATGTCCCCTTGGGGGCTTGGGTCTGGAGTCTGTCCGGCCCGGGCTTTTGCCAGCAGTCTGCTGCTATCAGCTGAAACAACACCACTGCGTCTTTCTGGCCAAGAGGCTAACAGGGCTTCACAGCAGACACTCACTTGGGGTGATCGGCGACAGTTTTGTTCGGGGGCACTATGGGGCATCAGTAGAGAATTTATGCATTTATGCATGTGAGACAAGAATGTGTTTTTCCTGCAGAAGGGATTTGTTGTACAGTGAATTTATAAATAAATTGATAAATAGGCGCAACTGATAAACAAGCTACTGCATATGTGATTAGGGATCTCCAACTCCCTCTCTCAAGGATCCAGAGACTTCCGAGAACAATTCCAGTATCCTCATTTGTCACCAACTTCAGGAAACTGAATGAGCGTGGCTCGATCGTCATAGAAACAGAAAAACAGATAAACAAACACAGACAGATGGACAGAGGTTAGAATGCGCATCAAGCTGGATACCAAAATGAGAATATTTCTAATTCCCCCTGCCTTTCTGCTTTCTCACAGCGTTCCTTCACACGTGAGGCAGCAATCAGTGCAGATCAGTTCTTCGGTTGGAAGTAGGTTAAATATTTCACTGGCAGTCAATACTGTCAGGCCAGTGCTTAGGACCAATTCTCTCTGGTTCGCCCTGGCCGCCCAGCCCCCAGCCCATGCTCCCAAAGGCAGCACTAAAATCTGACAAAGGTTTGATGATTGATTGGCAACACTTCATGCAGCCCAATAATACGCCTCTCTCCCTATCTATCTCTGTGAGCAAAGTCATTGGCTGAGCCCCGAACATTGGCCTGCCGTATTCCTCAGAGGGGAAACACCTTGAAATGACATTCAAGTCAAATTCCAGTCAAAGCCATTTTTCTGTCTTGACTGGTAAGATTTCTCAAATTGCTGTCCAATGCCTTTTGAGTGTGTCAGAAAAAAAGACCAACTGCATTTTCAAAGTTGCCCATTCATCTGGGCCTCTTAGAGTAATGTCATATTGTATTGAACAAGGGAAAGACTGCTACAAGCCAGGTAACTGGTTGTTCTTGAAAAGCAGTTGTATTTAATGCTCTTTTTAACACCTTTTGCTGTTTTCACAAGCTGTTTACTAGTAATGATATGGATCCGAACGAAGAATCTTTATACCTTTAGGCAAAGACCTACATCTGAGCTGAAAGAGGACCAATGAAGAGAGTGACAAATCACTAGCACTGTCGTGCCCCATTAATTCACATTAATTATCTCCACTGAGTGCACAGAGCTTTTCATTTGTCTGATGTGGAGGAGGCTTTAGGTCAGACTAGTCCCATATTAAATGTGTGTGTGTGCGCGTGTGTGTGTGTGTGTGTGTGTGTGTGTGTGTGTGTGTGTGTTTGTGTGTGTGTGTGTGTGTGTGTGTGTGTGTGTGTGTGTGTGTGTGTGTGTGTGTGTGTGTGTGTGTGTGTGTGTGTGTGTGTTTGTGTGTATTGGTGGGTGGGTGGGTGGGTGTGGTGGTAGGGAGGGGATTAATTAGCCCATTGCCATGATGAGTGCATGGGGTTCATTTGGGTGTAGGCGAGGGGGAGGCTACTGTTTAGTGCAAACTGACAAAATTCGGATGCTTCCAAAAGACACTGTAAACACACCAAGCCTCACTGCTGTTACGGTTCCTAATGCAGGTCTGTGCTGCGACATGACTGGACATGTGGGTGGGGTATTGCCCTCCGAGCCCTCACAGGTGCCGCTGAGGTGGACCGCGGGCGGAGAGGTTGTTGATAGTATATTGATCCATCCGGGCGCCCGTTTTGCATTCCACACCAACGCGGACGTGCCGCATGCTGCTCTGATTTCAGCTCTCATCTGCGAGCTGCCACTCAGCCTAAGACAGCGGGGGCTCCAGCTCCGAGAGCCGCCTAGCAGCACACTCTGACAGGCTGACGGGGGGAAATATTCAATCACTCACTCAGCAGCAGGAGGGGTAGGAGGGGTTCTGTGAATAGGAAAGGAATTCAGGATTGTTTGTTTGTTGTCAGATACAATTGTGGCAATTACCCCAAACACACAGAAATGCGATCAAATCCAATGTTGCTGTGGAACGAATATACAAGTCTAACTTCAGTGTCTTAGTTTAGTGAGGGGTAATCAGGGTTTTTTTCCCCTAAGGTTACAACACTCGACTGTAGAACTAAAACAGCTGTCGGAACTCAGTTCTCATTACAGCTGTTTTCATACCAACAATGTGAAGGTGTTAACGCAACAAATGACCATCACAAATATCAGCATCAGCTTTTTGTCCTTTTTGGTGGACAAGACACCGTGGTTAGGAAGGCCCATGCATGTTTGCCGCTTGAAATTGAGTGACGCAAACTAAGGTCACTAAATTACAGCACTCTTTCAGTGCACATAGTATTTATAACGTTAGCCTTTTACAGCCTTAGCCATTTCATTTGTGGCTAATAGCTCAATTTAGTGCTGCCATTGTCTTATGCTTGTGCTGGCGTGTCTTGGTATCAGATTCATCCTCAGGGGAGCGGCTCATCAGTATGCTGACCCCAGTTATATATTTATCCGTTCTCTTCTCTCGCTGGACAATGTCTGACTAATTGCTGCAGGAAATTACAGATGCAGGAGGTGTGTGCTGCGAGAAATCATATCAATCTTCACTGACCAGAAATCCCTCGCCTTTCACCCATGTCCTCCTGCTTAAGATAAATGACCGGAAGCTGATTTTTGTTGGGGGGACGGGGGGACGGGGGGGACTCTGCTTCTATGACTAAGGGGGTCTGTTAAGGCCTCTGATCTATAATGTGGCGCATATAAAAGTAGCGCTGATCTATTATGTGCTGCATAAAACTGCTGAGCACTAAAGTAAACTCGTTGTATTACGGCCTTGACATCAAACACGCACGCATATGAGCGCACGGACCACACACACACACACACACACACACACAGTGGTGACACAGACTTGACAGCATGCATTGCATAAGGCTGACCACTGGATAGGGTGAGAGCGGCAACTCGATGAGGAGGACTGTTTATTTGGCAAGTTTAAGCGCCCCTCGGTCGGACAGCAACGGATTATCCCTACCCCACCCCTCCCTCCCTCCCTCTCTCCCTCACTCCATCCCACCTCCCCTCTCCTGACAAGAGCTGGCAGGAAGGGAATGAATACTGCATTGCAGCAAAACAAATCGTGAGAATCAGTTAAGTGCTGCTGATTGTAAAGCGCTCTTGGTTCCTTTCCACATTCACTCTGTAGTCAGAGTTTTTTCCTTTATGGGGTATGTGAGACGGACAAACATATGGTCTCCAGCAGGTAATAACAGAGCACACGTTATGGATGGCCTTTTTCTGTAGCAAGTGTAAAAAATTGATTTTAAATCAATTATTTGAATGTTATGATGCACCCCAAGAAGGGGCATAACATGTCGTAAACTTTGTTTGGTAACATGCATGGACCTTCTTGTTCACACACAAACACACTCTCACACACACACACACACACACACTGTGCAGGAGCTCAATTTCCACATTCCTCATTGCTCCTCATATTTTAGAATCTAGTAATAGAATGGATCTCTAATCAGTGACTTGAGTCTGTATTCCTCAAAATCAGTAAATGCCGCAACTGGCTACTGCGCCCATACACACCTAGGTCCAAGTGCCTATGGGGACCAGAGTTTGAGTCCAACCCAGGTCATTTCACTCGCTTCCTGTATCTCTCTTCACTGTCCTGTCACAACAAAGGCAAAAAGCCCAAAAATGTATACTTTTTATTACTTTAAGAAAAAAGTAGCCCTCTCCGTTTACCCTTCAACACCAGATGGGATTAATGAGAAGGAAATAATGTATATTGTGTGTGTGTGTGTGTGTGTGTGTGTGTGTGTGTGTGCGTGCGTGCGTGCGTGCGTGCGTGCGTGCGTGCGTGCGTGCGTGCGTGCGTGCGTGCGTGCGTGCAGGGGAAATTAGAGTGGATGTGGTGTATATGGAAAGAATAAGGTGGGAGTATTGCTTAAAGCCCTCAGAAGATAATACTTCATGAACAAGCTTAACTGCAGCTTGTGTGGGTGCATGTGGGTGTGTGTGTGGGTTGATGAGAATATTAAGCAAAGCTTAAGAAACTGTGACAATACAACAAGATAAAGTTACAACACACAGACATCCTAAAGTGTATGAAACATAGCACCTGCTGGCTTTTGATAGATGCTGATTTTTGGAGAGGTACTGTATGGTTTTATAAGGGCCTGCTTAAAATGCAAGAAGGGGTCTTTCCCAGAGAGGGTGGCATCTTTCATCTTTCATGCTTCCTCAGTATCAAAGCTCATCTGTATATTTAAAATCGTGTCTTCTTAAAACCAGGCGTGCTCCGTTCGACTTGGAAAAGCTCCTAATAAACTCCTTAATGAGGGTGTGGATGGAATCTTTGGCCTATTTGAAATTTCGTTTGTTTGAGGAAAAATGAGACGTGAGTGCAAAGGAGCCTCAACTGCTACCTGACTCCACTAGTCATTTTCTTGTTTTGACATTCCCTGTGGATGCCTTTTCGGACCAATAATTGGTTGACATCAGCTCTTTGAAGAAGAAGAAGGTCAGGCATGGCAGAATTGAACAGCACACAAATGTAGGAGAGAAGTAGGAAACTATGTTGTGTGGGTTGAGTGTACAGCTATTGCTATGGTAACAAGGAATCACAGGCCTTCCTTCTCATTGCCAACATTCTGTGACTGCCATTTATTTTCTTAGCCTATTATTCAATGTTACACACAAACATACATAAAGACCTACACACTCACATGTACACACACACATGCACAATTTTTAACTCCATATTCATGATAATCCACACCGCCAGCTTCAGCCCTCAGCCCCAGCAGTCTCCAGTGGATAAACTTGTAAATAAACACACACACACACACACACTCACCAACAAAAAATCTCTCATATACACACATCTCTTTTTCATGAACACAATCTCTCTCTCTGTCATTTTCTCTCCAACACACAGACACACAGACAAACACACACGCATAAACAAACAGAGACTTTTTACTTTTCCTCTCAACCACACACATATGCTCTCTTCACAACATTAACTGTTCTTTTTTTCAATTTTTTCTCAAACTTTGTTCCCCAGCCAAAGAATGTATCTCTCTCTATCTTTCTGAGACACACAAATACACAAACACGCACGCACACACAAACATGCAAAGATCAGACAGACTGCCAGCTCATTCTCTGGCCAGCAGTATCATCATTCTGGCCATTAGTATTCATCCTTCCTCCTACTCCACACACACAAACACACACACACACACACACACACACACACACACTTACCTCCCTGGGCATGGTCAGCCATGCCACAGCCATGCTTGATCAGTCTATGGCACCAAAGCACGCACGGGGGCATGAAATTAGTTCATCATCAAGAGAGCAGTATATTATGAATAGATCCTTTAATTATCCACTGTCGTGCCTGCTGATTACTGTAAGCGGTTTTAAAAAAAAAAAAAGGTGAGTTGAGTGGGGCAGATGGGTTCAACTCTAATCAAGTTATTTCTAAAGCCTATGTTTAAGAGCAGTCCATGCATGTAGCCACAGTGGAGCTGTCAGCTCCAAAGCCTTCTCTTCGAAAGGGTTTGTCTGGAGCCCTGGATGAGAAGAAATGGGAATGGGAGCAAGGTGTGTGTGGGCGGCTGGGTGAGGGGTTGAGGAGGATTGAATTTCTCAGTGATCCCTGTCTGTGCTGACTGACGGCCCTGGGAGAAGCCTGGGGGCTCAAGGAGAAGTGGAGAGATGGAGAGAGATCGATTGCCTCCAGCAGCACCGAAGCCAAACCCTGACCTTTGAGGACAGGGACGCTCAGTAAGGTGGAATCCGCACGGTGACGGTTCATAGCCGCGGGACAAAATGGCTGCAGGAAATGGACACACACACCTGAGGGCCACTAGGCAGACGAGACGTCACCTTGGGTTATTGTTTCTCTCCATCATCTGAGAAGTGGAGCCGCTGCGGAATCCTGAGGGGAAAAGAGTACTTTAGGGAAAATCTCTTGAGACGCATGAACATTGACGCAATATGTGCCCTCGCTGCACTGTAAAGTTGCTTTTTATGTAACTGCTGAAGACATGACTGTCATATTCATGTTCTTTGCTCTAGCTATTATGAATTTTTGAATACAGTGTGGAAATTGCAATAAATGAAGCGAAGAGACAATTTATCACGTCGACAACGCAGCAACATGTCGTTTATTCAACCATTCAAAACCGTTAAATGCAAACATGTCTCCACCCGTGATATCAACAGTCAAGGTGTGCGTCATTAAAGAGACAGCATCCCTAACACAGAACGAGACAATACATGACGTGTCGTGCGGAACGCACCTCAGGTCGTAGCATAACTCGCATCACAGAACACACTTACCACAAGCATATGTACAGTAGTTATAGTAACGCAGTATATGGTGAATGATGTCCATATTACCCACTAGAACAGTGAGTATAGGGAGGTGTAATTGAGTATGTTAAAAATTCATTTTTTTACATAACTTTGTATCTAATCTTAGTTTCTAAACTGTGTATGTGTTCCTTCTGAATGCTTTTGCATTACTTTGCAATATGTTGGGGGTTTTAGTTCCACAAAGTCATGTAAAAGAACTAGGGGGGAAAAGGCTCAGAAAACATATCACCATGACAACAGTATTTATTTTTTTTAAAAAAAGCTTTGTGGAATTTATCTGTAAAACAAAAAAGAGCACGATACAATTTCCCCTGAAGCCATATATTATTCTTGCCATAATAGATAGGCTTGAAAACACACCTACGTGAAGTACTTTGTTCGCGACAGCGGGGAAGAGCATAATTGTATTGTCATGACATGGACCTACAGCGCCCTACCTACTGTTGATCAATAATGCAAAGCCAACACTTTGTAGGCCAAGCAAGCTCGCAGCATTAATTACAGCAGATGAGTGAACAAAGCTGCACCGGTGCCAGCTGTCACACATGTTTTGTCAATACTTCAAAAGACACATGCTGATGTGGGCCAACAACAGATGGGCGTCTTGCTGGAAGAGACTGACAGCAAGAGTTGAACTTTAAGAAATTCACATATTGTTAATTAAGTTAAAGATTTTCTTAATTAAAAGTTCAGTAGGGTAGGCAGGATATGATCAAATAACAAATGCATGACTGACCCCCAAATAGTGATGAGGCAACACGTGTGTGAGTGTGTGTGATAGAGCTTGTTTATCATCATAGGCCGTCTGTAGATAAATTAAATGGATCATCAACCATCTGCTTGGGTTGGGGTTGTCAGTGACACACTTACAGTACATTGAAGTCAGTAAACAAACAAACAAACATACGAGATGTCATGTCACTCTCATTATGCACCTACAATGGAGAACAGCTGTCAAACAGCAAAACACGTTTGTACATTGAGTAGATTGAGGTGGAGCAAGCTCAAATTGGTCTGGCCTCTGTGCCTGGGAGTGTTGGAGGAAGCTTTCGTGCTACTGCGCTCAACCTGTGTTTTCCTTTCTCCTGGAGCGAAGAGGGTGTGCCAGGAGGGAGACGAGCTTATGTAACACAGGTTGGGAGAGGCATTAGAGCCGTGCCACAGGGGAACAGTGCTGCAGAGTCGTGACCACAGGCAGAGTTGAGATATCGCCCCCTTCCACTCTCCCTCCACTCTCTCCCCCATCCCTCCCTCTCTCTCTCTCTCTTTCCATCCCGCTCTCTCCTCTCTCCCATCCCCCTCTCTCTCTCCTCTCTCCCATCCCTCTCTCTCCCTCTCTCTTTCCATCCCTCTCTTGTTCTCTCTCGTTCTTTCTCCCTCTCCTCTTCTGTGAATTATTGATCAAGCTGTTGAATTCTTTCAGCATCACATCCAGCGGGAGAGCAAATCTAACAAAAGTAACATTGCACGTTGCATGTTGGGGTTTCTGTAGTTCTTTTAAGTGTTTCAATCTTTCACTGGAAACAGTCCCACTTGCATTCTAAGTTCCTAAGTTTTGTCTTATTTAACCAATCATCAGTGATATCTTCCTGTCCACCCATTCTTCCATTCATCCTCCCATCCACATACAGTACTCATCAACCAATCCACATCCATGCATCCATCCATCTATTCTATATTCCGTACTCCATATTCTATCCTCAGGGTGTTCTGAATGCAGGCCTCCTCTGTACTCTACTGAGAATCACCATCATCATGCTGTGCTCCACTTCATGCAATTTTCATGGCAGCCGGGAGTCCCATAACTCACGGTGTTCATCTACTATACTTTGTGTGAAGACAGCAGGCCCCTACTGAAGCGCCATGAAATTACAAAGGGCTCTTCTGGGCTCTATTTGGTTATACGAGATTGTGAGATCTGTCGCCACAGATTTTAATTTTAAGGAAAAATCTTGTAATGAAAAACTTCGTCGTTCAAATAAGCACACAAATGTCTTGTAAAAGTCATAGTTATGTTAAGTGTCTTATAGCTCTTGGATGTAGTGGCTTAGCACATCTCCCTGGGCTGGTGGGTGTGTTACACAGGGAGACTACACCAGCCACGTAGCTAAAATGCCCTGTTTCTGCAGCGTTTGTGGCTAACAATTAGCTGCCACTATAATCGATGGAACTGGCTATATCAGATGTGATAGTGGCGAGCACTTTCACAAATATTAGACCAGTCTTCTAAAACAGTGGTTCCCAACCTGGGGTACGGGGACCCCAATACGGGCCGCCAGAGATTGCAGGGGGTCCGCACAATGTTGCCTGGGCTACTGTATATAAAACAAATAAACAATGTGTGTATGTGGGTAAGAGTTCAGGTAGGGGGCCCTGGCTTAGTTTACAAAACGCTTTTGCACACCTCTTTTGTAGGGACAGGTGCGTCGGAATAGGTTACCCAGTTAAACTTGTGAAAGAGAATCCTGCACACTGTCCATTACGCATGCTTACATTTATTTACAAGGGGGCCCTGGTTTGTCTTAAACACAGGTAAGGGGGCCTTCAAGAAAAAAGGTTGGGAAACACTGTTCTAAAACTAGCCCATCAACTCTCATGTCATACAAATAGCCTGCAGGTAGAGCCCGCATAGCAACGCGACATGACACAGTCAAGCTGTGAACCATAGACATATCTATGCTGTGAATGCATAGTGAATATCAGTGTCCTGGCGATACTGAAGTCTTAAAAGCATTAACAAAAGGTTGGCCCGGGGGGGTCAGCAGGGCAGACAGACTGAGAGAGAATCTTCTTCTCCTTCTCCAGGCCTCCACGCGCTCTGTCGTTCATTATTGAGAGCTGGGGTGCCAGCGGCTCACTGAGAGGAAACACATTGCCCACTGTCAGTGTCAGCAAAGGCATCAAACACACAGGGAGATATATCAGTCCGCTTTCTAAGAGAGGGCTGGCCTGCAGCGGCAGAGAGCTGTGGTGTTTCTGTGAACTGTGCATGTTTACAGGAAATGATTTCCTCAATCTGTTATCAATCTCTTACGGCTGAAGCATGAAGCATACATCATACACAAAAACATAAGCCTACTGTAGGGTAACTAAGATGTTTTTGCCAGACACTAGTAAGTGATGCGGAGAGCCATAAATGAAATATAGGAGGACGTTGTTAGCTGTTACCTCTTTTGAAATGGCCTTTACTTGTGCCGAAAAAGATTTTTGTCTTTAGTTGAAGTGTGTGTGTGTGTGTGTGTGTGTGTGTAGGGATTTGGAGAACTTTTTCACTGTTAGCTGTACCCATTTTCTGTGTGATTCTGTCACACTGTGCCTTGTGAAAACTCATCCACAGAGAAAGTGTGTGTGGGGGGGGGGGGGTGAAACAGTTCAGCTAGTGTCTGATGTGCCAGCATTAAACGCAAGCCACATCGGGGATATCCCCTTGTACATTCCGCCGTAGCCATGGCAACTAATGACTAAATACCGCAGTGATGTACTGCCAGATCCCGTGCTCCGGCACTTTGATAAGCCGTCGAAGGCACCCTGGCACGCTGTGACAACTCGCCGGACTGCCCGGGCACATTCAAACAGCTGTTGTCGCCGTCAGTGCCACCCTCTCTCGATCACAAGGGACGGAGATTAAGACGGTGTCTGGTCGAGGTCAGAGCATTCATTAAAAGCCCGGGATGACATTGAGACTCATGCATAAGCCATTAGTTTAGAGACAGATATATCTCCATAGATGTCAGACACCACACAGTCCAGGCCATTGTAATATACCCAGTGCCGTACTCTTACCTGCTCTGACATCCTCCCCCCGTGTGAGTCACGGATGGCCGCTGGGATCCACAACAGGCAATGAACTGTATGATTTATGAACACATTTTACAGACAATGAGAGGGAGATAGAAATGGGAATAGATGGCGTGAGGGTAGACTGTAGATATGGGGATGAATATTCTGTCATTTCACTGATGATGTTATGTTAAAAAAATATATATATAGCATGGGCTATCCTGCGGACACGCACAACAACCATTTCCATTGGGAAGTTAATTTGAATTCAGTTGCAAAGAGTTCTATTGACAGACCCTAGTAAGCCTGGTCGTAATTTTTTTCAGCAATTAACATATAGCAGCCATAGCAGTAGCTGCTCAATTCAGTTGGAATTGATTGAAATCTCTGGGGCATTTCGTGGCAAATTTGCCTTCTTGAACTTCTTGATCCACCACACCGTGCCACTGTGTCATTTGCATACGGTTTAAGCCTGCCTCCATACAGACAAATCGCTGGCTTATTACAATGCATGATACAACTGAGAGTATGTACCACGCAGGGGATTTTAAAAGGCATTTGAGGGATTTAAAGTATTAGGATGTTATGTAAAATCAACAGGGAACATTTGAAGAAAAAAAAAATACCCCTCTAAATATTACCAGATAACATTGTTTCATGTGTCCTGATCCGAAGGAAGGATAATGCAGGTATATCGAGACTGTAGATAGAGCTGTCACAAGCTTCTGTATGTCTGTAGGACGACTGCCAGACAGAGGTGCTTTCAGTTAGGCTTTCAGTCCTGGAGGCCTTTGGGAACAAGAAAGGAAAAAAGGGATAATTGGGACTTCCATGCATGAAATCTGCCTCAAGGTTCAAACAGCGAATCACAACCCTTTCCCAAAACTCGACTATGCTGCTTATATTGGCACGCTGTTTGAAAATTACATGGAGGATGTTTCTAAAGCTAAACCCTGTCACACACAACCATAAATCACTCAATCTCACACAGGCTCACGTGCACACACGCTCCCACAGACACACATGTAAACACAGACACGCACAAGCAGAGAGTATAGCTTGCTCCACAGGGACCTGTGTGTGAGACTATCAGATTTGATGTGGTGACAGATGTTGATAATAAGCTGGCTGGGTTCATGCTGTATGAAAACGGTGCAGTCTGACAGCGGTAGTCGACAGAGAATGACTCACACAGCACACATAATTTCTGTGTTGATTAAACATATGGGCTGCCAGAGAAAAACAATGACAGCTTCCCAGAAAGCAAATTAAGTCAGAACAGCCTTTGACTCTGCGACAACAGTGTGAGATTTTCAGTGTCTGTATTAAATCATATAAAAGAACAGTATCACAGTCTCTGTACTGTAATCGATGCTTTACAAAATATTATTAGCTTACATGCATAGGTCAAGTGAAACAAATGTCTTGCCCCATCAACATCATGATGATGTTGTCACCTTCTCCATTACCTGTAGTGACAGCTGCCACATCTCTAAAGGAAATCTTTAGAGATCATTCCGCATCGACATTTTGTCTTAAAAAGGGCATTTTCATCCAGGACCTAGAACGATGAAGACAGTTTCACCATTTCTTCATGAAAGCCATCTTTTACAGTGTGACTGTGTGACAACATTTTCAGTTTACATACTGCCTGCAGTGTATGCAGTCAAAATACAGCATATGTTACATGAAGTAAGCCTTAAAAATATATACCAAAAGCAAACCTCAACACTCAAGCTCAACTCCAACACACCTAACAAAACAACTCGAATGGGCAAAGCAAACTGACAGTGAGATCACCGTTTCTGTGGAGCCATAAATCGGGAGTGGGCAAAAATGAGCTCAGCAAGGGTCCAGGGACACATCCACAGGGCTCTGTGTGTCGGAGGGGAGGGGAGGGGAGGAGAGGGGGGGAGGGGAGGGGTGCTATGAGTCATCAGTACCAGCATTTGATTATAGTCAGAGTGAGGACCCGGTAGCCGCACCCTCATGGCATAAGTCCCCATTTATCCCGCTGTGATGTACACAACAGATTTATTCTCCCCTGGCAGCTGCAGCGAGAGAGAGAGAGAGAGAGAGAGTGAGAGAGAGAGAGAGAGAGAGAGGGGGGGGGGGGAAATGCTGTGCGAAGGGGCAAGGGCCACTTTCGATGGATCGGCCAAATTCTACATCAAAATAATAGTCGCAAATGCCAGCGCACCGGCCGGGATAAACCCGGCTCCACAGATCGGTGACCTGACAAAGCATCATGTGACGTGCCGGGGTCATGTAAACAGCAGACAGATGTTATGAGTTACACAAGATCTCTCCGACATCATGGTGATTTGGAGGATAACGGCAAATGTGTATATCAGGTGCACGACCTCACTGGCAACTACCCAAATCGCCTCACCTCTAAGTGCTATTAATTTACTGTGTAGACGTGTGTGTGTGTGTGTGTGTGTGTGTGTGTGTGTGTGTGTGTGTGTGTGTGTGTGTGTGTGTATGTGTGTGTGTTTCTTCTTGTGTTTAACATTCATGTATTTCCATCAATTTTCACTGTATGCTCATGTCCATGGGAAAACCCTGACATAATGTAACATGGAATTTGCCAAATATGAGGGTTGCCATTGGTTGCCATAACCTTCCATCCAAAGTCATTGCCATCATTGCTGTGTTCATGTTTCAAACCCCCATTAGGATTGCATTATAAAGTTTTCTTTTAGCATATAAAATATTTTATTTTGATTCCTAATTAGCTTATAAAGGTTTTCTCTACCAAAGTGCACCTAATTATTATGTAAGTATAGGTTCTGCCATTGTAATGCCATTACAGTATATAGAGAGTTTCAGTTCACTGGGTGTTTGACTATGATCACTATCACTGAGTGAAGTTATTGGCAGACTAGGACACTATAAAACATAAAGCAATCTGTCATTACCTCCGCCAAGGAGGTTATGTTTTCATCGGGGTTTGTTTGTTTGTCTGTCTGTTTGTTTGTTTGTCTGTCTGTTTGTTAGCAAGATAACTCCAAAAGTAATGGATGGATTTCAATGAAATTTTCAGGGAAGGTCAGAAATGATCCAAGGAAGAAACGATACACCGTCGGGATTCCAGAGGCGTTTATGTTTTTCGCTTAGCTGTGTAATGGCATGGTATGGCCACGTGGTGGCGATCTGAATAGTTTAGGTTCAAATGTATGACAACCTAGGAAGAACAATACAGGCGGAGGTCTGCGCTCTCTGAGTGCTTTTCTAGATCTATGTTGTTTTTATGTCTTTTATGTAATTGTTACTTTTTAATTTTTTTTTACTCTTGCCCTTTTATGCTTTTGTATACTATTATCTTGTGTGTTTTGTGTTTTTCTGTTTATATTTTTTCCTTTTTAAACTACTATGTGACTATTTCCCTTCTTTATTTGCTATTACTATTTGCTTGTGTGTGTGAAATGAGCTGTGTCATTAGAGATGGTGAACACTAACAGAGTGAGGTCAGAGTAGCCACAACACACTGTGATCTCTATATTGTTCAAGACAGACATTGGCAAACACTTACATTTTTTTCCAATTGATTAAACACAAGTTCGCAAACTAGGCTGGTTTTATCAAAATACTTTAAAAAAAAAAAACACACACACACACCCAAACTGCAAAATACCTCATATATCCGGCAAAATGAAGCACTACACTGTTGCCAAAAGGTACACACTTCATTCATAATACCAGATTTTTATCTAACCAACTACACTCTGTTGGACATTTTTAAAAGCACTCTCATCTTTAGTATCCTTTGCCATAATACTAAAATAGTTCTAATGTAGTGTCATTTTGATTTTGAAATGGCAAACGTGACTTCATGTAAAAT
>NC_085005.1:8609029-8659029 GCF_963854185.1 Sardina pilchardus | reverse complement strand
GTTCAAGAGGCTTTCATTTGGCCCATATGCAATGCTGCAAACAACCTGCATGCCAATGGAACAATCCCATTACATTTCTGTAATGCATATGGAAGGGAATCAGATTTCATTACTCTATATACATTACCAAACACACACACACACACACACACACACACACACACACACACACATATTATAGTGAGTTGCTGAATTGACTAATAGGCTTCATGTAATAAACATTGCAGTATGGTAATCATTGTACTGAATGTTGACAGACATTCATTGTGTCCCTATAGCAAATGAGCACAGTGCAGTTTGCATCACAGTGTTACACTATTAGGATTAAAGAGAATTGTTCCACTTTTTGAGGGCCGCTGTAGCACTTGCATGTTATCCTCATAGGTTTGAAGTGGCACAGATAAATCTTTGAAATGCTTGCCAACCGTACTGCATTTGAAACAGAGAGAAAAAGAGAAAGAGGGAGAGAGAGAGAGAGGCACAAGAGAGTAGAGGAGAATATTAACTGAGAGAGGAAGAGGGAGAAAAATAGAACAAAGCACAAAGGAAATTGTTGTTGTGATTTGGTATATGAGAAAGACATTTAATGATAGTGACATTTCAGAAACACAGTGGCTAAGTAATATCTACTACACTGTAAAGCTCCAGGCATTTTGCTTGTAATGAAATGTAACTCAACAAGGCATACATAACCATTTGAACAATGTCAGAGTGTCTGTTACAGTACATCAACAGTTGGGTCTACTGCTGATAATAAACTTACAGTAGTTTCAACTGAACAGACTTCAGCAAGGATATCATCTAAGCTCCTATCAAGCGTCATTCAACTTTTGTTAGAAAAAAAAAATGTTTTACTTGAGTGATTTTAAAACATTTTGTTGTAACGATTATGATAATTGAAAAACATGAAACAGAGCGATGAGCGCTGTACATTACCCTTTCCTGTTGGCTTACAGTAAGGCTCTGGCACACTGAGAAATCACTGGCAGCAGCAGCAGTGTCTACTGGGCTGTGTCAGACAAGAGGCCTGATTGGAGAGGCCAAATCAATAACCCCTGACAAGCAAATCAGCCTCTACTACAACAACAACAGATATGATCAAATTCAGCCAACCCTTACTGCACACGCACCACCCTCTGCATCACTGAACCACTGAGACCAACAGGGGAGTTCAGGGATATGATCCACTGCTACAGCACTCTGATACATGCTGTGTCGAGGAGATAAAGCGACGTGCACACAATCTATAAAGCGATGTGTATACGATACGATCCATAAAGCAACGTGCATATGGTCCCTTTATGAAGGAATTACCTTTGTGTGAATGTGAGTACTGGGATATTTCTGAGTCTGGTATAATTGTGCAGAGCACTGGGGAGCCCTGCTTCCCCCATCTCTTTCCATGGGTGTCTGCTGTGGTCTGATCCATCCCCTGTGTTGTCCCTACTGAGCAAATCAATGCTAAAAAATCATTAGGCCATGGATTGTATGGAGCTAATTCCCTAGTAGCCTCCTTACCAGCTCTCCCATCTTTAAATAGACACCACCAAAGTGGCCATGTTTGTTTTGTGGTGGTTGTTTTCTCTCTCTGTCTCTCTCTCTCTCTCTCTCTCTCTCTCTCTCTCTCTCTCTCTCACACACACACACACACACACACCCCCTGTCTTTCTCTTTGCTCCCCAGGATCTGAGTCTGGAGATATTTTTGGATGCCCTGATGGGATATTGATTGGTGTCAGGGTAGCAGTGGCGGGAGCTGATTGGCTAATAACCAGGCTGCTTGTCTATCCTCTAGGTGCTGTGTGGTTGCTGAGGTAAGGGGTCAGGCCTGGTGAAGGCTTGGGTGTGGGGTGGGGTGGGATGGGGTTGAGGGGGGTGTGGGCGATTGGAGAACCAGGAATGAGGGGATGGTGTAGGGTGGGGTGGGGCGAGAGGGTTATGGGTTGACAGTGACTGACAGCGTGTGACAACAGGCAGCCGGAGTGCTCCTGACAGGCCTATATTGGAGAAGCACAACAGCTAATGGTGAGTCCCGATCTTATTAGGTTCGCCGGACTCGTCCCGGGTAATTTGATGAGGAGTAATCTGGAGGGAGGCCTGGCGAATGCTCTCCTCTGGGTCTCGGACGAGGAGAGCTGGATTAATTACCTCCAATGCAGCCTCCCCCTGGACATATCAAAACAAACGGCAAGATCCAAGGGAGCCTTTGTCTTATCAGAGCTTTATTGAGGGTGGGTGGGGGGTTGGGGGGCTGTTCATATTTGTACATTTTAAATTTCCCAGAGGAATATCAAAACAAACAAGCATAATTGAATAATTGTGACTTTTTAAGGTTTGGAAGAGATGCGTAAAAAAGAAGCAGAAAAGACATTGTACTTCAAATTAGGATCGTTACAGTGGACTTATGAGAACAAAACAGCAGATGGATTTAAAAGAAACGCAGAAATCGCATCTGAATGAAAAATGACAACAGTGACATTTCCCGGCTGATAAACAATGGCAGCCATTTATAATGTCAAACGGCTAAAAATGGCGCAGCTCCAGCAGCAGGAGGAGGGTAGCAGCAGGCTCTCAGCTTAGCCAGACCAGGTCAATCACACTGGCAGATTTTTCAAAACTTCAAAGGTCAGCATTTTCATCCTCCATTTTGTCCTTATTCTATGCGATTTGCTGTTCAAAGGTAAGCGAGATGACGAGAGACAAGGGAAAATTGAGAGGGAACCTCCATAACAGTGATAAAACTCAGAATGGTAATACATACAGTATGAACCTAATATAGTTGCCTACGTCTGTACGCTCATGATGAAATAATGCGGCATAAAGATGATTCATTAATCATTATTAGTGCTGTAATATTTTTCACAGTTTTATTTATATTTTATGTTTTTTGATGACGGTTCCCAGGACATTGCATTGTGCCCAACATTGGGTCATTTTGTGGTATGCTGGTCTCAAGGAGGCACATCAACCCAGCCAATTACGAATCGTGGAGCATTATCCTGCAAGAACATAGTGATTCATGTCGGAAAAGTTCGAAAAACCCCTAGAGCCATATCACGTTTCATGAAACATCCGTAGAGGGTTCTGCAATTTCGGCATTTCTATATCTCAAAAAACACTCGAGCTATGATTTTTACATTTTAGCTTGCATACATTATCCCACATTTGCTCACATCTCCTTTAGTTTCATATCTCTCACGCAACAAAAACGCTGCCAACAACTAATCGAAATTCAGCAGCCAAAACACTTTTGTGCTAATCTGTTTTTATGTGAAGTTGAGGAATTTCAACATGCTGCATCACCACCACATGTTTTAGATGTATGCCAGATTTCAAGAAGAAATTCATGAAATTCTAATGAATAAGCACACAGTTAAACAACCCCACAACGGGTAGCTAACATTATACAGGATTCATATCAATAGACTCTCTGGTACTAGGGGGGATGCCTCTTGGTGTTTGTGGACTCAGAGGCAACAGGGCATTCAAACAGTCATCTCCAGGGTCATGAAAACAGATTGCACTCCTAGCTGCAGTCAGGGTCAGTTGCCTTTCAGTCAGCAGACCCCCCCCCCTCTCTCCCTACACACACACACACACACACACACCATCCCATTCCCCCACCCGCTTCCTCGCCACACCATCGCCCACACTCCACTGCCTGCACAGGCTATTGCACAAGGCTACAGAGATGCAGCGCTGGTAATGGGATGGAACTGTGCTTGCTACACACTGATCTCTATATTCTTTTCACTTGCCTATGAATGAGAAAATACTCATAACCGCGTTCATTGTGTATTCATTGTGCCCCGGTATAGTGATGTATCCGAGATAGAAATCTCTGTTGAAATGCTCTATTAACTATGTGTCATCTATTAACCTATTATAGGCCTTTGCTGTGTAGTTGTTTTGCAATTTGGTATTGTTTGTTTTGTATTGAAAAAATGATAGCATACAGAGCTTGCAGACTGAGGAAGGATTTTGATTTCAAGTGAAGTCTTTTTTTTAATTTCACACACACACACACACACACACACACACACACACACACAAATTCACTTGGGGTCTTAGAGAAGAAACTTTTAATAACAGAGAATATGAAAGAACACATCTTTCTGTTTGCATCATGGATGAGAACTTTCATGGTTATTATTCTCAAAGTATTTGAAGTCCTATAATGTAATGACTTTCATGGTGTTATTGTAACAAGCAGCTGAAGCCTGACATCAGTCACTGGAGCAATGGGAGACTATCATGTTAATATTATGAGTTTACACACAGCAGGCGGCACATCAGCAGACAAGCTGATATATCATTAAAAACAAAATCACCGACAAAGTGACCTTCGTCGGCAGAAAAAACAAAAACATCACTAACAAAGCAGTCTTCAAGAGCACCTCACTGGGGTCGTCAAGAAGGCACCTTCCTTCATGTCTGTTTCATTGAATTAGGCCCACGACACCTCCGGAATGCTCAACAGTCATGTCTGACGTCCCAGACCCACTCCCAGCCCCACACTCATAATGGGTTCTCTACCAACAAATACCAACACATTTCTTCAGTAATTCTTCTTCATTTCTGTGGTCGTTTAAGTTCCTATCAGAAACATAGTCAGCTGTGATAACCGGACAACTGTGATGTATTTTCTGCAAGGATTATCATTTTAGGCCTACATTCTTGTTGTTGTTGTTGTTGTTGATGATGATGATGATTATGATGTCACTTGAGGATTCAGGGCTCTGTCCAGAGACTCTGGATAAGAAATGTCATGTCTGCAACAGCTAAAGTGGGATAAAATTGAGTGCAAACGTCTGTGTGTGAATAAAATGAGTTCTTTGAATTCCAGTATTAGAAAGCACTTGGACAATTGAAATTGAACTGACCACCACAAATCGGATATAACCCCTGACTCCACTGCAGAGTATCAAAGGGAGGATTAGCATTCAACAGAGGGCACAATCCTCCTAATCCAAACATTCAGTGGCATACTCTCTTCTCTTTGCATCCATTTTTAGTAAATAATTGGAGTTTTAAGCATTCCTAGGAAGATGCTGAAAACTCACTCTGGTCTTTACATTGCCACCTGGGCTGGTGGATATATGACATGGTGATAATACTCGGCTTCCCTAACAGTGCTATAAATATTGAACAGCTCTGCTCCCTTGCATCTCCCGTCGTATTCTCCCTGGAGAGTAAGCTGCAGATTTCAGTGTGACATTATCATCACTCAGTTCAACTTATGCAACATCCATGTATTTTTTTTTTCAGAGTTGCGGGTGTCATTTATTAGTTTGACCTGACTCGTCTGTTATTCTGACACCAGTGTGGTGGTCTGGTGGTCATATTTAAGATGATATCTGTTGCAGGCCTGTAATGGCATTCTTAAACAGTTTGAACCCAATCAGAGTGCCCTGAAATAAAGCATTGTCTATAGAGAGCACACTGAAAGTGGAAAAAGTACATTCGTACACTGCGGTTAAATCAGTGGACAATTGTTGCCAACATTTCCTGTGTTGAGTAGTCTTTGTCTGAATTTGTGCCACACTCAATCTACTTCTTTAACATTCCTTCACTCTGCATTTCTCTTTCTTCCTCTCTCCGTATGCATAGAGCGTCTCTGGCTGTTCAGCTTACCCCTAGTGGCAACTTAAGGTGTTCAAACTTCCAAACAACAAAACTGAAAGGGGTGGGGTGTAATGATGTATTGTGGTGCTTAGCCCAGTGAGTGTTCTGTTAGCAGCATATGAATGAAGACTCTGGCCCCGCTCCACAGTGCTAGACAGAGGGACTCGTCAGCAGGTCTCTCACCATTGATTATGGTCCATTAAAGGAATGACCTCAGTGTCTCACTGGAATATCACAGGAAATGTCTTGAGGATCTTGAAACCCCACATACTGTAGTACAATTTTTGAACTTGTACAAGTACTCATATACAATAGTTCCAATTATGCCTATGGATTTTTATACTGACAGAAACCAATGCTATTGGATCATGTCTCCTTATTCTTGGGTTTCATCAGGTCCCTTTCCACAGACAGGTGTATAAAATTAAGCACCTAGATTATGAATGTAGACTGCATGGTGCTTAATGAACCCACCTGTGGAGAGGGACCCGATGAAACCCATGAATAGGGACGGAGAGTGTCCATTAACTTGTTTTAGCACCGTCAAACAAAGTCTCCTACTATAACACACCAACACATGCTGTCCAACTACAATTGACGATTGCTTGATAAATAGCCACGTGCCATATTCACAGCACATCATAACACATACTGTACGTAGCCCATTCTCTCATGTCTTCAAGAGGGCCAGGATGGGTGGGCCTATGCCAGGTATTCTTACAGCGTTTGAGTCGGATCCATTATGATCCAGATATCTCGGTGGCACTCAGCCAGGACTCCTCGACAGAGCAACTGGCCCGGTGCCAACCGCACTGAAATTAATAAGGCCGTATATCCTCAAGAGCAGCACGTCGTGTCAGATTTTGCTTTAGCCCGCGTGGAAGAAAAATGGCGTTCCTACTTGTGTTCACTATTAATGATCACCAGGACTGTGGGTTCCCTTCACCACTAATCATCACAGGTAATGGATTGGCCTAATATAAGCGAAATGCGGCAATCAACGCCAGTGCAACAACATTTCTCAATCGTTACCATACGTAGTTTCTTGCCCAAACAGGCCTTCTGATCACACACACTCTTAAAATAAGGGCTCTAGGGGTGCTATTTAGAACCATGCAGGCATTAAAAGAACCCTTAGGGTTCCTTTGATGGACCCTTCCATGAAGCATGCAATAGAACCATTCTATGGTGCTATAGCACCTTTTTTCCCTAAGAGTGCAGCTTAAAGGCCACTGTCGGCACAGTCAGGGGGCCTCGATGTAGAATATCACATCTCTCTGGTTAGACATGCAAATGCTCCTTTATCCACACGTTCGTCATCACTCACACAAGCCTTTCCTATACACTTTAAGGCGACACAAAGTGCATTAAGTTAAAAGGTTTTTCGGCGGGGTCGATTCATCACAGAGGAGAATACATTAGCAGCCGCTGCGCCTAGTGCGGCAAAGCCATTCATATTCATGTCAGAGGCAAGTGCATCTGTTGCTAAGCAATGTCTCCATGGACGCGGCCGATGGAGGAAGAGGGCGAAGAGGTACACATCTCCGGCTTGATGCTCGGGCTGACTCATGTAGCGCGAGCACATTTGTATTACTTGTTTGCGTGCCATGGAAATGTTGCGTCAACCCCACGAACTGCAAACATTTGGGTGCGATAACACTTTTTGTTCTTGTTACAACATATTCTGAAGACCCTCTTCATTATAATGGCCCGATCTATGACAGTCACTGCATAATTCAAAGAAGAGGAATTAATGAAGGGAGTTTGGTATCCATCTGTGCAAGGGCCCTTTATAAAGGCTAATTATAAAATTATATCTATAAATAATTTATAACACAGACACTCTGGTCTTGATCAAGGAGGCCATTAGAGTCATAGCAATGCAGTCCAGGATACATGGGTGTAACTTCAAATGCTCATGACCACCAGTGCATCTTAAATGAATACTAGCTAGGCTAACAGTGTGTCTTAAATTGACACTAACTAGGCTAACTGGTCTAACCCACTTCCAGTGAATATGCTAAGCTAGGCTAATGTGTCAGACTGGGTTATTGCACAAACAGAGAAGAGTAGGATATGTATAATCTTATCTAACTCTGGGGTAGAAGATGAATAAGCTAATTCCCCCCAAATTTAGCATGTTCCTTTAACTGACCAGTTACAGTATGTAGGCCTATATTTTCCAGTATGGGCATGTGGGTGGTTGACGTTTTAGGCCGAAAAAACGTTTTTGAAAAAAAATTCAGATATTATGCATGGAAATCACTTAGTTATGTTGTACTGACTCTCCCATTCCCAAAATATGTATGATCTTTTAGAATTTGTATTGGAATTCATATTTATTCACTAATGTCTTGTGTTAGTGGCTAAAATTATCATATGGTGTGACATGAAAGTTATTGTGTGTAAAACTATAATGTGGTATATATTTTTTATGTGAGTCACAGTGTATCATAATCTTCTATCTTTACTTCATCAAGATCTAGCATTTCCTTGTGGAAATGTATTATATTTTAGAGTATATTTATTCATCAATACACAAAGTAAGGCATTTGTCCCTAATCTTTCAATAAACTTCATATTAATTTGGACATATCTTGATACAAAAGAAATTAAATGCATACAATGTTTGCTGACCCTATTTCCTATCTGTTACATTCAGATTTGTATGATTTAGACTCCGAAAGCCTTTTTATTTTCATAATTTCTTGATGTTTCTTGATGTCACACCAAATGATATGGTGTCACACCATATGATAAATTACACCAAATAACCATCTGTTAACGCAAAAATGTGAATATATGCATTTCACAAACAATAAATCACAGTTTAAGACAAATATATCACATAAAGGATCACTGTTAAAAACTCAGAACTTTGTAAAACAGAATTCCACCAGATATTGTATAGCACTTGGGTAATAGGTGCCACATATTAAATAATAAATGTTAACAAAATGTTAAATATGTTAAAATATGTATAACACTAAACTATTAATTAAACATATCTTTGAAAAAAACATTATTTATGTAGGAAAATACAGATTATATCATATAGTGTGACAAATAAATCATATGGTGTGACAGCAAAACCCCATCACACCATATGATATGGGGTCACTCCATATGAGGTTTCATGCACTTAGCAGAACAGTGAGTCTTGAGGCTACATTCTAGGACCAAAATCATATGCTCACTTTAACATGGTAACATAGATCTAAAGGTAATTTTGACCAAAAAACTATTTACTTTTGAAATTTTCCTGAAAAATGGGTCACACCAAAAGACAGCGAAAAGTGGAACTGAGATAGCCTGACGACGTCATACTCAATTCCAGGCTAGAACTGAGATAGGAGTGCTGGAAATACTTGATTTATTGAAAGAAATATGAGAGATAACTCAACACGTAAACTTTCAATGTCCTTCTGAGAAGTTATTATACTTCCTGAATGAGGAAGGACCCCCTATCCCTAAAGGTCTCCACACAATTGCACATTTAAAAAACATAATTTAGGGTCACACCATATGATATTGATTTTTGGGACAAAATGTTTTTGTTTATGGCTTGTTAAAAAATAATATGCCTGGACTTTAAACACTACAGACTTACAAGTAGACATCTTTAGTATTCATTGTATTTAAGTAATGGGAAAATATATTCATTAGATTTTTTTTTATTCAAAATCAAACTTTATGAAATGGGCTCGGGACAGTCACGCCATATGAGCTTTTCCTGGTTTGGCTGAAAATGTTGAGAAATAGGAATATGACTGGCATGAATGGTCCATATATTCATATAAAGCAGGTTTTTCTGAACAATATAACCACATTTATTTGCAGATTAGACATTTCTTTACTTCAGTTTGACACTCTGGACCAAAAAAAGGCCATGTCATGTCAACCACCCATATGCAAATAGAACTCTTTGGATCCGTTTGTTCAGTATAGGCCTACCTGCACTAAGGTAGCCAAAAAAGAGCAAGTGTAGTTTTAAGCCAGAGCTACACTGATGCTGATCCATGATTAAATGCAATTGCTACCCAGATAGATGAGATGGTGTGCCTGTATGTTGATTACACCCTCTCTCTCTCTCTCTCTCTCTCTCTCTCTCTCTCTCTCTCTCGCTCGTGCTCTCTCTCGAAACGGTTAACCTCTAGCTGTCTCTCAGCGTGTCCGGCTGATTCACCTCTGATGACTCATATTCATGGAAGCCTTTGTGGGTTCCAGGCATTGTGATGCTAAATTCATATCCTGGACATGCTGTGAAGGTTCTTCCCAAATGTCTAAAGTCATTCTCGTCCAGAACAGTTGAAAATGAATTTGAATCTATGCATAAATGAATATTTTCTTTGAAAAATTGCCTGCATTGTCACAAAAGAAAAAAATGAAATATATGTATAATGAACACTATATATATATATATATATATATATATATATATATATATATATATATATATATATATATATATGTATGTGTATATATATACATATATGCAATCTGTCTGTCTGTCTCTTTAGATTTTTAGATACAGGTGGGTACTGTAGATTTGTAATGGAAGTGCTATTGCTGTGGCAAATAAAAGTCACTGTGTGGCCTTCCCTGATATTCTTCTTTTTAAACGAACCACCCTGACTGTAACTAGCCCCCTTCCATTGAAATGGTGTTAGATTGTTTTGGTCTTTGGAGACTTTCTAATGAGGAGACACAGCACTTAAAGAACCCTCCATAAAAATGTATGGGGTTAGTTTGTAACGCCAATATGGCAGTAGTGTACTGTACACATACCTTGCTCCTTCCCATTTGCCTCCCTATTCACTTGGAAAATAGCTGCCCAAAGTGCATTACCACCGAGTGGATTTTGGTTTTGTTTTGGCTTTTTGTTGTTGTGTTCAGCCAACACACCTCAAAACAAAGTACAGTCTGTGTGCAGAATCTTACATAATGTTCTTTAGAGGTGTCTCTAAAATCAGTTGCATAGAGCCACGATCAGCATTCATCAATTATGCGGTGATCTCATGTATGCCTATATAACCATGGCAGTTTGTCATGGCGAGAACTGTAAATGATGGAATGACAACCCTGTGTTAAAAGGGTTGTCAGTGCTGTGTTTAAATATTTATTATTGCAGTTTAAAAGCAGGGCTGGAAGCAGGAACCTCCACACGGTCTCCTCCTTGATTGTTACATAATAGCTCTTTTCATTCAGAAAAAAAACCCTGACCCAAAATAAATTCTTTCTGAAGTTTTGAAGATTTATTCATGGCTATTACCTATAAGAAAATGTTTCAAACTGGAGGAGGAGGTTTTAACTCATCTCCCCTCCCTCTGTTTAGGAGACAAGATGGAAGAGGGCAGCGAATGTACATTTTTCAGGACTAAAGGTCCCTAAAGGCCTTGAGGCCCGACAAATCAATTTCTGCCAAAAAAGTCCATTGTTATCCCCCATTTAAAACAGAGCTGCTGTGGTCATCATGTCGAGGTTGGTCAGCCATCAATTCCCATCTGATATGAGGCCAGCAGGCAGCCAGTCAAACACTTCAGTACACTTGGCCAGAGATTTTTTGTCAAGATGTCCAAAAACTCATTATGACAACTTCAGTGTGTTTAACATGCATGATTTGAGGCAACACAGATCTTTCTTGCATTTTTGTTGCATGCATTTGAAAAGAATTACACGATTTCTTGATGGAAGTATTCATATTTAGGGTACAATATTTAGGGTATCACTACTCTGAATTATATACATAATAGACCCATACATAATGACTAATTATTTAGATGTCCGTTCATTGGTCAGTTAATCGCTTACTCTTTGTGAGGCAAGCTGTGCAGAGAACCTCTCGGCAGCCACAGGTATCTGTGTGCCCGCGTCACCACAAAGCTGACTTAATCCAAAGGCTGGCAGCAGGGCGGGCAGCTTTGGCACATGCCCCCCTGCCACCAGGTACCATCAGGCAGCAAGCCCAGAGCCTGCCGAGATCAACAAAACACAACACGGTGGTACACACCCTGCTCTCGAGAAAATGGTGTACACACAAACACACACACATACTGTACACACACACGCACGCACGCACGCACGCACGCACGCACGCACGCACGCACGCACGCACGCACGCACACACGCACACACACACACACACACACACACACACACACACACACACACACACACAGTTGATCAAAGAAAAGTAAGGGAGAGGTGCACTTGGTTCCACACAAACACACAGATACACAAAACCACGAGGGCAAAGCTCGAGCCATCTGTTTTTTCTGCGTGCTCACTCAGGACTGTTTCTCTTATGTCTGATGGACCAACTGCCAGCTCCCTGGGCCTGCTTTTCTCCAAGAAAAAAACCCCCGACATAGTCTGTAGCCACATCGCCATCCCTGATCAGTGGAAGGAAAACTGTTTAATGTCTTGTTCATATCCTTGTGTCATTTAGCCCTCCCCCCTCCTGACTCGGCATTACGACATTACGATGGCTGAAGTGAGGTTAAGAAAAAAATGGAGGCTTTTTGCGTGATGGCTGTTGCCAATCCCCCCGAGCCTCTCAGCCTGTGTCTGGGACATGACGTTACTCTGTTATAGTCCAGCAAGAGCCTCCAGGCAGCCGTAAACATTTAATTAAAGCCCTCTCTCTCCTGCACGGAGCGCTCGGGAAGGCCGAGGAGACCGTCTGGACGCCACTAGAGCGGGCGCCGAAGCGAGCAGACATTACACCTGCTGCTCCGCCAGCGAGGCCCCCAGCCTGTGTTCCGCAACGGCAAAACTAAATGTAGCGTTTTGGTTCGGTTATGAAAACGTTGACTCAAGGTGACATTTCGCTTTTCGAGAGTACCCTTCACAAACACAAATACAAGGCAGGGGAGCCGGCTCTGTTGTTTATCTGGGCGAAACCACGCTGAGCCCGTCAAACTGCATGTTGGGTGATTTGAAGCGCTCTGTAAGTGTACCCATGTGGGGGATTTTTACATTTTTACTCAATATAACATGCTAATGTCTGATCACAACGTCGCAACATAACACGACAATCTGGAAACACTCCAATATGGGATGTCATCGCAACTCATACAATATTTTGGTATATTATTTTACAGATAATTCAATAGTTGAGCGCTACCGCTGATGTATTTAAAATGCTAATTTGTATGAGCAAACATTGATGTTCCAAATAAAACATCAATGGATGTAATGGAATTAACACAATGGGAAAACATGTGAAAATTTTCCCCAACCCACCCATCCCTTCAGTTTAGTGTGTGCTTGATCCTTCCGAACGGCACCACAGCATAAAAGAGGCACATACACATAAAAGGCCCCAGTCGCTGCTGTGAACATGTCAGGTGCTCTGATCTCTCAATGGGGGAACACACAAAACACGCCACGCAAGATGAATGATGAATGACAGAATGGAAGCGAGCGACGTGGCCATTTATTTATTTTTTTAAAAATATTATTATTATTATTTTCCCCCAGTCCTATTCATGGGCACCTCAAGGAGGGGAGACTGTGTTGTGCAAAGCGGACGGCCCCGTATTGTGAAGTAGCGTACAAGACTGTCTTAAATTATTGACGTATGTGGATGAAAATAGGTGTTATGAAACTGGGCCCATCAAATATGCAAGTGCCTGTTTTTTCGCTGTGTCATAATAGGGAGGAACAAGGTTGCGTCACCGAGCACGGGGTGTGAACTCTCACACTCTGACATTGAGTGTGTTTACTGTGTGTGTGTGTCTGTGTGTGTGTGTTTGATGGGGTGGGGGTGGGGGGTGTGACGGAGAGATGCCGGATAAAAAACAAATTTCAGGTTTCTGGGTGGTCGTTGCCGTGTGTCTGGCCTACACCACAAGATGACAGCTAACAGTGAATGGCTCAACACACATTAGTGTTCTCCCTCACCAACAGACGCCGAACAGCACGTTAGTGCTGCTGACAGGTTGGGATGGAGAGCAGGATTCAGGCTTCAGATGTGTGGGATCAAACTACTTTTTCTACACAGTCTACAGTCTTTTGCCCTGTAGATCTCAATGTGAGGGTTGCAACTCTCTAAAGCACGAGATACTGTACACCAACCCGACGGTTGGATGTCTGGAGGAGTTAGATGGGGTTGGGAAGAAATCGGTCCGGTGTGTCCCAGTTCGTCGGAGGTGGTCGGGAGACTTTTTTCCCGTCGGGATCTCGTCGGGAGAGTTTGAGCTTGCTCAGTCGGGGCTTGCTTCGGCGTCAGGGTGTGCAGGAGGTGTTGGTTGCTGCACCTCGAAATGGCTACCCCTTGGCTTGCTTTGTTTGCCATTGTAGCACAGGCTGGTTTGGTTTGTTTTGTTTCCTACTAGGCTAGTTGTCCGTGTTGGTTGCAAAACGAAATGGCATGCTTTGTTTGCTAGTCTAGCACTTGCTAGTTTTGCTACTACTAGCCTACTACTACAACAAGATACTTTCTTGGTTAGCGGACATCGGACACGTGTGAAATGTGTGTGCTTTGTTTATGTGCTGCTCACGAGACTAGCCACCCTAGCGCCCCTGGTGCTATCCCAGGGAGTGTTTGCGCAGGGTAGGCGCACAAAGTTTAAGCGGTGGCGGGGTCGGTTGACGTCGCAGCGGTGTGTTTCGCAGTTTCTCGTCGGGAGGTGGGAGTTGGCTCGAGTCTGGGCGGTGTATCTGGGCCTTAACCACCCTCTGAGGTGGTTGTAGCCAAGCTTTTCTAACAGCAGTACATTCGGTTTGATTCCCTAACTGAGATTAAAACAAGTCTGGGACTAAACCGAAACCCAACCGAAGCAACTCTCAAGCAGAAACAAATGTAAATGCTTCTGTGGTTCCTAAGAAACAGGGAAGAAGAGGGACACATGAGAAGTCCATCTGTACTGATACTGTGAGGACTGCTGTGTTGATTATGCCTGTTCTAAACTAAACATTTACTTGACATTTTTTTCATTTAGCAGATGCTTTTATCCTAAGTGACTTACATACCGTATGCTCAAGGGCTCCCCAGAGCATCGTCGGGGGTTAATTGCCTTGCTTAAGTGCACAGCTAGCCCAGCACCTTAGCCACTACACTACCACCACCCCGAGAGAACCTAACGAGAGCCTAAAGCAACTTTTGATTCCAAACTTTTTCTTGATCTCAAGTGGCCGGGGGCAAGAAATATGCACAGGGAAAATCAAACCTAATTGTAGATAGATAACACTCTAGTTTTTCTACTGTGATGGTCTGCTGGCCTTATCTACATTAGTCTTGTTTTGTGTCTTGTGTGTGTCTTGTAGGCGTGGCAGATATTCTGCAGAATTGGCTACACCCGGGCCCATTGTTTCCCCGTCCTTTAAAACTGCCTCCACCCGGTTACCCGTCGAAACTTTTCTTTCCTCCCGTTTGTGTTCCTGCACGCAACACGCTTCACTCCATTGCTCAGGCATCCCTACATTTACTTTACACTAGGCTACTGATGTTACTGATTTCCACACTCTACGGTTTTGGTTTTGTTTGTCTAATTATGTTCTCATTAATACAATAAATTACTTATTATTTTGCCTTTACACACTGCGTCTTCATCTTTGTCATGGCCTTCGAGCCGGGTCATGACAAAGTGGGGGCTCGTCCGGGATTTAGTGACCCGTTCGTTTTGTTAGATCAGTAGAAGATCTAACAGCAGCTTCATTTTACTCCATGAACCTACTGTGGGCAGCCCCTGAAACATCTGTTTAGAATCATTATATCTATCAGACAGCATCGTTTCATGTGCAGATTTGCTGCGGTGAAGGCACACTAAAGAAATGACACTTTACCAGTGGCAGAGCACACATCATGAACTTCCTGATAAACAATGTTTCTGGCTCGTAGTGAGTGTCAAGGTATTAGCATACAGACTTTCATGAGCTGTCATTTCATCTGCACATCCTTGCCTCGAGATGTAACTGTTTATTGTCTTTACATGGAGCTCACCGTGCCTTTAATGAGGATGTGTGGAGTGCTGATGGCAGCATCTCCACAGGAGTGGTGGAGCAGGCTGCGGATACAGGTTAATGTGTGCATGAATTCAGAAACTTCACAAGGTGTTATTCTTTGTGCACAAGGCTGGCTGGCACACAGGCAGTAGTTAAGCTCATATGCTCTGCATGGCATTCACTTGGTTATAAATACTTCACTCGGAGGTCACGCACTGTTTATGCAAATGCTCGGCATGCTAAGTATTCCTATGAGACAAAATGTGCATCCAAAACGCAGGGAAAGCGAGACAAGATAACTTTTGGACGGTTCCAGTTCAGGCTTTTTTTGGTTCTGTGTTTGAGGATAGCATATCATCACAGACTTGGCTCAGCGTGCAATGTTCTTGTTTCTCTCTCTCTCGGCTCTTGTGAGCGAATATACGGGCAGTAATAGATGCTCTCTTACTTTCCCCTGCAAATGTCAGAGCCTGACCTATGCAAAGAGGTGCTCAGAGAACAGCCTTGGGCCGAGGGCACAGTATCTTAGGTTCAGAGACAGAGCGAACACAACTCAGAACATTATAGAAACGCTTGTCAATGGATAAGGCATAGACATGCAGTATTATACAGCGAATGAAAAATGAGCTTTCTGAGGCAGGGAGTACATTTATATTGTTATTTGTTCTTACTGTGGCTCTTCCGCAGAGAAATGTGCCTTTTGGGTTATTTGCAAAGCTGAATGTTCTAGAAAGAAGCAGAAAGAGAGGGTTGCTGACAGCTGGGAAAAACACAAGTAAAGAAAAACTCATAAAACGAAAAGCTAATCACCAAAGAGATCTTCATTGGAGCATTATCCAAAGTTTTATGGCCTGTTTTTTTGGAAGTCCATCAAGATCCATCAATCTAAAACATATACTTTTCCATTAAAATGACCTGAGTGATGCGAAATCCATCATTAAACTGAAGCCAGGTCTGGGGAGGATTTTCAAATGAATGAACAGTGGCTATTCAAGTGAATTGACATTTTCAGTTACCGAATATTTATTTTCTGCCTCGTATACAGCTTTGATATCAGAGTTGAGAGCTCATAGCTGTGTCAAGATAATTGGTTCAGTTCCCTGGAAGAACAACGGCTTAATCCTGTGTACTCACCATCCTGTACATCGCCTGATAAAAGCATCTACTAAATGATTAAATGTAAATGTATTCCTTGCACATCTCTTTGGGTAAATATGAAGAGGCTCATATTAAAGGGCAACTTTGACCTCTTGGCACAGTAATTTTTAATATCACAGTCATTCTACTGGCTCATGAAAAATTATGAGTGCATGACTATTATCTGGCCGTGACTGCAGAGTTTGCCTGTGAGGCGAGAGGAGAGAGAGCACTGCATGTGCTTTGTCCTGACAGCTGATTGCATTAAAACGCCGTTCTCATCTGAGTTGAGTGGTGTGGGCCCCAACGCTTGCTCCACAAACAGCCATCTTATTTATTAATAACCACCAACTCTCGCTCGTATCCATAAAACATTACTCTGTTGAATTACTCTCTCTATGAATTTAGACTTGTGTATGTTTGATACCAACAAAAAGATGTAGTAACTGTACAGTGAAGAGTGGGTGGGGTAACTGTGCCCAGTATGCTGTGTATGTAACAGTACACAATACTGGTCCACATTGGGTTGCACTGACTGGGTCGCACACTAAAGCCTGAACAAAATAAATTACTGGAAATGAGTTATTCGAAAGATGGAACCAAGCCTTTTCATAAGAAAACAATTATATACAGTAAAAGCATTCCAGCTGTCATAGAAAGCTAGCTAGTGGCCCTAGCTCTGTAGCCCTGTTTAAGTCAACCTATGTGCCCATTAGACATTTCTTGACACTGCAGATAAATGACAGCTGGCCTCTAACAGTTTCAGCTGACACGACTGCAAGGTCTGAATAAGGTGAACTGAGGAGAGACACATGCATGTTGTATGAGACTATATTACTGCATTTTGAGCAGACTGCAGTCCTGGATGAAAAACTAGCTCTGTCTGTTTTGGCAGCATGTTTGTTTGTGCTGAATGAGTTTGTTTCTGTGTGACATTAAGGCTTATAATTATTATGCTCAAAATAGAAAAGAAATATATAAATAAGACATTACTCTAAAGGTTTATGCATGACAGGACCTAGAAATGAAGACAGAAGACAGCACATGAGAACAGAGTTCCCATTTACATATTGCATATCCCATTTAATTATAGTACTGAGCATTATTTTAATACGGAAACTTGTCAGCAGTCCGAAAAGCAAGCACTGCCATCACCAGCATCGTGCTTCAGGTCTGTAAAATGCAACCCAGGAAGACATCCATATCACTAATAAGCCTATTACGGCTTAGACATGCCAGCAAATACCCACACTGTAGCATTACGGACAAGCAGGACAAGCCTGGCTGCAGCTGGAGATTTTGTCTGTGTACTAAAAGGCCACTGGGTCTGCCTGGGGCACATCCTGCTGTGCTGTGTTCAGAACATTATCTCAGAACGGCTGTTTTGGTTTACTGTAATGCTAAGAAGGATGTTGTTGTGCTATGACAATACTCACTACAGGGACATACACACATACAGTACATCATTTCAAAATCATTCATCAAAGCAGTACGCATACGCGTGTATTAGACATTGATCCAATTCTGGTCCTGTTTCTTTGTTTTGTGCCGTGGGTAGGATGCTAGTGTTGTGTGGTTGCAGGTGTATCAGTGCCTACAGGTGTGTGTGAGAACAGAAGGCCGATGAGTTCAGTGGTCAGGCCAGCTAAGTCCCTCTGGGTGTGGAGCATCTCCTCACTCCTCACAGGTACAGCACAGACCTGCAGGGCCAGAGCGGTCAGAGGATGACAAAGACTTCACAGGTATAGGTCAGACCCAATGGGAGTGTATGTCAGTGTGAGTGTGTGTGTGTGTGTGTGTGTGCGTGTGTGTGTGTGTGTGTGTGTGTGTGTGTGTGTGTGTGTCTGTGTCTGTGTCTGTGTGTATGAGAGAGAGAGAGAGTGTGTGTGTGTACAAATGTGTCTGTGTGTTTGAGAGAGAAAGAGTTTGTGTGTGTGTACAAATGTGTCTGTGTGTTTGAGAGAGAGAGAGTGTGTGTATGTGTGTGTGTGTGTGTGTGTGTGTGTCTGTGTAAAGTGAGAGGAGAGAGGGAGGAAGGAACGTGACATGAAGAGGAGGCAGGGTTGAGGTAGACAGAGATGACGAGTTCTAGTACAGCAGAGAGACAGAGTATATGGAGAGAGTGAGAGGGAAAGCGAGAGGGAGAGAGAGAGAGCGCAAAGGAATGTGACTAGAAAGAGAGAGGAGGGAAAGGATGAGACAGGGAGGGAGCGAGGGAGCGGTCTGGTGAGAGAAGGAGTGAAAAGAGGAAGGGAACAAGAGACAGAGGAAGGGAAGAGCACAAAAGCAGCACGGTGAGGAGCTGCAGGTCTGCCAGGGAAATTGCAGCACTAAGGATTTATTGCCTTCCGTGTAATTGGGTTCAACCAGCGCGCTCCCAGAAAATCCATTGAAGTCCCTCCCCAGCAAGCGCAGTGCACTCCCCCCTTTACCGCTGGGAACAGACTGTTCGCGCCGCGCCGCACCTCGCCGGCTGGCCTGCCCGCCCGCATTACCCGCTTACTGTGGACCAGTGTAGCGCCGGCGCTCGACTCCGCTGATGAATGTCGCCACCCGTAACACAATGGAGCCGCAGATCTGCGTCCCATAACCTAAATGTCGAAGTGGCCCCCGGCACACATACATCAGGCGCTGTTTTGACTGGCGTTGGGTTGGTGGAGAGGTGTTTGTGTTTGTGTTTGTGCTGTGCGGGGCAGCCGTCTGAGTCTCTAAAGCCCCCCTGTGCACACGGTGCAAATGGGAACATTTCTCCTGGTTATTGCATTATGCCTCATCTTCATGTCGCAAGGTGGATGGCTGTGAATGGGTTTTCTTCTGAGCTGCTGTAATTGCCACTACAGTTATACAGGACTGTACAGTTATACTGGTGTACAGTGTATGCACTAGGAATGTGGTTTGTTATAGAGCTTATCAATAGTTAAATATTATTATCAGGGCCCAGATGATGTGACAGATCAATTAAGCTGTAGGTTGTATGGGGTGTTAATTAATTACAGTCGGACAGACAACATTAATGTGTCTGCCGGATGTTCTGCAAAATATAGTTACAAGGACACGATAAAACACTTTGTATAAGAAAACTTTGTATTTCTGGTATTGATACACATTTTGGTGCAACATCGTGTCTGAGCGTGTGTATATGTCTGTCTGTGGGAGTGTGTGTGTCTGCACACAGAGAGGTGTCTCCCCCAATGCGGTAATCCCTCTCTCTCTCTCTCTCTCTTCTCCAGTTTCTCTCTCTCTCTCTATCTCTCATGCTCTCTTTTTTTCCCTCTGACACGCAATGGTGTTCAGAAACCCACACTGCAGAACACGGCCGCCTGTTCCTGCATACCAATCGGACGGGGCTGGTGGTGGGATGGGATGGGATGGGAGAGGGGAGGGAGCCAGGTCGACCAGCCCCACCGCTCCCACTTCTGCTGCAGTCCACTGCACAGACTACAGAGAGAGAGAGAGAGAGAGAGGCTGTTAGCGCCAGGGCAAGAGAAGCGCTATAGGAAAAGGGAAAAAGGGAAAAAGGGAAAAGGAAAAGCATCCTCACTCTGCAGAGGCTGTAAATCAAGAGTCCCCTTTAAGACGGGCGTCCAAGGGAAGCCCTGTAACCTACTGAAGGCACCATAGGGATTTCCCTTCCCCCTGCCCACCTCCATCCCCCTTTTAAGAAATGATGGACAGGTTCTTGTTTAATGAGGTGTGAATTTGGAGACGGAGCTACTTTTCAGGTCCATTTCCAGAGGAGAGTGTGAACCCACTTCTTAGGAATGACACACTACATAATCTTTCTCTTTTTCTCTCTCTCTCTCTCTCTCTCTCTCTCTCGTCCACTTCCTCTCTGTCTCTCTCTTGCTGCCTCTCTCTTTGACCAGCTGTGCTCTGCTTGCAGTCGGCAAAGGATGACATGACCTTCCATATGCAGCACTGTATGGACTTGAACACATTAACATACAGTATGAGATCCCCAGTGGTATTGGCCGACACACAAGAGGCTCTGGAATAGAAATGCTCTCTGCTTGTGTTTACTCTACTGAATGGGGAGAAGGAATGAATGAACAGACAGACTTTATTTAGGCCCAAACACCTTTTCCTCATTTTATCAGTACACCCCGAATCCTCTTTACTTGTCATTTGCAAGCAGCTTGTTCCGCAAATATCTTCATTCGCATAATATGGCAATCAAGGCCCTGTCAGGAATGCAAGGTCTGAATTAGACATTTTTCCCTTACATTCAATCCATTCACATTTCTATTCCCTTGCTGTGTCACTCTGCTAACAAATATCAGCGAGCCATTGAGATAAGTTCTCCAGCAGGTAAATAAAACACATTTACATGTTTATTCATTTTGTGTATAAGCCTATACATTAAACATCCATTAGCTTTATATATCAACATATACGTTAGCGCATCACAAACATCTGAAGTCATAAAACCCGTATAAATTATAACGTGTGGTGTGGCACTACGACCCCTATCAGCCGAGAGGAAATGAACACCTCCGATAGAAAGGCGATGTCATGCCTCGGACATTTGGCTTGGCATAATAAGACGGACTTTCATTTGGATTTCCATTAGAAAGGCTCTCCCAGGCACCTGCTCTGTCTTGCTCTGCACGGCCACAGGCACAAAAGCTAACGGGGGAGAAGCAAGACAGGGAGGTGTGTGTGTGTGTGGTGGTGTGTGTGTGGGGGGGGGGGGGGGCACACACTTCCTGAACTGCAGGGATGGGTGGGAAAATGGCAATTATGCTGCATTATGTAAGAGGTAACAGCTGTTGTGTGCCATGCAGGACCACAAATGCTCTCTATGTGAGAAAGAGAGGAATAGAGAGAAAGAGAGAGACAGAGAGAGAGAGAAAGAAGAAAACAAAACCAAAAAAGAAGGAGAAGAAAAGCTTAGTTAGAATTAGCGGCGAACTAAAGGTCTCTGGACCCCACTGTGTCTATTACGCAACGTGGCAGAGAACAGAAAAGGGGGAGAATTGAGTGCACTGTATCATTCATCAGCCCCAGGTTACGTAACGCTCAGGGCATCATGGGGGAGGGAGGGGGGGAGTAGGCGGCGAGTCTTTTCAAGTGTCTGTCAAGTCAGAGAAAAGAAAGGAGGCCATCCATTATTGACGAAGTTCTGATTGTGTATGCACTACATGCAGGGCTCCCACGTGGAGTTTGGGCTACCAGTCTGTGTTGTGCCATGAGTGTGGCAGTAGTTGCTTATTCTCGAATATCTCTCGGTGCTTCAACCTTCACATACTGTATGTATACAGCTCATGGTCTTCACATACTTTACACTGAATTATTCATTTGTACCCAGATATATGTATTCCGCAGCCACTCCGTGACAACGCACCATCTGTCTTGAAGCGCTACGTAACATTGAATCATTCATTTGGAGCTTGGGTGCCATCGTGGGTTGAGTCAAGATGGCTTGAAAAAGCAGAATGGTGTTACTGCAGTAGCTTCTCATTCCCTTCCCTACTACCAAATAACTGGCTAATCCGCTAACTTGAGGACAGAGGCAAATCCATGGAAGATCTACATGCCATTTTCTTGGTTTGCTATATTGAATTTGTTTCAAGAAAAGAAAAACGAAACGAGCTGGACGACTGGACTGCAAAATGGACTACATTAGGCTGCTCAGATAACTGCATTAGACAAGCAGGCTTGGCAATAGCCACAGGGGACTGTAGACGGAGCTTCATGCCCACCTCCTCACCCCCCCCCCCCCCCCCCCAGCGCCTCCCAAGCTCCGAAGGACATTTAGCTGGCCGGTCACGGACTACAGGTCACCCAGGGGACTACTTCATCCCCTTTGTGGCAACATGGACTCCCGCTGCTCGGCCGGGTCAGCGGAACAAGGAGCGAGTGGAGTGAGTGGAGGAAGCGTCCTGTCGCCCTGCAGATGTGCCGCTGCTCCCTGCGGAGGCCAGACGCGAGGCCTGGAGAGCGCACGGGCACACTGAGCAGCCCTGTGTGCACTGGCCCGGAGGAGACGAGCATTAGCCTGCTGCCCTTGTACATCAGCACGGGGGGGTGTTGATTAATTTGGGACAAACAAGAGGAAAACCTTGCTTCCTTCAAAACAAATACAGTATGTATGTGCAGTACCATTCACAGGGCTGTCTCTTGGCATAGCTTGGCGCGAATTAGCATATGAGAACCAATGAGAGAATAGCAGACCGAAGCGGTTGGCCCTGATTTGGGATAAGACAATACCGAACCTCTTCCTGACTTAGATATGGGATACCATCCAAGCAGCAGTTATACAATGGGTTATATATCAGGGGATAGTGCAGGTGTAAGGCATGCTACATTATGTTTACAGTAAGTGCAGAGCTTTGAGATGTTCCAAGGTTATTATAGATGTCTTTTGTGTTGTGTGTAGAGTTGTGTGATGTATCCTCCTGGTCCAGCAGAAAGATGTAAAGATGTCCTCTTGGTTCTTCTTGCTGCTTCTCAGTTGGCCTTTAGGGCAGTTGTGTGACATGACTAAGCTGTTTATAAAGGTTTCAGCAACGTACAGTGCTTCAAAAAGGAGACACGTCTCTTTAGAAAGGACACCTCACAGTCTATAGGGAGTGGCCACATCAAGCAACAGGACTGGCCTTCAAGCCAAGTATTCTGTCATCAAAGAGGATCCTCAAGGATGCCTCATTAAAAAACATGTCCCCCCCCCCACACACACACACCCCTTTGAGAATACCACTGGTGATAAAGAATTCCGTTTTATCTGACCAAAGCGTCCTTCTGGGGAATATTTTAACTCTATAAGTGATACAGCTGATTTACAAAAGCATAACAAACAGACGTAAATATTAATAAACAACACACAAAGTTGTCCTTTTTTGTAACACTGTCGCCGTTATTTCTCCCAAAAACTAAGGCATCAACAGAAGCACTAACGATAAGAGAAGACTCCGGTGCCCAACCCCCCCCCCCCCCCCCCCTCTGCTCGTATACAACAGCACTATCCCTCATCTCCGTCCTCTCCATTGTTACGCTCTCGCCCTCTCACGGCTCTGTGAACACTTTAATAGTGAATCTCCGGCGCTTCTAAATATTTCCTTCGCACCCCATTTCCGTGGCTGCATGCTCGACTGCCCACACGATAGCGGCAAACAGCCCACAGGCAGAAGCCTCTCTGTGTTCGTCGTCCTCCAGGGGACGGGCTTAAGGGGCCGAGCGGGCGGCTGGGGCCCAGCTTTGGGAGAGAGTAATGGGGCAGTAAGAGGCAGGGGGATGCCTGGGAGTGCTCTAAAGGACCATTTAGAGAGAGCACGCAAGGTCAGACTCATTCAGGGCAGCTGAATGGCAGCCAAGCAACATGAAAAGCGGGCCGGGAAAATTTGTTTTGCAAATATTTCAGTCCAGTGATTGTGTTCTGTCAGAATATGGCCGGGTTTTTTTTGTCAGGAGAGCTGTATCAGTGTGAAACAGAGACCCTTCATTTCCGACTGAAAAGCATCTGGGATAATGAGGGTGGCATGGGTACCACCTACAAAGAGATCAAGGAGAAATTAAAAGAATAAGTCAAAGGACCCTTAATGTAGGCTACATTAACGCATTTGAATGACTGTAAATATATCCAGTGCTAACAGACTTTGTGTGCAAAACATTATCTCTCACTCCCAGACACATTTCAAAATGGCGCTAACTAACTATTAACCAAGTCTAAATTGTCCCTGAGCTCCTTATTCCCAATCATAAGCTCCAACTGTATCAAAACAGAAGCCACTACGGTGTCAGGAAAAAACGTAAGCAAGCTGGAAAGTGCTGTGAAATCACCACGTAACTCCGGCCTCCATGACAGCTATCATCAAACAAAGCAGGACAGGAGACCGATACCAACATCCAAGTCAATCAGTCCACTCAATCAGTCCCACAATCACTCCCTCAGCACTCTGTCTCAATGTGTCCCATTACCGCTTCAGTCCTACACACCTCAGACACACACCGCTCCTCATCAGGGACACGGCAAAGTGGTGGTGGGCTCGTTCTAACATGAAGCGTAGTGTGTCGTGTGGTTACTCACGAAATTGCATTACACAACCCTGACTGTAACCCCAATTAATCACCCGACATGATTGCTGAGTGAGAGAGTGTGTTACTTATTAAAAGAGACAGGGGCTTTTGCGGAACTGAAGATAGACTCCATGTCAGGGCTGGTAGAGGTGAGCATTAACAAACAACTGCAACAGAGGCGCAATGCTCATTTATAATCCAGAAAAAAAAACAATATTGTTCATTAAAAATATGCCTACATTAAAAAGACATTTACGTATGTGTTAAACAAGGACAAATGATCAAAAGGTTTCCACTTCCCTCTAAATGTATTTTAAATAGTGGCTTTGGGGCTTCAAATGGGTCCTTAAGGAAAAAGATGAAGTCTTACTACCGTAATGTTTCACCATCTAATACATATCACAGTGATAATGAACAGTGAATGTGGTGCAATGTGTGTGTGTCTTTGTGTCTATTACATGATACAGTGCTTTAAGGAAAATACAAACAAATCCAAAAGAATCAACAATATGAGAAGCATTTACTTCATTATACAAGTGCATTCTGCTATTTACCTTTGAACAGGAAGCCTGCTTTCAATGACCAGAATTAACATACTTTATCAGTAATATTCTTTCAATCAATACCATATCCCATGTCTGTGAACTAGAATTATCATGGGACAAAAAAAAGTAGGAGCCCTACTCCTTAATCCGAATTTCCAGGATCACTATGGAACCGTATGAATGAGTTTTTTTCTCCAGTGGCCATCATGAAATTGCTCTTTTGGCTCTAATGGTATAGTTGGATAGCTGTCAGACCTCAGCATCAAGCAATTGAGAGGCATTGCAGTGCATTAATAACTATTAACATCTCGGCTGTGGTCCTGTGGCCTGGCATCAGTTCCAAAACGGCTAAGCGACTTTATTGAGAGGGCAGCATGGACCACTCGTCATATTGCACTGGCCTGACCCCAGCGTGACGTTCTGTGTGTGCTATGTGCCGTTCACGGAACATGGCTTAGCACTTGATTTCAAGCCAAGTGTGGTGGCTTATAGTTTAATGCGCTAAGAGTTAATACCAAACACCGCTTCATGGTGGTCTGAGATGTGATATCTCAGTATAGTGTTGTCGTGATACCAAAAATGAAACCATGCCTAAATATCTCAATATCAATGCTGAAAGGACACCGCGGCAAAAACCTGATCAAACACCGTCCTTAAAGTACCAATACTAATAAATTGGGGTATGGCCACATTTTTATTTTCAAGGTATCTCAATTCCTTTCTAATATCGATCATATCATATCATACAATATCATCTCAGTGATATACTGTACATACTAAGCAATGGTAGACAGAATAAATGCTTGCACACGCATGTAGCCTAGAAATCCAGACCCACACCTAGAGAGACTGAGGGTCTGGTTATGAATAATGAAAATGGCCCAACCCAAGGGGTGGCAGTGGCACCAAGCATACATTTGAAAATATCACGGCATGCAATTGGATGACACTACGTATCTGACTACAGATTCATCACAAACAATTCAATATCAAAAGAAAATTGGTGACCAGGGAATATCATTTCTCTAGATAGAATGTGTATAGCAGAGGTTGCCAAACTTGCTGCTGAGACCCAATTTCAATTCTGAAAATGTTCTGTGGCCCACCCAAACATTTATTCACAACTCTGTAGTCTGTAGAGTGGCAAAAGTGGCAAACATTCTTGGTAAACATGTTTTGTCTCAACAGCTACTTTTAAACGATTCGGTGAAAACAGCCCATTGTGGTGTTAACACTTCATCCAGCTCACATCCAGCTGTATGTTCGCGGAGAACTCGGACCGTTTGTGAGTGTCCATAAACGTTTGCCAAAAACGCAAAGCAAATAGAAACCTGTTCGTAAACGTTCGCCTATGTTTATGAAATGGATAGCACCTCTGTTCATCACTGGTTTACTGTGATCTTTTGATTTGCCCTCGCGGCCCACCTGCAATACCTTGACGGCCCACACTCTGGGATAACATTCATGTATACCTGTAGCCCACTGTAACTTCTAGGAAATGCAGCACACACAATCTTAACTTCATGATTCTTATTATAACACCATTTCTTTCTTATGTTATTAAACAAACAATTTTGTACTGTACTGAACTCTGGCTGATGATGATCATCCTCAGTCAACAAATTATAAATAAACAACTCTTCTATTGGGACATACGGGCACAAATGAGTAATATCTGCATCTATTAATGTTTATTGTGCCCTGTCCCTGTTGAAATAAAGAAATAAATTACGTCACATGATGTCACATTTGCACGCTCCACACCCTGGCATTCCAGCAGGATTCTGCTGGAATGAGAGCCATGAGAGCCATGAGAGCCATCATCGGGCAGGCTTGTGAGTGAGTGCAGATCTTGGCTGATGGCCGCTGGATGGTGCCGTCTCAAGGCCTGCCCGAGCTATTCTCATCCGTCTCTCCGAGTCCCATGCCAATAACTGCACTCTCCTCTGCCTATCGATTGGGGACACAAAAGGAGATTGTGTTGCCATCAATAAGCCAGCAATCCCCAGCAGCACTGGACCCCCGAGTCATTTGTAAGAGCTGCCAGCCAGTTCTTTTTATTTCTGAGGAGAAGAAAATGACAAACAGAGAAAGAAAGAATGGTAGAAAGGAAAGATAGAAAGAAAGAAATGTGTGTGAGTGTGTGTGTGTGTGTGTGTGTGTGTGTGTGTGTGTGTGTGTGTGTAGGAGGCATAAAGGAATAAGTCCATTTTCTCCTTATCTCTGGTCTTTAGTGACTCATTTCCCAGTGTGCATGTCAGTGAAGCATCAGAGAAAGTAATGGGGACTCACCCCCCCCCCCCCCCCCCTCCTTTTTAAAGATCCTTGTCACAAGCTGCAGGGCTGCGGTTTCCATTCAACACACCTTCGCCACCGCAGACTGTCTGTCTGTCTGTGACCTGAATCATCCTCCTTTTTTCAAATGTGTGAAAAAATCACCTCAGTGCAACCAAAGGCAACAAGCTAGACTGGCTAGAGCCGGCACCCCCACAAGAGCTTACATTTTGTACTAAAAAAAAGGTTCAAAGAGACAGAGAGAGTGAGTCTGTTTGACTGAGAAGCCAGGAGCAAAACACAATGACACCAAGGGCCGTTATCTAACTGCCATTTAGATAATAATAAGAACAAATATGGGCGCGGGGCGGGGAGGGCGGTTGGAGCCTCAACCTGACAACACGAGCCCTAAGGGAATGTTTCAGAAGGAAGCGATGATGATGAAATTATATTCAGAGTGAGGGGGACATCTCTTAAACAAGACTGGCAGGTGAAGTCACTCACGTTTTTTTCATGCATCAAATGTCAGCCGAGGTAAATTACCGTGGCAACCTACCACGGAAACGCCAAAGGTGCTTCTCAACATGCCTCCTCGATCCTCGATGCTCGATCCTCGAGGGGCGTTCCCACTGGATGGACTATCCCATAGTTTTCGACCCATCATTCTTTATGTAGATCAGTGAGGAGCGAGGGAGGACGTATAAAAGCCCAAATGAGAGGCACCCCAAGGCTGCTCTCAAGGCTCTGACCTTCTGGGCCGTCTCTCAAGCGGCCACGCCCCTCTTTATGTTGACCTCACTGCCCTCTCACCTAAATGCAGCTGGACTGGGTGACCTCAGTGGTATGACCGTAAAGCTAGCTCGAGAGAAGCCATTGATTCACCTGATGAGATCTCTTCTTGAAGAAGAGTTTCAGATCTCAATGGGACTCTCCAGGTCCTGGAAAAACTAAGGATACATTAATACATATAGAAATGTGTGAAAATAGAAAACTTGAAAGAAAAACAAAAATCATGGAGGTCAACCTCTAAGGACAGGGCTACATGTACTGTAGGTCTGGTGACCAAGAAAAGGATGCAGACATTTCACTTAATTTCATTTGCATGCCAATATCATACGAGAGCTGATTAAATAGACCGCAGTGTAGGCCAACACTGTACAGTGCGCCCATGCACATCATGCATCTAGCAGTACTTCTCCCATCCCAGGGTGCCCCCCCAACACACTAGTGCTTCACCCATCTCTAGGGTCCCTCACACAAGGGGTCAGTCTATCCTGGGGGTCCCTCATAGAGCTCGCACATTGAGTACGCCTCCGCTGGCCTCACAGCAAGCCAATCCACTAGCGAGGCGTCGAGAGAGCAGTCACCCCACCTGGCCTCGAACCCGGGTCTCTGAGGCACCAAACCTGCAGCTGGAGCTTGACCTGTCAGAGCACATCCTCCACTGTAGTGACAGAACTACTGAACGTCACATACACATGAAAACAGAATAAACAGACCCAGTCCTAATGGCCATTTATTCTGGACACATTGGCCTGCAGGGGAGTAGAATGGGTATGAATAGGCCATTTTAGCCCTGGCTGGCTCAGTGCAATAAATGTGATGATGTGCACATTATCGACAACTTTTTTTTAAAATCTCTTTTCTACACCTACAGCCATCTCCCAAGCAGTAGTTGCTTTCTGTTGCGTTTAGTCCACACTGCAAGAGGTCAGCAAAAAAGTAATCACTGGTCATGTCACTGCTGCGCTTTCAGGGCAGACCTGTAGGATTTACGACTGCTGTTTCAGCAGAACTGGGGACTGGCTGTGCCATGCCATGACTCCCCCAGTCCTGCTCTGGAGATAAGAGAGCAAATGCAGCCAAGTATATAACCCACATAACAACTGGACCACGAAGACACCTGCAGCACTTCAATTGTGCAAAAGCTTCAGCAAAAGTTGGAGCTGGCCACCGTTTATTAGGCTACTCGATGAAGGCCGTGCCAAGACAAAGCAATCAGGTTGCGTTTATGAGGAGTGCAAGGGAAATACCTTTATTAAATGACCACCCGCAGAATAAGACTAAAAACAACAGCTGCTGTTGTTGTTGTTGTCTTTACAAGTGAGTGAGCTGCGTTAAATCACCGGTAGCTATATCATTTCGCCAGATGAAGTTTGTAGCACATCAGCCCATAGCTGCACCTCGTGTTTTCTGGCTGCAGCATTTATAAGTGGATGTCACTTATATAGCCCCATCCGCTTCAATTATTGTAAACATAACGAAAGGTGAGCCAGTTGGATGTCCAGTATTACTTCTTGAGACTTACCCCGATTGATTTTGCGATTGTGCGTGTCATGCTTGTCCACAGTAAACCCCAAATTCATTTCATGGATGTTGTAGACACGCATTTCATGCTTAACACTGCCCCCAAGTGTACAGTTCTTATCATTACAGTAATATAATTTGTGTACGTGGCAACCACACTGTATGTCTGTAATATTATTGTGGCAAGTGTAGACTATGTTCATACTGTATATTGTATTTTGTGTGTTTAATCTAGGCAATGTTGATGATCACAGGAAAGAAGTACAGAAATTGTGAGTGCTGAAAATGTACCAATTTTATTGTTGATCCACACATCCATTCCATATGCAACAGGCAAGTGACACAGGATGTTTATAAAAACAAATCAGCTTAAAGAAATATTAAAACAAACGTCAGTTAACACATCTCTCCTCAATATTCAAAAAATGATTTGCAAATGTTTCACCCTGCACTGTAAAGGCATTGTGTCTGTCAAAGTTGATGTCTCTTACAAAATGTTTTTTTGCAGAAACTGTAAATGCATTTACCCTCTATGTACAATTGCAATTGATACGGAATGCTATAGCTCTTACAGTTAATACACCATGAGTCAGCGGTATATACTGTGAATATAGTAAAATAAGTATTATTTTACTTCATGGCTCTATTAGTAATGCATTGGTTAGTTTATGGCTTTTCAGATGGGTTCTGATGATCCCACAATTCCTACAAATCAGTCACCTGCGAACATCAGACGTTTGCCCAAATCATTTTCCTTCCCACAGCCATCACACACCCACACACTCAGACACACACAAGATCTGTTTTGAATGAAAGCTCAACAAAATTCACCATTTTCTTTTTTCTACATCTACAACTTGTGTTGGGCAGAAACACTGTTGTTTACTTGAATGATCAACCGTCCCAGGAGTGGACTAACAGTAGGTGATTGTCTGACACATTGGCCCATTCATGCCCCCATCATACTAGGTTTAAAAAAAAGGGTGAAAAAAAGACACGACAACACAGCAAATTCTGTCATCACCAAAATCCACAAATCAGGCACATTGTGGCATGGCCATGAGACAAAAAGCTCATTTGTTCAAAGCATGTGACGGTCATACCAATCTCACAAGTGCTCCAAACATGCTGAAACTACCCTTGTTTGTATTGATATGCAATGCCTCAAACTGAAGTTCCGTTTTGGGAATAGCATCCACAAAACTACTCAAAATGAGGGCAAAAGACCACTTAGGTTTTCAACCTGAACTAGTGTTGAGCATGGATCTAAATAATTGTTCAGCAAGGTCATCCTGAAGGACACGATCTAAGAACAGCAGCACAGAACCACTTGAGGCCCCTCTGACCCACGCAGAAGGCAGAACCTGACCGCTAACTCCACAAAGTACTTCACAAGTAGCATTTAATTTCTAGCCGGTGTCTCAAGCGCTTTTCTATACAGCATCACTGAAGCAGAGCAACTGGGAGAGAACAGGAGGGAAAGCTGGCTTTTTTGAGTGTCTGCAAAGCCAAGTTAGAAAGGTTAGGCAGCATCTTGGCTTGACTGGATGGGCTCAACATAGCCATGTCACACATGTGTGATAGATGAGATTGCACATTTCATGACTCATCATTTCTGATATAATTGGTAAATGTCACAACCAGTCATGTTTTGATATTTATAAGAGCAGTCATGATGACCAGAGTCAGCACTGCACGGACTATGGGGTGGCTTCAGTTTTGACAGACAGTTCACAAGATTTACAGATACCCGTTTAACTGGAAGCTATGCAAGAAACTCCTACAAACACCACACTCCTGCACCACCAATAAGCACACACACCTCTCTATTCACACAGGCTAGCTCACACACACACGATTTACTGTGGTCTCCTGTACTGTAGGCCGTTCACATGGCAGGCGTTTCCTGCCACACAAGTGCATGTTACGGGTATTTACTCCTGCTTCTAAAAGGTGTTTATCAAAAGTTACTTCTAAAGCGTGTGATTATTTCTGACTTTTTAAATAGGCTGAATAACATTTGAAATCAAGGAGTGCCTAAACTGTGCAGACTGGGCAGTTTACAGATATGAGGATGAACACTTCAGGTCATCTTAGTTTATTTCACAAAGTAAAGTAAATGTTGAGGAGAACTTAGGTTTCCGTGAGAAGTTAACGAGCCAAAGAGACCCAACGAGCAGTTGGAAAACAAAAATTACACAAGATAAAAAAAATACCATCAAACTTCCAAAACCAGTTTATAAACACATCAAGTGAACAAAAGTCAACACGCACACCAACAAACAAACAAAAAAAGAACATTTGGTTCCGGTACTTTGACGTGGCGCGTGGCCTTCCGCTGGGCAGTCACACATTTCACACAAGCACAGTTTGTATGCATTAACCTACCAAGACCATCCATCAATACACCAATACTACTGTAGGCTTCCAAATCCACCATCCCAAGGACACAACACAAACAAAACGACCCCCTTTGGTTAAATACGATCACTTCATTATATTGGGAGTGTTGTAGGTTCAGATAGCTGCATGGCAAATGATTTTCAAGAGTGTTTTGTAAGGCTTCTTTTTTTTCTTTTAACTTCTTTTCTTTCTTTTAAAAAAAAGGCATCATTGATTTTGTATTTCAACAAACAGTATAGGCAATCAGCGATGGTAGATTGGATTTTATAGAATAAAAAGGTACATTTTCTCAATGTTTCAGTGACATGGAGGGAATGACTATGTAAATACACACAAGTATTAACATCAAGTCCTTAAATAATGTAAACATATACATCTTTGAGGTCAGTACATTGATCCTCCTCATATATATAAAAACAAATCGAACAAAAACAAACAAAAACAAAACAACTTTACTGAAGCATAGTCCTGATGTTTTTCGGAGTGGACTCGTCATTCAAATGTTTGGTGGTGAACCTGGAAAAAAATAAAAAAATGTCACCGTCACAATGCTGTTACCGTTTCCATACTGCGCAGACCTGCAACACGGACCCCCTACAACTTTTTCCCAATCCTTCTCTAATAGGCTAGTTAGGTCGTGTCAATTCAAGTGGAAACTATATCCTGAAACAAGAACCGTATGATAACATCATTAACTTTATTAGACCTACAACAAAGGTTAAATTTTACATGTTGAACTTTAAAATTCTGTGACTTTTCTAGGGTTTTCATGAGCACGCAAACTCCGGAGAGATATCCCAAGAGGAGAGACCCCAGGACCTACTTCAGGGCATTTAGAAGACCTTCCACGTTATCCGTTGGCTGTTCTTTCAGGACCTTTATGCATCCTTTCATCTGAACGGTGGAGACGGAGCAGAAAAAAAGGATGAGGCAAAAAATCACAGGGTTCACAAGGGAGAGTATCCTCACAGAACAGAACCTGATGTTGAGAATAGAATAGAATAGAACTCACATCAATTTTGGAGGACTTGTTGAAGGCCCCGTTGGGGTGCACGTGGTCATAAAGGATGATGACGCCCACCATCACCCGCATGCAGAAGAGCAGCGTGTCCTCGCTGTTGAAGCGACTGCTGTACTCTCTACAAGCGTATGCACACAGACACAAACACAGAATTTACTATTAAACAGATGCCTCCATTTCCACTGACTTGCACTAGAATAATGTAAAGCAGAGTCTTGTCTCCATTAATTGGGTTCATTGATGATTAGATTAAATGAAACTTTGTCATTGTACAAAGTACAAGTACAAAGACAACAAAATGCAGCATGATGCCAAGTTTACAAGCGGTGAATCTCCTCAGTATAGGAGGGCAGTTGAAAACAGTTGGGGGTCATTGAAAGGTCACTTACGGCGTCTCCAGCATGACCTTACACACACTGGCCATGGTGCTCAGACAGTCTGTTGTGTTTTCCAGGGGTAACGTCTTATTCTACAAACACACACACACACACACACACACACACACACACCAACCATTAATTAGGCCAAACATACTTGTAATAGTGTATTAGTCACAGTTTCAGAGGAGTGTCTAAGGCCATGCTTACCTCAGTGACAAAGTTTGTTGTGGCGTTGCTTAGGGTCTTCAGCATGGGTGTGGCCTCCGCATAAAACAAGGACATCCGATTGGCCATCTCGTTGTTGACCTCATTTTCAATGTCCAGCTAGGAGTCAGAACAGTTTTTATGTTTCATCTTGTAATTCTAAAGCTACTTTTCTAATCGAATATTCATGTTTGATCAGTGGTGTGTGGGGATTTGTCCAAGATAAACTCACATTCATGTTATTTATCCTGTTTCGACTGATAGTCCTTCTGTAATAACTGAAGTCATTCTGGATGGCAGGAATTCTCATCTAAATGCAAAAGCATTTGAACATAAAACACAGAAACAAAACAAAAACAAAAAGACCATGAGAAAAGCATTAGAGGACACAGATAATATAAGTAGCTCAGTGTTACTATGTGGACATTCTTTTGATGTTCACATTGTAACTAAAATGTTCTGTTAGTAGTTAGGTTTCATGGTATGTTGTTAAGGTCAACAAACTGTTAAGAGTGCCTTTTAAAACAAAACAAAGCTATTGCTGGGACACTGTAATTTAATGAGACATTTTGTTGCAGCCACTTCTCAAATGTGGAGAGGTACTGTAGTAGAGAACCGAGTTCATGGGCAAATGAATGGCGTAAGCATTAATGTTTAGCATCACCCATAATAACATAATAACATTTAAACTGTTCTGCACGCAGTGGAGATACTTGACTGGCTACAGCGCCAATACCACATTCAGGTCCATGGGGATCCTGCTTCAAGTCCGACCCGGCTCATTTCCCAATCCTGCTCTCCTCCATCCTCTCCTCCATCCTCTCTCTCTCTATCACACACTTCCTTCTTGTCACTCCTCTTCACCGTCCTATTGGTTTAAGGCACCGTCTGCTGCTGCTTATTTGCAATATTGAACAGCCTAACCTTCAGCCAACAGTTAACATATTCATACAAACACAAGTTTGGCAAGTGTTGTAAACAAGAATAGATCTTGTGCCTGCTCCTGCATCTAGGGTCCCTCGGGATCAGATTGGCTGCATCTAGGGTCCCTGAGGATATGATTGGCTGCCTCAGACCTGCAGTGTTCCATAAGCATGCCAAGCTAATACAGGTTTGAATATATGTTCCTGTAAGAGGCAACTTCTGAGAGAGATAAAGAGAGAGAGAGAGAGAAAGAGAGACAGAGGGAAAGAGAGAAAGAGAGAGCGCAGAGAGAGAGAGGAAGAGAGGGAGAAAGCGAGAAAGAAAGAGAAAGAAAGAAAGAAAGAAAGAGGAAAGAGAGGAGGGGACAGGAGAGAGAGCGAGCGAGCGTGCTCACCTTGAGCTCGTCGAAGCGCAGCGTGAAGTGGAGGATCTCGGCGAACTGCTTGGCCAGGGCCTGCTCCTTCTCCAGGTGCTGTGTGGGCGTGTAGGGCGGACACGTCAGGCACTCCAGCAGGCTCTTCAGGGCCTTCTCTACCGGGGGGGAGGAGGGACACACAGAGCCGTTCACATGGCCATAAGGCAAACACAATGACATCTACCGCAATTTCCCAACTATTAGCCTTATTGATTTTGCAACATTTCTTCAGCATGGGTGCAATTAATATGGTATATGATTTTGCTTCTTTTAACTTGCGGCTAATACACAGGAAATTACTGTCTTAACTTAAGGGGGTCCTCTCTATGGGAATAGGCAGATAACACGTAAATATCCCGCACATAGAAAGACACACCCCAACAGGCGAATATCAAATGATATTGTTGGTGTACGACACAGTCCTATGCTTGGGCATATAGCCATATACTGAGCAGGAACTAAACAGCAGGAGGACAAGGGCCCTGGTGTGGACCCAGGCGTGCTGAAGGACGTACCCAGCCTGATGGAGAAGCCGTAGAACTTCTTGAGTCTGATGACGAGCGGACACACCGAGTTCCACGCTCGCTCCTGCAGGAGCATGTCACTGGGGTTCTGGATCGCCTGCAGACACAGATGCATTATGGGATTGTTTGTAGGCGCCGCAGGGCATCAGTGAATCACACCAAAGACTCCTGCTCCACAAAGCATTAAGCGCAGACTTTACTCATGAGAAGAAGCACTCAGCAAATGAATGAGTTCTGACTGCATAAGACAGAATAACAAAACGTCACTTTGGTAATATACGGCACAACAGCTTGCTTGGGGCAAGCTCTCAGTGTTGATGCATCTTCAAGGCTGTGTGTTGTTCATGCAGAAAAGATAGTTATTCATGACGGGGACAATTTATTTAGAACGCCAACTCAGACCTGGGTTCATGGGTGGCTGATGGATAATTGGCATTAGTCATATTTGTCTGTCTCCTTTATAGACGCAGAGGTAAGCCGTGTATGCAAGTGTGTTTCTGTGTGTATGTGAGCTGTGAGCAGGTGCTCGTCTCCTTAGGGCAAGCGGTGTATGTGAGATTGTGTTGATCTGTATGTGAAGGTGTCTGCTAGTATGCGTAGGTGTGAGTTTGATGGGTGCATCTGTGTGACACTGTGTGTGTGTGTGTGTGTGTGTGTGTGTTCGTACATCTCGTATCTCCTGTCCTGCTCCTTTGTATGCCTGTAGGCCTGACAGGATACTCTCAGATTCCTGCAGCACGGCATTCACCTGGTTCCACACCTCCCGCTCGCAATCTGTAGGCTGTGCATCTACACACACACACACACACATACACACACACACACACACACACACACACACACAACCTCACTCAGTACATGCAATATAGCATAAACTAATATTCAATATTCTTACATTTACACATTTGTCTTATATAGACCACTATATGGTAGGATAAATGCATTCAATTATAATGGGAGCTTTATTTGTATTCAAAAGATCAACATGTTTTTATCACAAATAGATGGCGATTATATGTCAGACAATCAATGCAATAATGTAGCTTCTGTCAATATTCTGGTATTTTAATGTCAATTTCCATTGGTCACATGACTTGTCGCCATCAACCTGGCTTTACAAAACATTACTGCAGGACCCAGGCAAGTCGAGCGTTGGAGTTTTGGTGCTTAATAAATCAGTGCTGGGTGTAGGGGCCAGAGAGGGTGTCTGAGGTTAACAGCGTCAGTCCACATTAGTGCATTAGTGTGTAGGAAAACAGTGCAAAGCAAAGCAGGCAGGAGAGACCTACTTAATCACCTCAGAGAAGCATGCTTTCACTTAAACATGTTACTGATACATGGTGCTTCTATTAGTAAACAAACCACAACGACATGTCTGAACTTGGATTAAAGCTGAGACACAGGTGACATGTGAGTGCAAATGAGTGATACTGTTTCTAGTGCGGGTGCTTTGCTGCTGAATTGACTATATGGAGTGGCTTAGTTGAACAGTCTACAGAGGAGGACACATTAAGAAATGGTGGCCATGAATCGTCAACAGAGACAACACAACATGCAGAGCAGACGCTACAACACACAATGCAAGGACAAGAACATACAAACATCGAGGAGCATAGACACAACATAGAATGGAGTCAACACAACGTGCAAGACACACTATGGGGAAGGAAAAGACAGGCCAGGCAAAAGCTCTGCTCACTTTCAAAGTCAAGGAAAAAGTTTGGCCCCTGGTCAAGGTCTGTGCAAGTGAGAACTTTTAACAGATTCCCCATTTGGTATCTGAAAGAGACAAGCGAAAGACGAGGGGAAGGTGGGGAGAGGGGGAGAGAGAGAGAGAGAGAGAGAGATAAAGGGAGAGACAGAGAGGGTTGTGTTGCGTGAAAGTTGTGAAAACAGCTCCAGCAAACAGGAGGAGTCTATGTGAGAGGGCGGGGCTTGTGCATGATTGACAGTGATGTGGGTGCCAACGAGCTGTTCCCAAAAGGTGCCGTTGTTATGGGCAACAATTTTCAGTTTCACATATGAACACTGAAAATCCATAGCATATGCTTTAGTGTCAAATTAGCAATGCAAATTTGTTAATCGTGTTGTTGAAAAGGTCATATTTAAACACCATTTTGAGAACAGAGCCCACATAGTTCATGCCTGGGTCCTGTCCGCCATGGGCGTGGCCACCAGTGTAAACCACCTGCTGATTGGACAGAAAGAGTTGAGTGATTACATCTTGCACCCCCCCCAGACTCCTCCTTCAAACTTACTTTCAAAGTCCAGGAAAAAATGGGGATAGTTTTCTATTTCCCTTGTCAGGACTTTGAGTAGATTACCCATTCCAGCAAACCTGATCAAATACAGACGTTTCAAACACAAATAGCAGGTCAAGTAATATCATAATAATAATAAAAAAAACATTTGAGTAACATTACTGAATATGTTCAGTGCATATCAAGATTACAAGACTGTTAAATAAATAACAATTGTTATAAAACCAATATTACTGTAAGTATCAATCATCTGCATACAATAACAGACATCCCCACCTAAGAATAAACAGGTTGCATTTTAAAGTAAAAACAGATGTTGAAAGAGGAGACGACTGGCTGCCCAATGCTAGCATATTTCGCATGACTAGATTACTGCAGGATGCCAGCATGGCATTTCTGGAAGCAGAGTCAGGAACTGGCTGGAGAGTTATTGAGCAAGTCATCTGATCCGAACACATCCTTCTCACACACACACAGTTTGCATTCTCATCTTACTTTGGTTGGAAATATTTGCTTTACTGCTGCAACTTCAACATATTCTCACAACCACTTTGGTCCACACCATGCACACACACACACACACACACATCAAACTTTGCACTTTCATTCAACTCAAACCTAATTCTCACAAACATACTTCTCTTTAGATACCCTCCTCGCTCTCACTCCCTCTCTCTCACACACACACACACACATAACCACACACACAGGCTGAATACAGACTCCACTTTGTGCTTTAACCTCAACATGACCCTTCTAAGAAAGCCGAGGGGTGTGCACATTTGTGTGTGTGTGTATATGTGTGTGTGTGTGTGTGTGTGTGTGTGTGTGTGTGTGTGTGTGTTGCACGGACTGCTTGTGCGCTCCTGTGGTAGATATGATTACTGCGTGTTTCATTAGGGAGCTGGGGCGACCCCACAAGGCATCTGCCACGTGGCAACACACACACACACACACACTCACACACACAGTAGCTAAGCTAATGGAATCAGATACTGGCTCCCCAGAGTCTCCGAGCATCCGGCCTGCACAGCAGCATCTAGACGCATGGCTGTTTGTGTCCGACTCGGGAGATCATGGATGGGTGTGGTCGCATGCATGTATGTTGGTATGTGTGTGAATAGACTTTGGACATTTACCTTGGTATTTGTTGACATGACGCAAATGACAAGAGGCAAGAGACAAGAGACAATAATTGCATCTTAAGCGAGAAAAAAAAAAGTTCTTTAGATATCCCAACAGCCATCAGTGCTTGACATCACAGTCCCTCCTGATGACTCCCTAGTCCCTAATAACAAAAACACAGCACTGGAAAAAACAGCTTCTCACAAAAAACTCCAACAATCAAGGATAAGGGGCCTCACTAGACTGCCTCACAAGAAAACATGGCACTGCAAACACATCTCGTCACAGAACTGCAACAACCTGCAACAATAAGGAGCACGAGCACTAGATGCCATGGCTTGACTTCTGGCCTCAGACATGCCCCCCCGCCCCGCCAGGGTGGTACATGATCCTGCAGGCATGCATGCTCCTCCTGTAACAAGAGCTGCCCTGGCTGACTGACAGGATGTGCTAAATGACAGATGCACAGCTGAGAGACACTCTGCAGCTGTGGGTGCAGTGCCTCTGGCGGCCACTAGGTGGTGCTGCTGGCACAGAATGAGGAGATCTCTGAGCTACTAGGGCTGCTGCGGCAGCAGAAGAGGCAGATGGATCGCCTATATGATGATGATGTGTGCACACCAGGAGGTCAGGGTTTAGAGGATTAGCCTCAGCCAGTTAGCCGCCACCATCTTTAAAAATGGCCGCTCACGTGCACTCACTTTCGGCCACATTTTCAAAATCGAGCCAATCAGGTATGACATTACTGGCTGTTGTCTGGGTGTGTGGATTGGCGGATGACTTGGCAATTGCTAGGAGGATCTGCCAATCCACATGGACAACACAATTTGGTCACCATCCAAAATGTGGCACCTAATTGGCTCCTTTGTGAAAATGTGGGCGAAGGTGAGCAGAAGTTGGACGCCATTTTTGAACATGGCATCCGCCGACTGAGTACATGGGCTCATTTGGGTTCATTCAGTACTGTGCAGATCTGGCTGAAGGTAATGCAGGCTGGACTTGTGCACAATGCAAACATGTAATTGTGTTACGTCCTGCATGCATCATGTTCGGCCAGATCCGTGCAACGCTGCATTAAGTTCAACGAACCATTCTTTTTGGCAGAATTAGCTGGCCTAGCATCAGCCATTGAACTGAATAGGGACAGTGCTTCCTCACTTTCTCTGGTTCTACATGCTACCTCCTAGTGCACACACTCACATTACAGATGCCATTTTTTCAGACATAAATGTCAACAACATTTTGACTATTTGATGGAGTTGTAAGAGATTTCTGGCAGTTTAGGGGTGTGTCAGGTCGGTTAACATCCATACACAAACCAACCATACATGATGAGTACCTAGAATTGGTCTGTGACTTTCACCAGGTATCCCTACCGGCAAACTGCAGTAGTAAGCTATGAGCTAATTCACCACCATGTAAACACACACACACGGTCACACATACGCACACGGTCACACACATACTCAAACACACACACAGTCACATGCGGTCACACACACAGCACAGGCACAAGAGGATATGAGTACAATACGTGTTGGACGGGGGCGGTGGCAGTGTAGACTCACCCCGGCTTCCTGTCCCTTGTGTTGTGTAGTTAACCATGCCAGCTTGGCATCCCCACCTTCCTGCATGTGCTTGTTTGTGAGCATGTCTGCATGCATGTGTGTGTGTGTGTGTGTGTGTGTGTGAGTGTGTGTGTGAGTGTGTTTCACACAACTGGGCATAACCCTCATGCCATAAGCAAGTCATATATGTCTCTTCTGTGCCAAAACAAACCAGCGTGAGCATTAGAAGTTGGAACAATTGGACTTTAACATCTATCCAACAATAACACCAAAAGCTCCTAGGAGCTTAAGCAGTAATACTGGTCACTGAGTTATGTCACTCTGGAGCCTAACTCAGATGCTTGTTTAAATTGCAACCGCAAGCAATACTGGTTCCTAACCAACTTAGCTTCATGGATGAGTCAAATATCCAGAGATTCCCCTGCGTACACACACACACAGTCATCAAGACTAGAGACTGACCGTGATTAATAGAGGAGTTGTGGCTGGTGCCTGTGGTTTGTGGAGAATAGAGGAAGCATTAAGATGAGTCAATCGCCTTTCTCTGGACTGCGGCAAAACCCCTTATACAAGCTTTACCGTCTCTCCCTTAAAAACACACGCACAACCACCAAACCTACATTAATGCATGGAGAGAGAGAGAGAGACAGAGAGAGAATCAGCCAGCCTCTCTCTCTCTCTCTCTCTGTCTGTCTCTCCCTGACACATATACATACCAAAGCATGCAGTATATACACAAGGGGCTGCATATCCCAGATGCCTGGAGGATTGTGTTGGCCCAGACCCACTGGTCCCTCTGCTATTGTTAGCCCCTCTGGAGCTCTGGGGCTCTGCAGCAGCAGCAGCAGCCCAGCTCAGCGCAGCTCAGCTCAGCTCAGGGTGGGGGCCGAGGCCCAGGGAGCCGGCCGTCATTCAACACCACTTCCTGTTTGTGAAGAGCGCCAGGGCCAGGGCCCAGAGCGGAGGCCAGGCCCACAGGCAGTGCGGCACTCGGACGGACCCGCTCACTCCGGTCAGTAGCGGTCAATATCTAGAGCGCGCAATATCTAGGGGGCTGTCAAATCAGGGTCTGGAGAGTGTGTCAGCAACGGCCTCCACACATTAGGTTGGAGCAGTCTGCTGGAATGCGCTAACTAAGAACAGGAGAGTGACTCAGACTTGTGAAGATCAATTATAAATGTGCAAGAGAGCGAGAGTACATGTGTAAGTCACACAAGTTTCACCACAAGTTTCTGATTTGTTACTGCCAGGATAATCAGATGGAATCAGTTTATCATTGTATGGTTCTGGATGACTGCAGCTGGATGGCAGTGGCAGCTGAACCATGTTCACAGCTGCGTGCTATAATCAAAAACTTCCATCTGAAATAGCTTAACTTACTGAGGTAAGCTAATGAGTAACACTAACAGAGAATTACCCCAAAATCGTTCCACGTCAATGATCAGCCTACCAACGGGGAGTGAGTGTTTGCTTTCTTAGCTGCTATTGGAGCTGTAGGCTACCTCTGCCACTCAGGGGTGCGTTTCCCAAAACCATAGTTGCTAACTTAGTTAGCTACATGTTAACAACATACTTAGTTAGCTTTAGCTAAGGAGCTGGGCTAGCACACAATAGCAAGAACAGCTGCAGGTTCAATTCCCGGCTTCCACCGCTGCGCTGAACTTCACCCCAAGTTGCTCCAGAGACAATGTAGCAATGGCCTTGCAATATAATTTGACATAATGCAAGTCTCTTGGAAAAATAAATTAATCTGGTAAATGAATAAATGTCAATGTTCTCCGACAGCCACAACTTGTAGAGTGATACTGGAAGTAGAGGCAGATGTGTAAACACTAGCACGCAAGACGGACCACTATCAAGATGGCCTGCATCACGCCTTCTACAGCTCAGTAGGGGAGCAATGACGTGCAAAGAAAACGCTGGAACTCGTGCGTCAAAATAAACACACATTTCTCAATGCTTATGAGTCACCTTGATGCAACCGCACCGTTTGCTTTCAGGTCGGCGCGTCGATGTAGATCGATGGATAGTTTCACCTCAAAGAGAGAGTACAGAGGCAATGCATGCGTGTGCACGCACACACACACACACACACACACACACACACACACACACACACACACACACACACACACACACACACACACACACACACACACACACACACACACACACACACACACACACACACACACACACACACACACACACACACACACACACACACACCTCTCTGAAGGTTCTTCACACATTCTGCACTGTTGTTGTGTGGGTGGATCAGAGGTTTGGGCAAGAGGCCTGACTATTGTATCCTCACTTCACCTCCACACACACACACACACACACACACCAGTGGTAGTCGCAGCTGCAGCAGCATAGTGGTCAGAATGTCAGTCTTGCTTTCATGACAAAACACACACCAATGAGCAGTGGTTAATCTCTCACACACACCCACACGCCACTACCATCAGACATACGCAAGCACACACGCACACACACGACCATCATCACACACGCAAGCATGCGCGCACACACACACACACACACACACACACACACACACTTAAGTACTGAAGAGGCTAGTCAAAAAGCCAGAGAGCAGCGGTTACCACTTTGTTTGAAGCTGCCCCCACAACAAATAAACAAGTTGAAACGAGCTCCCTCCCCTTCAGTTAGTCAGTCAGTCAGTCAGTCAGGCAAACGCCACACATGCCTGCCCCCCTCAGGCCCCCTCACAGCCAGCAGCTGCCCTGTTAACTGCCTGTTTATAAACATCAATCGGCCAGCACCAGCAGTGACTCCGTAGGAGACCCAGTTTATATACAGTTGCACTGAGCTCCACCTCTCTCACAGGAAAGTGTTGGCAGGTGGGAACCAACACCACACTGTCGTCGGTTATAGACATCATTACACACACGCACACGCACACACACACACACACACACACACACACACACACACACACACACACACACAGGTAGGCTGTCGTTGTGCCATTCTACTCCAGCTGGACCACAGCATAGATGTTGGGGAGCGGATATATCCAGTGCAGCCCTTATCAGACCGACTGTAGATCCAGGTCAGATAAGGTCGTCTGTACAGGCAGGCTGGTGAGCCTACTCTTTGCATTGCACTAGATTCAATAAGCTAGGGTATTCATTCTATTACTGTCTCTGCCGTGTGTGTGTGTGTGAGTGTGTGTGTGCGTGTGTACTGATGGCCTCTCCCATATTCAGCAGAAAGGGCCAGCATTACTCTTACCTGAGAACACAAAGTTTAGTTTTAAAAACCGCTTTGCCCAGTATGAACTCCCTAAGATGTTAATCACTAAATAGGCTACCTACTGTGATCTGCTTTGCATTGAACAAACAACAAAAACAACAACAAACCCCCCCCCCCCCCCCACAAACACATGCCCTTACAAAGTGAAAGAGGTCCCACAAGAAACACTACTCGGGCCAAACGAACACTGGAATCTTTCTGTGCAGGGGGGTGCAGTTCTATAACCACATCAGACGTCAGCGGCAGACCGGCTGCATGTGGACTAATATAACGTCTCATGTAAATGTGCTGTTGACTCTGCAGCCAGCTTCCCTTTCCCCTCTCCCATCCTCCCGGCGTGACTGACTGACTCCTCCAGCTACTGTTCAAAACCCAGCCAACAGAAACACAAACTACTCCACTTGTTTAGACGTTGTCAGCACATTTTCCCCCCCCCCACACCCCACACCACCCCCCTCATTCCTTGTGTCTTTGGACAAACCGAGTGACAAACATCGGCCTGCCAAAGCGAATGAACGGGGAGCAGCAGTGCCAAAGGCTCAACTGCTTAAGATTACTTTCCCTGGCGGTCGGAGCTCGAGTGTCTTCTGCAGCGAACACGGTCATATTTCGCAATATATTGACCGATAAAATTGGTCCGGTTCTAAAAAAAAAACGGAGACAAATTGGACAGCCTGTGTGTGTGAGGGAGGACAGATGGTGGAATTAGTGAGACGCTGAGGAGGAGATTCAGCACGGACTGAGCGCGCTCAGTATAAAGCGATGCCTGAATGTCCCTGTAGCCATGACGATGGGTTACCTTATCTGGAGGAGGACCTGGGTGGAATCCTTCTAGAACATCCGCCTACTTGGAGCTCCTGAGAGAGAGGGATGGATGGAGAGAGGGAGGGATGGAGAAGGAATGAAAGGGAATGGGAAAGTGGAGGAGACAAAAAAAGGAGAGGAAGAATTAATAGCATGCATAACCTCTAATTAAGAAAACTCGGTGACATTTCATAGCACTCCCTCTGAGGCCTTTGTGCAGATGAGAGGAGTGTGTGTGTGTGTGTGTGTGTGTGTGTGTGCAGTACATTGTGTATAGAGTTTCCCGCTCTCTGGCGACCTCCACTTTCTCTTCGTTAAATCCGTCAGTTTAATTATTCACGTCTCAGTTAGTTGGTGATACCACTGTTGTCTTGGTGACTGAGTGTGTGTAAATGAGTGTGTGTGTGTGTGTGAGTGAGATACAGTTAATGTGTGTGTGTATGTGTGTGTGGTGCTGAAAGTGTGTGCATGTTTGTATATCTGCTTGACATGTGTGTTTTCACAAGTGTTCACAGATGTATACAACTGATAACAGATGCACAGAGGTGTGCAACTGATTGTGTGTGTGTGTGTGTGTGTGTGTGTGTGTGTGTGTGTGTGTGTGTGTGTGTGTGTGTGTGTGCGCGTTTATGTGTGTGTGTGCGCTTATGTGTGTTTGAGTGCATTTGTATGTGATTAACTCATGTCCCCTGGCGGTTCTGGGTGAACTGGGGTAGCAAACATCCAGTGACACATCTGACAGCAAACCCCCGTTTATGGCTGCCTGCTTACCTTATGTGCTGTGTGTGTGTGTGTTTGTGTGTTTGTGTTGTTGCCGTGTGTGTGTGTGTGTGTGTGTGTGTGTGTGTGTGTGTGTGTGTGTGTGTGTGTGTGTGTGTGTGTGTGGATGCCGTGCGTGCGTGCAAATGTAGTCATGAGCACATCAGTCCCTGTAGGGCTATCCTAGAATGAGGAGGGGGTGGTGGTGATGGTGATGGTGGTGGTGAACTCCACAACACTTCAGCCAGAGCTGCAATGTGAGACAAACAAGTCCCCCCCCGCAACGACGACGTGCTCCAACACCGACCTGCGCTCGCAACGGCATTCTAGGTCATCAGCCGCCGCGCCGCAGAGCACTTGCAGAAAAGCGGCGCTTGTTGGAGGTGCTAAAATGTCACCCGTGGAGCAGCGGCAACACGACCGACTAACAATCGGTCGACTCGGGTTCAAGTCGCTTTAACAAAAAGCATCCGATAAATATCAGCCAACTTGAACTGTAACCTTGTTACAGTAATTTCCCGCATATAAGCCGCATTGTGTATAAGCCGCAGGACAGTGTTTTAGGAGTTAACAGAAACAAAACCATATTAACACCATATTAACTGCCTCCCTGTATTAACCTCATATCTGAAGACATTTTGTAAAATCAATGTATAAGCTGCGGCTAATAGTCAGGAAATTACGGGTATACAGCCTTCCAGAATCTTCTAAAATACCCATTTACATGATGTTGATCACCACTGAGGAGTAAACCACGATGAGAGCAACAAAGACCATCCAAGACCACTTCCAGCCTTCAGGCCGTCCAGAGATCATCGGATAGCCGCCCTGACAGGGCCGTCTGTTGCTATAGAAAGTGGAGGAAGAAGAGGAGGAGGAAGAGGGGGAGGAGGAGGAATCCTGCTTAGCAACAGTCACCCCGATCTCCTCATGCATGTGCGACCACGCACCACACACACACACACACAGATGCACACTCAGACTGTGAGCCTGCGTGAGGAGAAGGGGCACTGAGCAACCCCACAGGGATCCCTCCATCTCTCCTTTACACACACACACACACACACACACAGAGACAGACACATGGCCTTATATGGGCATGTGGATCCCCATCCCCAACACCCCACTCCACACATTTACACTCATCTGGCCGAGAGGTTCTTCTCCACATATAGAGCTGCAGTATACTGTACATAGCGCTTTTAAATCTGTTGTCCAGCACAGCTAGAGCGGATTCTCCAACACACCGGACAAGGAAGAGTCAGAAGACCGAGGGAGCTTACAGAGATACACAGTTTTGTGTGTAAGCTCATCCCAGCTGGAGATCTGTCCACAGTGCATCTCTCTCCACTGAAAGTAACCCATTACACACACACACACCCACACACACCAGGACAGGTAGGTGGGTCAGGAAACAGAGAACCCCACTAAACAAACATGTTTTTCAGAACCAACTTGGAATGTTCCAGAAGCCCATAACATACAATATGGAAACAAAAACACTATTTTCTAATGAGCGAGCAAGCGAGTAACAGAGAGATGGGGGTGGGGGGGCTGAAAGCACAGAATATTTCTGAGCCAGCAGTTATATAATATGTAATAATCGTAATGAAGTATATAATACTCTTTTCAAATCTTAACCCAGCACACACACACACACACACCAGCATTGCAGCACAGTGCCTGAGAAGGTTAAGTCTGGAGAATGAGAGAGAGAGAAACAGATCCCCATTACCACCGTGGAGTAATAAGCAATCGCTGGCATTACAGTAATGAGCAAATCCATTAGCCTTTGTCTGCAATGATGGCTCAGTAAGATGCTTGGATGTGTGTGTGTGGGTGGGTTTGTGTGTGAGAGAGTGTATGTGAGAGAATGTGTGTGTGAGTGTGTGTGTGTGAGTGTGTGTGTACTAATGGGCGACTCCTGACCTGCAACTCCTTTGAGTCTTTCTGACAGAGGGGGAGGGGGAGGGGGGTGGAGGTTACCTTTTACCCTTCGGTAGCAGTCTCTCTCCCACTAACCTCACGCATGAGAAACAGGCACACACACACACACACACACACACACACACACACACACACACACACACACACACACACACACACACACACACACACACACACACACACACACACACACACACACACACACACACACACACACACACACACACACACACACACACACACACACACACACACACACACACACACACACACACTTCTTAGTAGCTGGCTCGCTGCCAAAGCAACGTGAGTTTCTATGGTAACCAGCTGAGCTGTTACACAGGGACACGCATGGAAGTGACAGTTTCACTATTGAGGTAAAAAAAAAAGAAAAGAATTCTATCACACACACGCATTACATGCAATCTGAGGGGGAGGGTCTGGCAAGGAATCCCTCTACAACACCATCCTCAGAAACAGAGGTGCGTGTGTGTGTATACAGTATGTGAGTGAGTGTGTGTACGTGTGCGTGTCTATGTGAGTGAGAGTGTGTATGCGCATGCGTGTGTGTGTCTTTGCGCGTGCAAGGTAAGGGCCACACCAAGGACATGGTGAAGGTCAGACTCCATCCTGCTGAAGGTGGGAACCCTCACATGGCACCCATCAGGCCACAGGCCTCCATCAGTCTGACCACCCAGCACTCAGTGTCAGTCTGTGTCCACTCAGCCCTCTACACTGGGACCACTAGGCCAGACGGATTGGGACCCACCAACACTGGAAAAAAGGCACTCTTCTTCATATACATTCCTACACTACGTAAGGTTCTAAAATTCCATGTTCAATTTAATGAACACAGATATACTTGGGCACGTTCAATTACCAACATGACCGTCATACGAGTTTAAGGATTAATAGACGTCTTCATCCCATGTGACAGGAACTAGTCTACAACAACTATCATACAGCATCACACTACCAATACCAGTGCACATGGATCTGGGCACCCCATCCATTTGACCACTGAAGAGTAGCAGCATCAGAAGCATCAATAGCAGCAGCAGAGCAACATTTCTATGTTTCTATGGTTACCAGCTGAGCTGCTACACAGGGGGACACACTGGAAAGTGACAGTTTGACTACTGGGGTACCTACAAGCTGCGGCTTCCTCAGCACCATTGCTAAGGTCTCTGAGGGAGCGTGATGCTTGGCTTCACCCAGTCTGTCTCTGCCCTGTCTGGGTTAAACTGTGACCACGGGCCACTGACTGGCACCAAGGGAACCAGGTGGACTATCAATCAGTTCATTCCGTCCTAAAATAATTGACAACATCCAGAAACATCTCTCTCTCTCTAGCACACATGCACAGTCACGCATGGACGCACACACACACAGACTCTAGGAGACAGACAGACACACACACAGGCGTAAGCAGACCTACACGATACACACACCCACTGTGAAGCCCACATGCTCATTCTCTAAACTCCTGCTCTCCCACCCAAACACATTTCTCAGCAGGCTCTGGAGGAGGAGCGCGGGCCGGCGGCGCTACACAGACGGACGCTGGCCGGGAGCGGGCCAGAGGCGAGCGGCGGGCCGCCCGGGATTGGTCAGGAGGGGAGGCCCCTCTGAAGGAGGCGGTGTGGCACGGCATGGTGTGGTCTGGGACTCAAGTGAGCCCATTGTAATCCCAGAAATGTGTTTGTCTCACAGTGCATGCTTCTGCTCGTGTGTGTGTGTGTGTGTGTGTGTGTGTGTGAGAGAGTATGTGAGGGGTGTGTTCAGTTGCAGAATGGAGAGACTGAGCACAACCCTAGTCATGCTCCTGACCAAATCTCACACACACACACACACACATACCACACACATACACACACGATTCCCCTCCCCAGCTCACAAAAACACTAGCGTCCAGCGCTCCAGCCCTCCCTCCACCCCAGAGACCTCCAGGCCCCCGAGCTGCCAGCTGTGCTCCAGCGGCCAGGAGGTCCACTGGGCTCAGAGAGAGCCGTGGCCAGGGGCCAGTCCCCGGACATGCTCATCTCCTCTCCTCTCCTCTCCTCTTCTCACACACACACACACCCCTATCTGCTGCTCACACAGCCCAGTCATCATCACACACTCCCTCATCGAGACACAACAGGGACACTGCTGCTATTGGCTACTGCTGCTGGAGATCACCAGCCAAATCTGGCTACGATCTGCAGTGACTTATGCAAAAAAAGATGCGGCAGGAGATTATATCACACACACACACACACACACCTATTGTTCAAAAGCTCATCTGATCTGATATGGCTGAGGGTGAAGAGGGAAATCAACTGAGTCTGAGGAGGCCAAGGACTGTGAGTGTGTGTGAGAGAGAGAGTTTAAGTGGGAGTGTGTGAGTGAGTGAGTGAGTGAGAAAGTGAGTGAGAGAGAGTGTGTGAGTATGTGTGTGTGTGTGTGTGTGTGTGTGTGTGTGTGAGAGAGAGTGAGAGAGGAAACCAATAAGCATGACTGAGCGTCTCATATGGGGTTTTCTGGAACTGA
>NC_085005.1:8559029-8604029 GCF_963854185.1 Sardina pilchardus | reverse complement strand
TTTTCAAATACAGACCTGCCCCATCAGAACCTACCAGAAATGCCATTTTACAGGTTTTATCCACAGCAGAGTTTCTGGTAAATTCACACAAATATTCTTATTTGAAAGCCTTGATTCAATTTTTCTTTTCAAGCTTGTACCAGATAGCCTACATTAGGTTCAATGAAGAGGAGTACCTGCACCAGATGCAGTCTAACAGTAATTGACAGTACAATTTTTTGCTTGCGGACCAGGTTTCAAATTTGAGTTCCGACACAAACTTATTAAGTGGCAGAGCATATGTCAATTTAGTCATTTAATATCAAAAAACATTTTACATTTTTTCAAAATACTATTCCAGTTGCGCATCTGCAGAATATTATTCCTATACACTGTCAGTGAATTCTAGGTTAGCACTACCTATAGGCTTATTGTATCAGAAATGAACTGTACCGTGACTTCAAAACTAAGGTGCACACCAAACCGTGCTTTTTGGTGTTGCTTTGCAACCCTACTAAAAAGGCAATAAAATAACCGATCCTCAAGAGTGATTGACTCGATAGCCCACGCCAACAGGGCTGAGTAGTCCTTAAAGGCAATGATTGTAACTTAGTCTGTTTTTCTTGGGATATATTCGTCCCATATTTCAAGCTCACTGACTCTTACAATACAATACAAATGGGTAGGCTCAGAAAATAAGCAGTTAAGAAGAATGGCGCAAACTTTTTTTTTTGTTCCATTCTTGAGCAGAAGTTCCCGGAGGCTGGTTGGAAGTTCCTGTACGACCAAGCCTCAGCCGATATGAGCGCCCAGCCTCTTCATAGCACACTACTGCAGTGCTGCCTGCCCGTCATTCCAGAGATGGGCGGCAATTTCAGTCTCAGCTCTGATTCTCAGAGAAACCATCAACCCTCCCCTCCCCACCCCCCACGCATACAAAACTGCTTCACAAGGGCCATTCAGACGCGCACAATCAGTCTGTTGCTGTGTCTGTTGGAAGCATAAATCACGCTTCCCCTACCCTCTCAGTCTCAGGGTCTCATTATCTGTCTGCACATCTCACTTCTATGGGGCCATTAGTCACCTTCTCTCTCTCATTCCAACTCCTCTCTTTCTCTGGAGGGGGTTTTAGCTCAAGCAGTCACTTGTCTTCTCAGGGACTCCCTCAATAACACCTGACCATAGCATAACACACACTCTAACACACACTCTCTCTCTCTCTCTCTCTCTGAGGTAAATGTCAGTGTGCATAGAACATCTAGCCAAAGGCATCAAAGGAGGTGCAGAACGATTCTGTCACCATTGAGACCAAGCAAGTCTATCTGGTTAACAAATGGGAGGTATAGTTGACAATGATGTAGTGACGTTACCTTGAGGGATGGGGATGGGGTGGGTGGTGCTAAATGTGTTCCTTCAAAGTCACTAGAAGGAAAAAGAAGAGGCCGCACATAAGCGCTGGAAGACATCAAAAATATATGAAAAGTGCCTAAAACGTCTTCCAGGCCATGAAACAATAGCGTACAAACGTTTCAGGCCTATGTTTTGGAGTTAAGCACCGGGCAAAACATCTTTCATTAAACTACAGGCGCATACATCTTGAATTTCCCCTTGGGGATTTATAAAGTATCTATCTATGTATCTATTTATCTATCTATCTATCACCACCTCTACCTTCAAAGTCACCAGAAGGACTAAGGGTGGGTTTTTTTTTTTTGGGGGGGGGGGGGGGGGGAGGTAGGCAGAGGGGCAAAACACAGGCAGACTAGTGTGCACACCAAGATGGGGGTGGGGAATGGGGGCTGGGGTGGGATGCGGCGGTTGGCATTTGAGGGGACATTAAAGTGTGTAGGGCTCTGATGGGGAGCGTGGGCACGAGACTCAATAGCACTTCTGTTCGCACAGCTCAGAGACACACACACACACACACACACACACACAAAAGAACCAAGTATTCAAGTGTGTGTGTGTGTGTGGCCGCGCAAGAGGGGGAGAAAGAGTGTGTTTGTGAGGAGGCTGACAGAGAGTGCGTGTGGGTGCATGCATGTGTGTGTATGTATGTTCATATAGGAGACATAGTGTGTGTGTGTGTGTGTGTGTGTGTGACCAAGTAGAATAAAAGTTGCTAGAGACCAAAACAGTGACGCGTCTTAAGAGAGCCTGATAGATAATGACAAATACAGAAAGATATGCGGGTGAGAAAAAGAAGGAATTTGTGAGAGGGAAAGATTTTGTGTGTGCGTGAGCCTGAGAGAAGGGGAAAAAGGAGAAAGGAAGGAGACAGCTCGTGTGTCCCATCCAAACTAATGGGGACTGACTGCTTTGATCTGGCTAGGCTGCACCACGTCACCACATCACTCACCTAATCTTTACGCATGGATCGCCGACTGTCGGCAAAGTGGAGTTCTCACTGGTATGGTCGGTGCCATCAAGATGAAACAGGAGAACATTATCTGCAGGTAACTGGTGAAGTGAACCACAGCTGAGAGAGGCTTCGGTTCTCAAACTCGGCCTCTCTCTAGCCTGACCGATTGACCCTTGGCTTGCAGACCCATCCTCTCCCCTGTGGCCCACATTAAACGGCCATCACAAGGAGATCTGGGACAGCTCTTCCCCAGCCCACTTCCAGCTGTTTGCAAACCACCGCCGGCCGCCGTTACAGTCGGGGCCTGTTCTCACCGGAGATCAGCTGTGGGCCAGTTTACTTAGGCCCCGGAACCTTCTATCGGTTCCTGAGTGAGGAAATCGCAGTCCAGCTAAAGAAATGTGGAAGCCGAGGGCCAGAGATTACATAAACCAGCAGACAAGTGTGTGTGTGCGTGTGTGTGAGTGTGCGTGCATGTGTGTGTGCGTGTGTGGGCGAGGAGGTTTAATTAAAGCAAGTCATTACACTGCTGCCTTTTAAACACTCTGCAGAGTGCGGAGGAGGCTGAGACTTAGACCATGGCACCCAAGAGATTTGTTGCTTTTGCAGACATTTCTGGGCATTTATACACACACACACACACACACACACACACACACACACACACAGCTGTCTCGCCGGTATGAAGACACACACAGTGGCACTCCCCCCCCCCCCCCCCCCCCTCCTTCCTCCCTCCATTTTCCTCGTGGTGCTTTTAAGAACTGTTACCATGGACAAAAACACCATAAATCTCATTGTCCCAGCTGCTGTTCGAATCAGCGCACTCATCGAGGCGTAGAGCACAGCCAGAGCCCTCTCTGCACCACGGAGCCAAAGCCCACAGAGAGGGGGGGGGGCACACTTCTCCGTCCAGGCAGAGGCAGCACACAGAGGCAGAGCCAAGGCCCATCAGGACGAGCCACTCAAACCATCTCAATAGCCTCAACAGATCTGACACGAGGGCTATGTGCTATGCACACATGATATCAACAAAACACACACACAGAGTCACGCAGTCACACACACACACACACACACACACACACACACACACACACACACACACACACACACACACACACACACACACACACACACACACACACACACACACACACACACACACACACACACACACACACACACACACACACACACACACACACACACGGCAGGTATCTCACACCAGCTGGTGCTTTAGACAACCACAGTAGCTCACCATCAAGTTGGTTCCCAGGGTAGCTATTTAGTCACAGGACGTGAATCGGAACTTAATATTGCATCTGTTGCCATGCCAATAAAACCATAAGGACCAATGCATGTTTGCTTCCCTCCCTGCTAGTCAGCTGTAAACAATGCAGCTCACAAAACTTTCCAAAAATATATATATTTTGGCGAACATTTAAAGAAGATAGAAAATTACTTCAGCGTGTTCATCCAGTGGGACCCAAGGACACAGACAATTTGATTTATGAGGACAATATGATTGGAAAACAAATCTGTTCACATCAGAGAGGTACAAGTGGCCAGTTTCAGCAGCAGTCAATCATCCTAAGTTGTTCCATCACAACTATGAAGAGAAACAAAAGCTATATAACATTGCATGAAAATTACTCATTTAAAAAAAGGTTCCCTTGTGAAGTAAACATTCTCTAATGATAAAACACGAATTAGGGTAACTCAATTAGTTCAGAAGGCCGGTACTTTGTAGCTTTAATTATAGGCCACTAACACCCACTTTGATGTCAATCACAAAATCACCCAAGGCTACTACCAGTGTGTGTGTGTGTGTGTGTGTGTGTGTGTGGTGAGGGGAGAGAGAGGTAAGAAGACAAAAGAACGTAATTCAAGCACTCCATCAGATGCGATAAAGGCCTATCAGCTTCACAACATGCAGATCAAAGGAGTGAAATGTGAACAGGATGTGTGTGAACACAAGAAAGAATAATACCCCCCCCCCCCCCCCCCCCCACACACACACACACACACACACACACACAGCAAGATTCACGAGAAAAATAAAGTATTACTTTCTTTTGAACATTGCAGTATAATAACTTGTAATGTGACATGATGGTCTACCACCGCAGTACAAAACTACACCTGTAGGACATTCAGTGAAAAGTGAAACATAGACACTAGAAATGCACCAACCCACCCAATCAAACAACACTGCAAGACTGAATCCACCACCAACTCTTGGCACACTAAATAGATGAAGCTGTTAGTTCAGTTCAATGACTTCATTCAGCATTGGGTCAAGACCAGTAGAGTGGACTGCATAGTCTGTAACCAGATGGACAGATCTGTATGCTATACAGATGTTTCATCACATGCAGTATCTACAAACAGGGGCAAGAGGCTCTACTGTCTCAATGTAAACGAATGATGCCACTCCAAATGAAAGTAAATCAGAGAAAATGTTTGTTTTGCTGACCCGTAATAAAAGAGAGGTGACTCAGATGGGGTGTTGTCTCCCAAGTCTATGGCTGGTGGCCATTGCGGTGGAAAAGAACAAACAAACAAAACAAAAAAAACAGCAGAGAAAGACGCATCAGCTCGTGCAAATGTCTCTTCGGAGAAGAGCGAATCACGGCGAGTTTAAACAAACGATTTCACACATGCCGCTCGTCCAGCTGGAGATATCCAGCGAGGGAGACTTGGACGGCATACAATATATTTACCCGCTGCCAAGAGCCATGCGCGCACCCCCTCCCCTCTTCATCTTTCGCGCCCTATCCGTTTACTCCACAAAATCCTCTTGTACCCGCAGACCATTTGAATGAGGCGGGCGGCACGCGAGGATACCGCGAAAAACAAAGTCCAGTAGTTAAATGAAGTGTAAGCCAACTGACGATTGGAAATGCATACGCCTCTATGCAGAAGTCGCATTAATTTCCATGGCAGAGAACAAACAGCGCCCAAACGTTGTCCTAAATCTCTAAGTAACCACAGGTGTGTGACAGTGACATTGCAGAACACCATGCACACGAATAACAGACAGATGACACACCAAAAGAATTCACAGAATCAGCGACCATGGCAGATGTGGTTATCGCACAAAAACACTCAGTGTGTGGAGGACGATGGAGAATTAGAGTGCACAGAAAGTCTGCAATAAGATCCCTGGGCGTTAAAAAATGCAGGCATTCACCGAGGCCTTGCCACCGACGCGCAAGAGGTGCAGCTGTCGCAGTTCGTCTGGCAGCGAGGCCGAATTTCACTGCGGATCTGGAATAACAATAAGGAGTCAGTTAACCCACTCTGGAGAGACAGCGGAACGCCAGTAAAGAGGAAAAAAACAGTTTGAAGATAAACGTCAGCTATTCAGAACAACTCAATACTGGCACTGAGCCACTTGGTCTGTGGGCTTTTAAAAAGACACTTTCATCAGACCTCAGCACTGAATAGAGGGGGCGAGAAAGAGATCCACATTCTACTGATTATTTTCCCGGGAGCAGAGTAGCCATTCTTTGGCACCGATAGTCAGGAGGGGAACAGCTGTTGTGGTCTGCTGCTGGCTTCGACAACCTGAGGCTTCTCACATGATCTCCTGGCCAACGGGGCAGGTCGAATTCAGCCAAGCTGCCACACCGTTGCAGTGGTGTGCAGAGAAGACGACCCCATAGGCTTCAAAGCATCTGTCAGACGCTGACACATATAATTGTCGACTGCTCACTAGTCGTGAATTATTTAATATATCGACTAAATACACAAAGGCATTGGGGATGGCATGGGTGCTGCTGTCAGAATTAAGCACACAACACAGATTTTACAAAACCACCCAGTAATCATTGCGATTCATGCACACATGATGTACTGACAGGTATCAAAGACGTAGGCTATAGGCTCCCTCGCTCACCGACCTTTTGACGTCAACGACTTCTAAAAACGAAAAGCCAGAGTGAAACTGCCTCAAGGTCCTATGATGCTGAATTCACAAAAGCCCCAGGACCCTTTCCAAAACCACAGACAACACTAATCTAAATTGCTCAGCCAATACAAATCACTTGAGCAACTATTTTAAGGTAAAATAACTATTTTTTCACATGGTTTTCCCCACGCAACCCTTACATACATATGCAACGTACTCTACACGAAATGTGTCAGTTATAATTAATAGTAATTGCCTTCAGAAGAGTGGTTAGCAAGCTATTCGGCTAATTTAGCTAGCTGCGACTGCGTTGAAAATCGTATCGACAAATATTCAGGCCGAACACAGCAGCAAATTTCGGCAACATGTGTTAACCTAATGTTACCCAAATCAGACTTATTGGTGCACTTTGACCTCAACTACCAAGCTAACTAGCTAACCAATGAAACACGTTATCAAGAAGCTATCAGGTAGATAAAACAGGCACGCCAATTAGCGTATGGGAATAGTTTGAACTTTTCTATCACAGGATGAGGGTAATACGCAACTCAGCATGCAATATGTATCTAAAACTGCTACAGAAGGCTTAGATTGCATTAAAAGGGCCTTTTGTTCACTACAACGAAAAGGCAACACTTCCTTGCGGCTTCCATGTGAACCCACTGGAATACCTTTCAATTTCATTCCGAGCAAAAGGGAAAACAATCGTTCAAATGTATAACAAAACGAGAAGATACTTAAATCAACTCCATCATTCTTACTTCGGACTTACCGGTGAGTTGTTCCAGTTTTTTTTCGAAAGTAAAGGTCCAGCGCTTTCACATAAAACCCAAAAGTGCTACTTTTCCACGTCCTTCAACTGCACTAACGTTACAGCGATCTTTCCTAAAGCGTACCCCTCCCTCAGATTCACTAGAAAATGCACTCAAATCTTGTTTCAGAGCACCGCCCCAACAAAAATGTAATTGGCTTGAAAAAAGAGCAGGCGTTTCTCATCAACCAATGATAGTTAAGGCCTTGCACATACGGGCCAATTGTAAAGTTGTAGGGAGGGCGAAACAGTGCTTTGAATGGGTTGTCTGTCAACTGCAGATATGCCTGCAGATATAATAAATCCGAATACCACCATAATGTTTTGTCTATAAAAAAAGATTATGAAGGTATATCGTACATCAACACCAACAGTGGCCATGCAAAATGGCAACAGACCTGGAAACATAGGCTAAAATGTGTCAGTGGAGATAGCTGGTGTTTTAATGGAGGGAAAAAAACTGGACCTTTGTTTTAAGATCAGAGTTGTCAATATCAGTTAAGAAGAGAATGGGAATAAGCTGATGGCAAGTCATGTATCTAATTGTAGGCCTATGCCATTTTGTCAGAATAGCACACATCTCTCTTGGTCAGTCATAAGATGTAGCCTAATTTCAAGTGTTCTGTAACTGTAATCTGCAAACGATATAATAATAATAATAGTCAGAAATGCAGGAAGTTGTAATTGTAATCTGCACCTGAAATATAATAGTCAGAAATGCAGGAAGTTCTGTCAGAAGCAAGGAGTTTCCTAAAATGTGGAATCAAGGCTGGGCCCTTAATGTCCCTTCAAAATCAATCATACAGCGACACCCTATGGCTGTAAAAAGCAACGTTTTATTGGCACGACAGTACATCTTTCCGAGGTTTACCGATCATTTCGGACGAACAGCTGATTTTTAATTGCATATCAAGTAGCCTGTGTTATTTCTGAGTATTTGGTTGCATAATTATATTTAAAAAATGAAGGATGTATTTCGCTGCTGTTGGTAGAATAGTTTTGCAAGTAGGCTACAGAGCCTATTTTTTAGAACAAAAGTGTCTCATGGTTTAAGTTAAACATGTAATAAGTACTTCATAGATTCTGATAATCTATCCTACTTCAGTCCACCCATTTCCCAGTTTAATGGATCCTGTTCCATATCGGATCCCATTGCAGGTCAAAAATTATCCAGATGGTGGCGATATTGTTCAGCCTTCTTGTGAGTCCCGGCTTGAAGGTATCCTCCACGGACGTTCCTCAAACAGTGGCACCACTGCAGCAACACAACAGGAGCTCATATTTAGCATTACGCCTTTTACAATAAAAACAGCTAGGAGAATTTATGAAGACTGTCCCTACTTTTAGTGTGTCGGTGCTCTTGATTGGCAGACAGGCCTATCGCTAGACTACATCTGAACTAATCTTAAAAATAAAGGACCATGTCAAACGCTGTAAAAAAAAAGGAACGGAGCAGAGGATCAGTCATTTAGGCCTATACTTAGTCCTCATGCCAAAGGGTAAGCAAAAGAGTAGGCTATTCTCTGAATTAGGTCACTTTGAACAAAGATAAGATCCCTGCAGAATCTAGATACTTGTCCTATTTGAGAGGTAAATTGGGGCATGAATGAAAGAGACTGCTTCCAGTTAAGAAGTCAAAGTTATAGCTGTTCAGTGCTTCAGTGGCCATTAACTAACAGTGTGCAGCATGACTTAACTGGTTTGCATGACTTTGTGGTTGTTTAAATAGCTAAAGATTTCTAATAGTGAACAACATGGGCTAGAAGCTGACAATGAACTACTTTGTTTACAAAGCACACCAAGCAGGCATATATATTGGCAACATCATTTTGGACTGCGTACATAACTCAAAACTCTCAAAAAAATACATTTGGAATGTGTAAAACAAAGAGTTGAGCTCTGACTGTCTCTTATGATAATGGCAGTGTGCTATTCAATCGTAGAGGTAAAATGCATGTGATGCCACTCACTGTTGTCCTAAGGGCCTCTGCAAATACCAAATGGGTGAACTAGCCCCCAAAATGTAATAGTGGACTGCTGTACTAGCTACAATGAGAAGCTATCAACCTGAAAGCCGTTAACCTTTGCCCTTACTAGGTGAGCTCCTCTGGGATCTCAAGGAGGCCCTGAGTCCTTCAGCACTGAGCCGGGGCACCGGAGGGTACGCTGGGGCTGGACGTATCCCAGCATTCCATTGGGCACTGTGTGCCAGCTGCTCCGCTGTGTCCTTGTCAACAGGGTATTGGTCAGCGCTCCGGACAGCCCAGTCTGGCCTCCTCTTCTCCCGAGACTGCAGATCCAGGGACAGGAACATCTACATGGGTGATGACGAGAGGTGATGCGATGAGATTCGTCATCTCGTTTTCATAGGGAAATGATCAGGCAGCCATGTACGTGGGCCACGGGAAAAAAAAGGATTTAAAAATGTTTGTCTTGGTGAACCTGAATCTCCCTGCTAGCTCTGGTAGAATAGCACACATATGCTTGAACTTGCAAAACAAAGCTGCAGGGCATTGGTGTCAAACTTCTCCATAATCATGTTTGACATTGTGGGAACTGCCAGATAACATATCAGGACAGGAGATGTTTATAATGTGACAAGGATTTGTGAATGAGGAAGGACATAAAACGATACGACACAGGAGTTGCAAGGACTGAGGCAATGTCAGTTGCCTAGTGATGAGTTAGTTACGCTTCAGTATTATCAGTGCATATTGTTATCTCTGCAGATAGCCTCTCTGTGTCAATAATACATCCAGGATACAAAAGATGGTCCTATCAGTGATCAGTTATGATACAATTTTTTTTTTTTTTTTTAAAACACCAAGGTGATGGATTTAAAAGACAAGCCTCCCAATTTACAAATCCACACAAAAATTGGTTCTGTCCCTTAACTATGCCACCAAATGAGATGGATTTATAGGATGCATAAAGATGGCACAACACCACATTTCCATTATGCATGGGCATGTTCACACTGCACAAAGGCAGAGCCTCTTCAAACACTACAGCAATTCCTCCCTGAATTTCCTCCAACCCCTTTCCCCACTCTCCTGCTGCGGAGATCAATTTGCATGATTTGCCATGTAAATGCTGTCTAGGCTGCGCCTCACGCCTGCTGGGTGTGTGCTCTCCGTAGACTCCTTTGCATTATTTCCCTCCTTTATTAGCTACAAGGTCACCGGGACAGTCATGTTCATATTTTGTCGGGGGCTTAAACGTTACCAGGGACTTTGCCTTGCGTAGTCTGTAAGCAGAGGCGGAGAGCGCTTTCTTCTTGGTGTTGCCGCTGTCTTGTCGCGCCATGCTCAGATGAACCCTCTTCCCTTTCGCCCGTCTGCAAAATTGAAGTAAACACTCATAGGTACCGAGCAGCGTACCTTTTTCATTGCAGTGTTCACTGAAAACAACATACACATTTCATATAGACACACACACACACACACACATAATATACACAAAAACACACACACATTAATAACGGTATATAAAATGTTATATTCACATACTGTCCATAATAACATACTAGATGCTTCACATTTCTGTACTAGATATACTCCATGCCTGTCTGATCTATGGGCTAGGTGATGCTGTAGCTTTGCCTTTGGGCTAAACAGTTTTTTTATTGAGCTTATTCCTCCCGAGCAACAGAGCCAATTTATCAATGCCCTTGAAATCTACAGCATTTGGTGACCTTAACCCACATTTATGCCATCACAAATGTGTCAGGCTAACCAGGTGTCTCTGTAGCTGTACAGTATAACACTGTGGTCCTGTTGCGCTTATGGCCAGTTTGTATGATGCACATCTAGTTAGTATTCTTTACTATGTTCACAGTAATTAATGTGTAATGAAATGTCTGTCACATATATTATAATGCTTTGCTTTATATATTACAGTAAGCAGGTATTATTATTATGTTTTCATTTGCATTCATTTACATTGAAGGGCTCCCTTGAAAAAGAGATGTGGGACTCACCTGGTAGAATAAAGGATAATAAATGAATAATAATAAATAAGTTACTTAATCAAATATTCTTACAACTAGAGCTTAGAGAAAAGCTGTGTACGGTAGCAAGCTACACTTTAAATGTACAAGTGAAATTAAGCATCACTAACTATCTTCCATCATTTATCTCACAGACAGCATAAAACAGCATGAACAGCACTCTCCCACATCCACTAGACTAGAGCAAGACACCTAATCCCAAACTGCTCCCCGGGCGCTGGTTGCCCACTGGCTCATGTGTGCGTGCATGGCATGCTACCCCCGCATGGGTAAAATGCAGAGAAAACATTTCTGTGCTGGACAATAAAGTATCATTTGACATAACTTAACATATCAGAGTCAAAACAGAACACATGTGATGATGGACATCTGCTACACTTGTTCATGTTCATGTCGCAAATATGGGAATGCATGCCAGAGCAGCCAACAGTTCTTACGCTAGCCGCGCCTGTTCGATAGGGTCTGGGTTCTCCAGGTAGTTGAAGCGTATGGTGTCCGTGGGGTGTCTGTCAGCATGCCTCCATGGTGGAAGTCCTGTCAGAGTCCCAACTGCTGAGCTATGCCCAGCCACACCTCTTCTGCAACGCGTTTCTCTGGGTTTGTCATCAGACAAAGGGGGTTCCTCCTCTTCCTGACCGATCGCCCTCACGTCGGGCACAACAAACTCATCCTTGACTGGAGTCTGTTTAGACACAGTGAGGGATGATGAGATTGTGTGAGAGAGAAAGCACATATACCTCCTTCATGTCCCATAATTCCCACAACCATATCAAAGAGAGGTACATTCTAGGAATGTACTTTAAGGTGTAGGCTACAAGATCATAAATATGTATCTTTTGGCAAACTGATAGTGAACAATGCAAAATAAAAGTACCAAGTAAATGTACAGTACAAGCATGTAATATCTCTTTTCTCTAATTCATAAATTATACTTATATCATTATAGAATTGTTTTAACAATTGAAGATATGTGATTGTTTGTGTTAGGAGCTTTAATTTAGTCTCTCTAAACCGTTAAACTTTAACCAATGCAATAAAGTGCAAGTTGATTAGGTTACTATGGAAATCAGTAATAATGAAGATGAAATGCATGGCTTTTAAGAATTGATTATCTTTTTATAAACATATCATTAAAGTGAAAATGTCTCACACTGAATTATTTCTTTCATTTACTGTTTTTCTCAGTCACTTTGGTATTTCTCAAATCAGAATTGAAATTCTCAAAACTACCTGTTCAATCTTCACATCATTGTGTCACTTCAAAATAGCAGTTTCTCATTCTTTTGATCAAGTTGCAAATGTTTTGGTATATCCACGCGAATTATCATGTACAATTCTCAGCTAAATAGTCTCACCCCCCACAACATTTAGGCATTAGTTCATAGTATAAGTCTTTAAATGCAAAATGGTTGAACATGTTGAACATGTCATATGAGAATTTGTGACCCAAAAGACAGGAACATCAGGAGGTGTAGGAAGACTGCACTGTAATTCCTACAACACTGCATTTACAGTTTTCCCTAACGAGATTGTCCTATGGTCAAATTTCTACTTTATTTACAGTTTTTCTCTGTCGCTTTGGTACATTTCTCAGATCAGACTTGAAATTCTTGAAACGACCTGTTCAATCTTCACATCATTGTGTCACTTGTGCACATCAAAAAAGCAGTTTCTCATTTATTTGAGCAAGTTGAAAATGTTTTGGTATCCATGCAAATTATTATGAACAATTCTCTGCTGAACAGTCTCACCCCCACAACATTTAGGCATCAGTTCATGGCATAAGTCTTTACATGCAAAATGGTTGAACATGTTATCATATGAGAATTTGTGGCACAAAAGACAGGAACATCAGGAGGTGTAGGAAGACTGCACTGTAATTCCTACCGCATATACAGTTTTCCCTAAGGAGATTGCCCTATGGTCAAATGTCTACTTTATTATTATTTTTTCTTTGTACTATGCAGTGATGCACTGACATGTTCATTGACACAAATATTTAGTTTTGAGAGATGGACTCAGGATTTTGAGCAAGAAACTGGCTTTTGCAGGTAATCCATGGTGTTTTGCTATTTGTACAAATCGTTTTGAGAAATACACTTTTAGCTGTTTAGCAAATCTCAAGGATGATTCGAGAAATGTACCAAAGCGAGTGAGAAAAACTGTAAACACTAGTGACAAGTTATCTGATTGGCTATCATTGTCATGCTCACCTTAGGTTTGCTGACATGAAGGTCCTTTACTGTCTCTATGTAGTGGCGCTTCCACACACCTTGTTCAAATGGTGTGGGGGTAAAGTCGATGCACCAATCCAGTCGGAGACATTTGGGCATCCATACCTGGTCCAGCTCTACGATACTCTTCCAGTGCCAGCTAACCTATCCAGCACATTAACATTCAACAGTCGGATCACATATGCAACAGACAGGCCAACAGAACACACATACAGTACACACGCGCCGCACACCCACACACACGTACGCACACCCACACACACACAAACATGAGTACACTGATTGAGAGGGAGCTCTTGTAGTGTTGAGAGTGCTTGTGCTCCACTGTGAGTGTAATGGATTGAAACAAAGTGCCTCTGCTTGTGTGTGTGTGTGTGTGTGTGTGTCTTAGTGGATGTGAGTGCACGCATGTGTGTGAGTATGGTTCTCTTTGTTCACAGGGAGGATATTGTGATGCACCTTAACCAAAATATACGGCCTGAGTGCACGTGCATGCACGCTTTAATACAACCACTGCAAACTGAACAGTGCCATGATCATGTGTGTTTGGGTGTCTGTGTGTGTGTGCACACATGTGTGTGAGTATCTGGTTCTCTTTGTTCACACACACACACACACACACACACACACACACACACACACACACACACACACACACACACAAACACACACTTAAAACACAACCGCTGCAAACTGATCAGTGCCATGGTCATGTGTGTGTTGGCTGGTACTGTACCTGAGCACATCTGCAGAGACTCCTGGGGTCCAGAAAGGAGAAGATGTACAGCGACACCACCCTGGGCAGGATGACGGTGAAGTCCAGGACCTGCTCTGGAACCAGGCTGCCCAGGGTCTCCTTCAGCTGCCTCAACTGGGCTGGAGAGGACCTGGACAGGAAGTCTTGCAGCACCAGCTTACGCTGCCCGTCGGTCCACTTATCAAACTGGGCAGAAACAACAAACATGCAAAAGCATTCAAGCTTTTTAGAGGTTTTGATTTCCTTACTAAGCCAGCTCTAAACCATCCCATGGTATTACACATTCAGCTGATGCTTCCATTCAAACCAACTTGCGAGAGAAACGACATTCAAGCAACAGTTCACTTTTTTACTTTACTATCCTTGAGTATATTCAAGAGTAATAAGTATGTGTGTGCAGACTGCAGTAGGTCTGTCAAATTCATTTCAAATTAATGTCATTTCCTCACATCAACATTAGTATTTCACTATCAAATATTTTCTAGCTTTAAATGCATGGGGTGTGTTGCAAGGCAGAGGCTGATGTGTCAAGGACAGTATTCAGCCTTGCCACTGTGGGCTATGTGCCTGGTCCTGTTTGATCCTTGTTTACACGCACATCAATAAAGTGTACTAGTCATGCATGTCTCAATGGTGAGGGTGGACAGCTGCATGAAGCTTTAATAAAACACTATGGGTTTTCTGATGTTTGCTTGTATTCCCTTAAGTTTTCTTTCATGGCTTCCACTACGGAAGAACAGTGAGCCCTAAGGATTGAGCACAAGGCTTCATAAAAGCTTAATACTGCTTTTATCTGTTTTCAGAAGCATTTTCTATTAATACTTTATAGACATGGCTATTCTTAAAATCCCCTACCTGGCCATCTATAATCTCAGAGGAGCATCAGGCCTGGCCCACCCAAGTAAGACTACAGTGAAATCAGCCAGAAGATCTCTCCAAGTCAAAAATATTCATATCGAACCTCCCTACCATGAATTATATGATATATTAAGGAGAGTTTAACATAATTTGGTTGAACATGATATCCCAGATAGCAAAACTTCACTGGGACGGAACTGGGCCACATCTACCACAACATTCGGCACGGATCTGCAATACGGGTCCGCTTATTGTGTGTGGGCCACATCTGGCCCACAGTCAGATACCGTAGGTCCGCTACATGCGGATCTAAAGGCTTTTATGCGGATCCGGCCCAAAGGAAATTGTTATCTGGGATGTTATACTTGGAAGACATTATTGTCTGGTTCAGCGATTAGTTTAATTCACTGAACATCTGACACATCCTCACCCATTTCCTGAGAAGAAGCCTTCTTTCTTCAAAAATCTACAAAAAGAAGAGCATGCAACATGTGAATAAGACCAGGAACACTGTTTAGCAATACAACCTGTGATGATGCATATAGCTTACATTGCTGTTGGAGAGCTGGTGGTTCAGTGGAGTCCAAGTACTTAGTTTGGTCTGCAGTTTTCTTGGTGCACTGATCGCTCTAGCACCTGCAAAAGACATCTTTGGGACTTTGGCAAGATTGCCTGTGATCAGCCCTGGCAAAACAAACAGATATCTCTAGTCTCTTTTACCATTTTTAAACAACAAAAAATGGAGTAGGCTAAGCTGTAATGCGTAAAATCTATCCAAACTAGTGTCATACAATACATTTACCATGTGCCATTTTATCATGTCAGCCTTGCATGTTCATAGTTTTGTGTGTGTCTTTTCAGGCAACGGATTAACTTCATTGTGCATAGATTTGTCTTATTTATAGAGAGGAACTAGATTAGGCCTAGGCTACTGCTGTAAAATAAACAATCCCAACAATGACGTCCGTCAACAGACCGCTCCCACACCTAGCTGACGACTATTAATTCGAACAACTGCTTGTACACAAGTGAGTTTTAACACCTGTGGTGGATGTCACACTTACCTCTGATATTTTCCGACGGTTGTTGAGTCGTGAGGGAGAGAAAAGTCACAAGTTTTTTGGCCGCACGCTTGCATTCCTTTCTTTGAAGGCTTTCGTTTATTTTCCTTATGAGCCTCCAACCACAGCCTCACATATGAGTTTACCAGTTTCCATAGTAATGCGAATTCACACAGTGGCTTCACACAGGCGACAGCGCCCCCATCCCCTCCCTGCTAGCATGCCTGTCGCTAGGAGTAACCAGGCGAACACAGCTCGTTACCGGGGGGTGGCACTTCTGCTGCGCTTTATTTTTGTCGCCGACAGTCCCACAAACAAGACTGTATTGGCTAGTACGCCTCCCGTTGGGTCTATGCAATGTATGATAATGTTTCAATGTTAAAGATATGAGTTTTTCATACTGTCCGTTGCTCTGACTTATAGGCCAACCTCGACTCTACTGTAGGCTTGACTACTCTTTGGATTTTTTTAATTAATTTTTTTTTTTGTTAAGAAAGAAAGAAAGAAAGAAACAGCTCTGAAGATGCAAAAAAGTAGTGTATGTTACTCTGAAATGTGTCACTTTGCCAGACATCAGCCGGTTTCTATTTGACAACTACATTTTACCCATTGGAGAGGGGTTGGTTCTGGCGCGCGTCACCGTCCTCGCTGCGCGCGTTCCCGACGCAATCGCTCAAACCTGCTGGAGGAGAAGCGGAGTCGTTTTATTGTTAAGGAGGAGAAGCCCAGAGTCCCACACGTGAACCAAGCTATCATTCTCAAAACTAGGGTAAGTCTGGTTTATGTGTTTATGTTCCGGCTTACTTTATTATCGGCGTTATGAACAACATCACTTCACTGGCACAGATGAACATTTCGTTATGGCTGATTAAACCGTCGTTTTGAGATACCAAATGGAACCGATCGCCCGGAGATCCTAGCCTATGTGTAGTATCGGTTAAAACGAGGAATCTATTGTTCGTGGTTTGGTGAAGTCGCTGTTATTTATCGTACGACACATATCTGTCGTCCTGGAAAAGAAGACCCCGGCTGTCAGTTTTATATTTCCGTGCCATCATTATCTAGCGTTAACCGGTCTACTTTGTAGTGTATTCTATCATGGGAAAGCAAGGTATGGTTGGCTACATAAACACAGTGATGGGCTGGCGAGCTTAAGTGTTCGCTGCTCAGCCGCGCAGATCAGGGGATCCTGTGTGATCAACTGTTCGATGAACAAGGTCAATTATTTGGAAATAAATACTAAGTAAAGATATGCCGGTCCAACTGGGGGGGAAGTGCATGCCATTGTAATACGTTGCAGTTGTGTTCCCTTGTCTAGAGTACAATAGGTTTTTAGCCTAATTTGAAAACTGAAGAGCCCTTTCGTTGAGACAACTAGCATTTGGAAGAAATACAAGATTTAATTTACACCTACATGAACCTGATGTTTTGTCATTTGTGTTTATCCACGAAGGGGATGGAATTAGAATTTAATTGGAACTGGGATTCACGGATGGTGAACCACTTAATATAACAGAGCTCTAACATTCTGAACTACACCTATTTCTTTTACAGAGTCCTCCTGTGGAATTGCCATCGCTGTAGTGGCTGCATTCACGTATTCAAACCGGGACTAGCTGTACCTGCAGCGGCGCAGCTGGGCTTGTATTTCAGTCAGGTGACGATATATCCTCAGGAGTCTAAGTAATGACAATCCCTCTGCGTCCCTTTGCATTTCCACTATAACATGCCGCACCTGAGCACAAACTCTCCGAACCGACCCAGCTCCTTATACACAAGATCCGTTTCCCCCTAGCCACCAGTCTTCCAAGCAGCCTCCAAAGCTGCCTCTGCCTGGAGGAGCGAGGGGAGGGCATCTCCCTGAGATGACCATGGGTCTGCTGTGGGTGTTGTGGTCCCTGGTGGCAGCCAGCATGGCCATCCACATGGAGGCTGGAGGGAGCCACAGCATGTTCACCTGCGAGCCCATCACCTTGCGCATGTGTCAGGACCTGCCGTATAACTCCACCTTCATGCCCAATCTGCTCAACCATTATGACCAGCAGACTGCAGCCCTTGCTATGGAGGTAGGTTATCAGCCTTGTTCGTGTGTGTATGTTTGTATGCTGTCTGTGTGTGTGTTTGTGTGTGTGTGTGATCAATGTGAGTGTGTGTTTGTGTGCACACACATTGGTGACTTCTTAAACTCGCTGAACTGTGTGTGTGTGTGTGTGTGTGTGTGTCTGTGTGTCTGTGTGTCTGTGTGTGTGTGTGTGTGTGTGTGTGTGTGTGTGTGTGTGTGTGTGTGTGATTGCATATGTACATTTATGTTTGTGTTTGTGTGCACAAACATTGGTGCCTTAGTTCTCAAACTTGCTGCATTGTTGTCACCAACACAAAGTAAGATGGTCACTGCACTGTAATTCCATCCAATTAGATCAGTCAGAGCTAGTGTCTACTTAATGCAAACATGGAAATAATTTGCCTGAGAAGGGCCATTTCATTGGTCACGTCAGCCACTATTGAAAGTGGTGTCTTTTGATGCTTGTTGCGGGAATTGTGTTGAATTGTAGAGTTTATAACCTGAGAAATGTATTCTCAAGATTGAGTGGCCCTTTACACTGAGTTGGAGCACTAAAAATGTTTACTGGTTTGGGAGGAGGGGGAAGAGAACCCTTTCCTTCCACTTGATGTCCTTTAAATAGGCAAGGGATTTGTTCCACCTTTTCATAGTGTGAAGTTTGTGGGAAGAGTGGTGTTGTTATAGCGATAGGCTTTGGTCTCTGCACTTGTGTGGCAGGTTTTATTGAAACTCACAGATTACAGGGAGATTTGCACTAACACCCTGATGGCATTAGAAACCAACACAGCCCAGATTGCCACAAAGTGTTTGGGCTTTCATTTCAATTTGGTGCGTCTTCGCTTAGCACAGCTATTTGGATCACATTACAAAAACATTAAGCAGGAAATTAAGTTTTAATCTCTCCAGAGGGGCATTAAGTCAATGAATTTCTGACTTCTGCGTTATGTGAGTGTGTGCACGATTTACAAAGGGCTGTTTTCCTTTCCTTTGTATGACCTACTTCAAGGGTCCAGCAAAGGCCACCGTCTGAGTCAGAACATCCCATGTCAGAACAACCCCCTCACACACACACACATAGATACACACACACACAGAGACACACGCACGCGCGTGCGCACACACACAGACACAGACACACGTACGAAGACACACACACACTCACGCACGCGTACACACACACACAGACAGACAGACACACACACACACACACACACACACACAGACACACACACACACACACACACAGACGCAGGCATGCACGCAAGCATGCAAACTCGCGCACACACACACACACAGACACACACAAACCCCCACACACTTTCTCCATCATTCCCATCCCAGAGTATTCCACGCACTCTGAATGTGTGTCATGGTGGACTCCTATATTGTCCGCTCGGGCCGATGGCTTTGCCTGGCGGGAGGGCGCGTATGTTATTTATGGTTGTGTTGGTTGTGTTGATGGTCCTGTAATCTCCGCTGCCATGATGATCGGATTGGATTGATTGCGGGGCCGCCGGGTGATCCTCTTTGCCTGAGTGTTCGGAGTAAGTGGAGGCTCAGCTCCGAGCGGCAGCATTAGCCTTGTTAGCGATCATCTCCCAGCAGAGAGATGCACCATCGGTCCAGGAGCGGCAAGACAGGCAGCGACGGGAGGAGGAGGAGGTGGAGGAGGACGATGATGGGGGTAAATCCCCGTGGTGATGCTCGCGGTGTGGTCCTACCCCGCCCCACTCCGCCCCAACTCCACCCAGATAAAGGAGGCAGGAGAGGCAGGGCTGGGATGGGCAGGGATGGGATGGGCTGGGCTGGGCTGGGTGGTGGGTGGATGTGGGTGGGGAGGGAAGTGGGCAGGGCGAGGGGGTTGATGTGATGGAGCGTAGCCAGAGCAGCACCATCTGGTAGCTCCAGCCTCTTGTGTATCTGAGTGGCGTTAGTTACGTAACCCCCCAGTGTACCCAAAGCAGTCATACACACACACACACACACACACACACATGAACACACACACACACACACATACACACATGAACACGTAAACATATGCGCTTACGCGTACATGTGCACACACACACGCACACACACACATGCACACACACGCACACCAGACAGACACTCGCTCACTCTACCCTTCAAACTCTGAGCACACTCAGCTTGATGTGTTCCCATCTCATCAGGTTTATCCTGCTAAATGAACCCGTGCACAGCTTTCACTCTGGTGATACACGTCACAAACTGCACAGTAGCAATACTATATAATACCACTGCACAGTGTTCACAGACTGCACTGTAGAACGGCATCAGTGCCCAAATCACAGACCAAATACCGATGGCTGTCTATTTCAAACCATCACAGACCTCAGTACAGGTCTGCCCCTCTGTGCTGTGGTATCATGGCGTGATAGACTGATTACAGTTCAGTTAAATTCCACTGAAGGGTTAGCTTGTCATTAATCCTTTCCCCCCACACTGAATTCCCATGCCTCGAGTCGTCGGAATGATCATTATAAACGCATTTAATAAGCAGGGAACTTTAAATAGTCCCAAGCACGCTTTTCCACTATATCACGAGAGAAAACCCACAGCTCCCACTGCAAAACAACCCCCTACCACATCTAAATCACTCCACAGTGTGCCTTTCAACGCCGAACTGTCACTGCCTGTGTTTCTGGCAGGCTTCCGTCATGGGAGAATGCAACACTAATAGGGAGAGAAAAGGCCGGGGTGGATTTGACATTCGATTCCGAATGGGAGCGGAGTCCCTTCAGCAGCCGTGGTAATGACGAAGAATAGAACCTTGCTGTGGTGAAAGGCAATAAGATTGGCTCCTTGGACGCCGACCAAGGGATTCCTCTCGTCTTTCCGTCGACGAGAGCCAAAACCCGCCAGCCAGCCGCTTTGATAACTGTCTCTTCTCTCCCCCTCGGTTGGCGTCACCTCTGGTTTCTCGGCGCGTCTGCCTTTGCGAGGAGGTAATTCTCGAGTTGTCATGACTGCACCGCGCCGAGTCTTTCTTTGATTCCCCCCTCTTGTTTATTTTTGGATGCGGAGACGGGGATTCTGGGAGGCTGGGTGTATGGTGGCGCGTCTCAGCATCAGTGGAGCATCCGTGGTGAGACACAGGCGAGTGGTTTCGGCGCTGTTTGGTTGAACTCCTGGTAACCTCGCTCGAGAAGTGGGGCAGCCGCCCTAGGGATGGCATCCCACTCTCCCTTTCTCTCTGTGTCTCTCTCTCTCTCTCTCTTTTTGATTGAGGCTCAAGAGCGTACGCTGATGGAAGAGTGATTGGTGGGAGATTTAAGATTTTGGCTGGCTGGGGTAAACTAATGGAATTTTGGTGATTGGGAGAGAGAGACTGAGAGAGAGAGAGAGAGAGAGTGAGAGAGAGTGAGAGAGCGATAGAGAGAGGGATGCTGCTGTCAGGGGTATGAGTGGAGTTAATCCTGCCGTGGCACAAGCTGTTGCCATCTTCTCACAACCACTATCCCAGCGGTCTCCAGCCTAATACAACACTGTGTCCTGGTAGTACAGTCTTAATATCTGATTTATTCTGGAGTGCTTAATATATCTGAACCCCTTGATATTTTTGTCAAGCAGCAGATTAGAGCCAGTGCCAGTATCTGACTAATGCACCAATTTCCATGACAGCAGATGTGTGCAGCTGTATCAGGAAACGAAAGAATGGATACACCAGGAAAAATGCACAATTATCTTTAAACAGGCTTGTCATCAAAGGGCGTTTTTCCTGATTGGAGATATTCTCGCTGAACTGGCAACAAAGGCTGCTTTGTTGTTGTTATTACAGCATTAACCCTGAACGTATAAAGCACAAGTGATCTCCAGGCATTTCAGCCATCGGCACTCATGTCATGTCAAGAGTAATTCCCCACCGCTGCAATGTGAATGTTAATGCCATCATATATCCGCTCTCGGAATATTAATGCCATCGTATAGCAGCTCTCAGAATATTAATGGAATTGGCAAGAGAATACACACAATTGATAACCACATTGCTCCCGCTAGTTAGCTAGCCATTTAACTTTATAATTCTCAAAGAGGCCAGGCTCAATCGCCTCTCTGCCTGTCTATGGCTTTCTCCCCCTCCTTCCCTGTCTTTTCTCTTGTTCTGTCTGTTTCCCTCCACCCTCCTCTCTCTCTCACTCTCTCTCTCTCTTTCTCTCGCTCGCTCGCTCTTTTCTTCCCTATTCTCTTGCTCCTTCCCCCCCCAGCAAGGTACAGCCGTTGCCATGGCAACGGGTGCCAATTGTGTTGCAACAAAAGAGCGGGCTTTCCTGCTCCCGGGAGGAGGTCCTTCAGCGCTGCCCTACGACCTCTCCGCATGCACACCCCCCCCCCCTCCTCTCTCCCTGACGCGGGGGCCGTTGATGCATCCACGGTTGCCATGGCAGTCAGCGTGGAATGGCAGAGAATTAAGGGCAGGGACGAATGACAGACAGACAGAGAGAGAGAGAGATAGATGAAGCGAGAGTGGGAAAAAGGATGAGTCACTGGAGGATTAAAAAATGATAATGATTGTTCGACCTTATCTATTCAGATTGCCTCCGCTGTCTTTGTGTTGTTTTCACAAAAGGCTCCCTGGCAACATTATATCCACATTATGTTATCTTTTTCTAATATGTCATTAGCCTATTTGTATTGTATATGTCTTCAAAATTCAGTTTTAAAACATGAACATGACAACTCATCTGAACTATTGGCTTTACTAAGCCATCATGCCTTCAAAAGGAATTCTTCAGTAGCCTCCACGGCCTTCAGATCTCCGAGCTGTAGCGCTCGCACATGTGTGAGAGTCAGAGTGAATGAGCATTAGCCCCATGCAGCCCTGCACCATAGCCTTACAGAGAGAGAGAGAGAGAGAGAGAGAGAGAGAGGAGTGAGAGAGAGAGGACAGAGAGAGGAGTGAGAGAGAGAGGAGAGAGAGGACAGAGAGAGGAGTGAGAGAGAGAGGAGTGAGAGAGAGAGGAGTGAGGGCTTTTTTGTCTGAGGGGGGATGGTGTGTGGGGGGGGGGCAAAAGAAGGCTCAATAATACACCTCATCGCAGGGGGGATCTGAAGCAGCAGGAAGACCAAACCCCTGGCAGACAGCAGCTGTCTCCTAGCACATCCCGCTGTACAGTAATCCCCCTCCCAGACTCAAGACGGCCCGTGTTTGGGGAGAGGCGGCTTTAGAGCCGCACACCGACTGCACCACAGGTCACAAGGGCTCGTGCGGCAGGAGCCAGTGGGCTGCAGGGAGGAGGAAGGGATTCTAGAATGACATTGAGCTTCTAAAAGCCAGATGTATTCAGATGAGTAATCTGCAGTAATACACTTTAGTTAGCACTAAGTTTTAATTAACAGAATGTGATACATTTCCATTGCTAATGCTGTAACAGTGTAAACAGTAAATCGGGAGCCATTCCACGTAAATTGAATACATGTACAGTAACTTATATTATATTATATAAAATATATATATATTAACACTATATTAACTGCCCCCCTGTATTAACCTCATAGCTGAAGAAGTTTTGCAAAATCGATGTATAAGCCGCGGGTAATAGTCGGGAAATGACGGTATATAAAATAAAATAAATGTACATGACTACATGACTAGGGTTGCAGCGGTAGACCCACATCATACCAACTCTGTATACCAATGAAACCATGATATTTATAATATCGGTTATAATATAATGCCACAAAAATCTCTGTTACTGTGGTAGCCCTAAACATGACCTCTAAGGGTCATCCCCTTAGGCCCTGGCACATAAAGCCACAAATGACCGTCCCCAAGAGAGCCCATGCGAATTCAGTTCCTATACATCCGCGGAACCACTTAACCACCTTCCGCCTTGCACATCCACTGAAGTGTTTCACCAGTTTGTTTATAGGGCATCTACAAGCAACGGACAATTGAGCTGATGTGTGTGCATACATATGCCCTGGGGTCTCCGGGGGAAGAGGGCAGGGGGGGGTTGGGGGGTGGCGTCCAGATGCACACATGGAGAGCTCATTAGGTCGCTACAGTGAGATCAGTATGTCAAGGGGAGGGGGTGTTAAATGCAATGAATGTCACTGGACTGACGGTGGGGGAAAAATATTGGAAAACAGGACAGTGTCGTCCTGTCGTTTGTGCAAGTTTGTTTGTATGTTTGGCAGAGAGGAGTGAGTGTGAGAGTGAGTGTGAGTGTGCGGCTGATGGGAGTGGGGTGGATGGGACGGCTGAGCGCATGTGTGCACAGGAGCAAGTTAGTGACGGTGTGTGGGTATGTGTGCGTGCAAGTGGGTGAGAGGAATCCAGTGGGCATGAAAGCGTGTGTGTGTGTGTCCGTGCGTGTGCAGTATGTATTTTTGTGAATGTGTGTGTGTGTGTGTGTGTGTGTGTGTGTGTGTGTGCGTGCGCGCACATGCATGAGTGAACACAAATATATAGATAGTGCTCAGGCTATGTGAATAAGTATGTGAATGCATGCATGTTTGTGCCCACATCTCTCTTTCTTTCTCTCTCTCTCTCTGTCTTTCTCAGTCTTTGTATATCTGCTTGTGTGTGTGTGTGTGTGTGTGTGTGTGTGTGTGTGTGTGTGTGTGCGAGCGCGCCAGCATGCCGTTTGATCTCGGTAATTCAATAAGGACAGCAGCAAAGGTTTGTCATAAGATCCTCTCTATTAAATTAAAGGACTGCAGCTGTGGCTTAGTGAGTGCACAAACAGGCAGGATGCCATTGGCCCTCTCATTGTCCCGGCGTGACTCGCCTGGACCGGCCGGGCCTCAGTCTTTCAGCGCAGCCCTGCAGCCAGAGGCATCGGTCTTGGACTTTGACCGAGATGAACTTCACCGTGGTTAGCGGTCTGTGACGGGCCACTTAAAGAGCCTGACTTGACAGGCCATGTCCCTCCTTTGCTTTGATGGCAGTGCAGTGACTGTTATGATAAGATAAGAGCAAAAGGGCCCTTCTCCGCTGTAATCAGATTTACATTGAATGCAATCCTGAGTGAGAATAAAGCACGGTTTGCTTGGGGGGCGGCTAAAATAAATGTAATACAGCGTTGTGATGTTTTTAGCCCGTGTTGTATCAGGTCTCACATCAGATTGTTTATTATTCGATTATAAGGACATTCTAAGCACATTGATATTGAGTGTGGCAGAAATAACGACATCAGCTGTTTTCATTGCTCACAATTGTAGCCCAGAGATGCATTTTGCGCTGACAGATCAGCAGAGAGAACTTAGGAAATATTTTATTTTGGGGAGTACATTCTGTTGTGCCAAATGGCAGTGTTGCACAGTACTGCATAGCTGACCCTAATATAAAAAGCAGGAGTGAACATGAACAGAATGATCCTGCATAGGCCAGTAAACATACTGCATGGGACATGGTCATTCACACCGTAACAGTGTGGCCTTCAAAATAATGTATCACGTAAGATCAGGTTGGACTGCCTGCGTGATCTCAAATCTGGCTGGTGCGTGATCTCAAATTCATAATTCTTTATAATTCTTTATTTAAGGATAACCCCTTGAGATGTAACATCTCATTTTCGAGAGGGTCCTTACAGTGATGACAAACAAAAAGACAATAAAGAGCAAGTACCATACATGATTCCAGACACACAAGAACAAGGACACTCACACACTCACACACCAACGCACTGTCCAACAGTGCTCCCCAAAGTTAGCCCCCCAAATCTGGCTGGTGTTTTCAGTTAGGCAATCTTATGCATATATGGCGTGATATGATGGTTAATTCCGAATTTGTATGGTTCAGAGTTGTGAAATCCATTCCCATAGGAACTCACAGGGCATCAAAACCGCAGCGTCTGAGAAATCAATTACTCCTGTCTCCTGCTCTTTGGCAGGGGTGTAAATCTGCTGGAAGAATGCAGAAATATGCTGTGTTAAATATGGATTAGGCGCACACAACGCATCACGGCATCAGGGTCCCTTTGTGTGCAAATGGCCAACCCTAACATGCATTCTAATCCTATTTTATAGGCTGAGGGGAGGCATTCTAGAGTCAGCATGTGTGTGTGTGCGCGTGTGTGTGTGTGTGTGTGTATGTGTGTGTGTGTGTGTGGTGTGTGTGTTAGTGCGTGTGTGTATGCGTGCATGTGTGTGTTAGTGTGTATGTGTGTGTGTGTGTGTGTGTGTGTTAGTGTGTGTGTGTGTGTGTGTGTGTGTGTGCGTGCGTTCGTGTGTTCATGAGTGTGTGTATGTATGTAGGCGGGAAGCAGATTCAGGGCACAAATGAATGCAGAAAGCTGAGCATGTCTGTTATGACAGGTGCTAAGACACTCAGGCGAAGGCATCCACTGCAGCTGACAGCAGCCTTCATGTCTCTATTGGAAAGAGGCGGCTAGGAGTGTAGTGTACTACTGTGTGTGTGTGTGTGTTTTGGTTGGTTTGTCGGTTAGTTGATGTGTGTGTTTGTGTGTGTGTGTGTGTATGTGTATGTGTGTTTGTGTGTATGTAGATGCATATACAACAACACAACAAGAGGAGCATAGCCCCCCCGCATTGACCCATATTGGGAATGTGACGGTTGTAATAAGCAGCAGAGAAGTCTTTCCCCAACAGTGATAGCATATAACTTGATGTGTATTCTTGAGGGGAAGCCATCTACTCAGATTTGCTATTATATGTTGTAATAGTGTACTACTCTAATCTTGAACTGACACTGAATTGAACCCAAACCACTTTTGTGAAGAAAAACCCCAATCCACAACTTTCACTTCTCACAGCACTCTTCACAAGAGGCTCTCGCTGTGTTTGGAAGCCCATTTGGCATAGCACATATTACCCATAATCCTCTGATGGTGGTGGTGATGGTGTTGGGGGGGGGGGCAGCTCAGTGAGTAGTATTTCATTTAGCTCATCTTCCAAAAATTGGAACGGGCAAGCTCATCGACCCCTCCCAGTGCCCCCTCGACAAACTGCTGTCACAAAGGCCGTCCCCCTGCAGGAGGTGGTGGGGGGTAGTTTGTGGAGGGGGACGGGGGTAGTTGTCTAGGCCTGGTATGGAGCTGCTCTCCCTCCCCCACATAGAGAGGGTAGAACAGGGTGAAAGGGGGGTGAGGTGGGGGATTTACATATTAAAGCTCTGCTCAGCAGCTGCCCCTGCCATATACCCCCTTCTCTTACCCCCTCTCACCCCCCACCCCCTCACCCCACCCACCCACCCTCAGCCTCCTCACCTCCCTCTCTTCCAGCGTCTTCTACTGATCTGGAGTCAGGTTTCCGTGGCCGCAGCGGCATATCAATCTGCACCGAACTCTCGCTCTCAATTAGGCGCACAGCGCTGTCTTGAGGTCAGCTGAGAAATGGAAAATGGAAAGTGTGTTTGACGGAGAGGAGAGGAGAGGAGAGAAAGGGAGGTGATGTGGGGTGGGGGTGGGGGAGGGGGAGTGACCTAACTGCAATTGTACATTTGCCCACCCACTATACACCCCCCTCCCCACCACACACACAGCACACACACAACACACACAGGACCCCCCTTTCCGTGTCATGTTGGGTTCAGAGAGTTGAATTGGGTGTGGTTATGATGACCGTGAGGGTGGAGTCCAGTGTCCAGTTACAGGGTGGGGCCCACTGTATTGTGCCTGCTGACCGCAGTGAATGTGAAGTCAGTGAGCCCTTTTCATGGTCGTTTATCTGTGGCGTATTATGTAACGTCGTGAGTTTATGTAAGTGTGTGAGTAAACACAGTGATGGTGCGTTGCACGGTGGCGTGTGAGTGAGTGTCAGCTGGCTGGGGATTTGTGGTTATCTAATTCCACAGGCAGCATAATGGCTCTGGACCTGGTGCAGCTACGCATAATGATAAACATTAAACAGAGCAATTACATTTCCACAGAGGCCATTATTCAACCTCAGCGCCTACAGAACGATTGGTTGAAAGAGTGAGCTTCTGTCCCTCTGGGTATGAGTTCACACCTCCTCCATTCAAAGAGGCTGTTCTTGAGAACAGTAACACAATATGCAATGCGATAGGCCTGCATCGTTTCTTTCCCAGCCATCGGGCGGGTTTCGAGTTTCCGTCTGACCCCCTCAGACTCTGGTCGTGCCGCGACTCTGTAAAATGTCCTTGATGTGTCTGTTTAACCTTTAACCTTTGACCTCTCTGTCTGCCCCCCTCCCCTGCCCCCTCAGCCCTTCCACCCCATGGTGAACCTGGAGTGCTCGCCCGACCTGCGGACGTTCCTCTGCGCCCTCTACACGCCCGTGTGTACCGAGTACGGGCGCATGACGCTGCCGTGCCGGCGCCTTTGCCAGCGTGCCCGGGCCGAGTGCCGCCAGCTCATGGAGATCTTTGGCATCACCTGGCCCGAGGAGATGGAATGTGAGAGGTGAGGGAGGGAGAAGCTTCTGGAAGCCGTTGCAGAACTTGATGCAGACAAATGATGCCTAAAAATAGGGATACAATGTAAAATGACGCACTACAGTGATCTCGGCGTTAAAAATGTCAGGGGATTTCAATTCATGTACATCTTGTGCTTTATGTCTTTGGAACGTACTACTTAAACACACCATAAACACACCAGATAATCATGCTAAATAAATATATCAGATGACTATGATATACGTACAGTACAGTATATTTAAACATGTTAATATGTCATATAATCATCATTAACATAGCTTTGTGTATGGCACCTTGCCCAGTTTCTCATTATCTTTGTGTGTGTGTGCTCGTGTATGTGTGTGTGTGTGTGTGTGTTTGTGTGTGTGTGTGTGTGTGTGTGCGCGTCTTCTGACCTCCCCCAGGTTCCCAGACTGCGAGGAGTCGTACCCGCGGAGCGCCGACCTCCTCCCCAGCTCGTCGGCGACGTCGGAGCCCCCGGCCCCGGTGCAGCGCGACTACGGCTTCTGGTGCCCGCGCGAGCTCAAGGTGGACCCGGGCCTGGGCTACTCCTTCCTGGGCGCCCAGGACTGCTCGGCCCCCTGCCCCAGCATGCATTTCCACCGCGACGAGCTCCTCTTCGCCCGCTACTTCGTGGGCGTGGTGTCCATCGTGTGCCTGTCGGCCACGCTCTTCACCTTCCTCACCTTCCTCATCGACATGGCGCGCTTCCGCTACCCCGAGCGGCCCATCGTCTTCTACGCCGTCTGCTACATGATGGTGGCGCTCATCTACTTCCTGGGCTTCCTGCTGGAGGACCGCGTGGCGTGCAACCCGGCCAGCCCCGGAAGGTTCCGGGCCGCCACCGTCACCCAGGGCTCGCACAACAAGGCCTGCACGCTGCTCTTCATGGGCCTGTACTTCTTCACCATGGCCGGCGGCGCCTGGTGGGTGGTGCTGACGCTCACCTGGTTCCTGGCCGCCGTGCCCAAGTGGGGCAGCGAGGCCATCGAGAAGAAGGCGCTCATCTTCCACGCCGCCGCCTGGGGCCTGCCGGGAATCCTCACCGTCACTCTGCTGGCCCTCAACAAGGTACGTTACGTACGCGTCGCGTCGTGTTTCATGTTCATTTCGGGTTTGTAAATGTAAAATGTATTGTTGCTAAATGTGTAAGTGGCTTTGGATAAAAGGGTCAAATAAATTAATGAATGTGAATGCGGTAGACCCTTTCAGCAAGAAAAACGAAAACAATGCTTCAACGTTTTATTTTGTTCCCAAACTACTACTGCTGCACTAAGATAGCATAATTATGTAAAACTTTTATCGTAAAACAAAACGTTAGACGTTTTAGAACGTCGCAGCTCATCTCGTTGCCAATCTTCTTCTTTTATGTGGTGGTTGGCAACCAGCTCTTTGTTGCATTATCGCCACCATCTGGACTGGAGTGTGGATCAAGGGTTCAATCTACACTGTCTTAAATTCTGTTTATTAACCCAGTTTCCCTCAAAAAAGAAAACAAAAAATGAAAACAAATATCACCAGAGTCTTTTTGAGATATATCATGTAAATTTAGTGTCATCTGGTTTTCTCCAAGTTTTGAAACCAATCTTTGTCCTTCGTTGCCAATCTCTGGTTTGAACCCCGCTTTAGGTGGAGGGCGACGGCCTGAGCGGCGTGTGCTTTGTGGGCATGTACGACGGCGTGGCGCTGCGCTGGTTCCTGCTAGTGCCGCTGGGCGTGGACGTGGTGCTAGGCGTGGCGCTGCTGCTGGCCGGCATCGCGGCGCTCAACCGTGTGCGCATGGAGATCCCGCTGGAAAAGGAGAACCAGGACAAGCTGGTCAAGTTCATGATCCGCATCGGCGTCTTCTCGGCGCTCTACCTGGTGCCGCTGCTCACCGTCATCGGCTGCTACCTGTACGAGCACAGCTACCGGCCCGTCTGGGAGACCAGCTGGGTGCAGGAGAAGTGTCGGCACTACCACATCCCCTGCCCTTACCAGGTGAGACCTCTACCACATCCCCCATCCCCACATCCACCGCCCTTACCAGGTGAGACCTCTACAACATCCCCCATCCCCACATCCCCCGCCCTTACCAGGTGAGACCTCTACCACATCCCCCATCCCCACATCCCCTGCCCTTACCAGGTGAGACCTCTACCACATCCCCCATCCCCACATCCCCTGCCCTTACCAGGTGAGACCTCTACCACATCCCCCATCCCCACATCCCCTGCCCTTATCAGGTGAGACCTTTACCACATCCCCTGCCCTTACCAGGTGAGACCTCTACCACATCCCCCATCCCCACATCCCCTGCCCTTATCAGGTGAGACCTTTACCACATCCCCTGCCCTTACCAGGTGAGACCTCTACCACATCCCCCATCCCCACATCCCCTGCCCTTATCAGGTGAGACCTTTACCACATCCCCTGCCCTTACCAGGTGAGACCTCTACCACATCCCCCATCTCCACATCACCTGCCCTTACCAGGTGAGACCTCTACCACATCACCTGCCCTAACTAGGTTAGACCTCCTCCACATCCCCACATCACCTGCCCTTACCAGGTGAGACCTCTACCACATCCCCCATCCCCACATCCCCCACACTAACCAGGTGAGAGCTCTACCACATCCCCAGATCCCCCATCCTTACCAGGTGAGACCTCTCCCACATTCCCCACCCTTACCAGGTTAGACCTCCTCCACATCCCCACATCACCTGCCCTTACCAGGTGAGACCTCTACCACATCCCCCATCCCCACATCCCCCACACTAACCAGGTGAGAGCTCTACCACATCCCCAGATCCCCCATCCTTACCAGGTGAGACCTCTCCCACATTCCCCACCCTTACCAGGTTAGACCTCCTCCACATCCCCACATCCATTTCCCTAACCAGGTGAGACCTCGCCCACATCCCCACATCACTTGCCCTTACCAGGTGAGACCACTTCCACATCCCCTATCAAACCAAATGAAGAGCTGTCTTACACAACACCAACACATCCACTTGTGCTTATTGCCACATCCTGTCACTACCGAGTGAGATCTGTCATTGTGTCATTTGTTCAGATAGCACCCATATCCTCTGTCCACTCCACGATCACATTCCCTGCACCAGACCTGGATCAGTATGGCGGCAGTCTATGAAACTGTCAGTGCCTTCATGCATAAAAAATGGAGTACAGAGGCCCCTCTCAGAGAGGAGAGTCAGCTCCGCCTGGCTTCATTTCATCTTCCTCGGCCCTCAGCACACAAAGGACCTTCTTGTTCATGTCAGAGGGAAGAGAAGCTGTCACACTAACTTGTCTAGCTATTCTACTCCGACGCGTTCAATTCAATTCAGCGGTTTTCAATCCGATTCAATGCCATTCTTGTTCAATTCTATTCCATTTCGTCTCCCTCTGCACTGCATTGTGTAAAAATGCTATTTGTTCCCAGCAGTGGAGTTTCATTACTGCGGATTAGCCAGCCGTGCGTCTTCTGCTCCAGTGTGTTTGAGTGCAGATAAATGGGGGTTTAGTTAGCTCGCTCTGCAGGGGAGCAGGCAGGGCGCTCTGTAGCTAACAGCCTGGAGCCAGCCAAACTCCCATTCTCCGCCATCAATCTTAAATTATTAAGCATCTCCCTCCTGTGTGTGTGTGTGTGTGTGTGTGTGTCTGCGCACCTGCTCATTGTGTCTCACTCTGCGACAGACGGTAGACTGTGCTGGTTTCATATGGAGCTCTGTGTGTGTGTGTGTGTGTGTGTGTGTGTGTGTGTGTGTGTGTGTGTGTATGGATTGGATGTCCAGAAGGTTATGAAATGTGTGTGTGTGTGTGTGTGTGTGTGTGTGTGTGTGTGTGCACAAGTGAAGTGTGTGTTCTGTATATGTGTATGCTCTTGTGAAAAAGGCATATGGTGTGAATGCTCGTGTTTACGTGTGTCTCTGTGCGTGGGTGTGGTATGCTAGTTGTCTCGATGGAAACCCCGTTGTGGATGCCAAGCCTCCGAGCACTTGGGCAGAAACAATCTGATGAGTTTTAAGTGCTGCTCCATTTCCTCCAGACCAGAACAGCCTGGAGACAGAGCCGTGAGGAGCACGGGGACCGCCGGGTTGTTCTCCGCGGCCCCTTTAAAGCTTTCATAGGCCGATCATGTTGTATGTATTCATATTTGTTCATCTGTTTATGCTGTAGGCCGTGTTATGGCATGTGCTACTGCACCGTCCTTGTCTAGTTGCCAGATCCTGATTACCAGGCTCTTGTCGAGGTGGAAGCTTCTAGAAAAATGGATCCATTTCTATCCAGATGTTGCAAAGTCAACAAAATGTCTCAATTTCTTTTCTATATACAGTATATAGATATGTTATATATATTATAGTATATTCTTTCTAGTTTATCTGTGCCAGTGAAAATACTCACAATTTCAGTGTGATAGGCTGTAGCAAGGCTTTACCCTTATCAAAGGAAGACTATGCTAAACATTACCTAAATATCCATAAGCATACTGAATTTGTAATACTCAACACTTCCAGTTAAGTGAGTCTGTTCCCTTCAAGCAATCATTAAGACAGTAACTCAACTGCATGATTGCACTGAAGTTAGTCAAAACATCATATGGTCCACCCTAGACTCCTCCTCTATTCATAGGACTGCCATAATGTGCAAGAATCACCCAAGATCTTATTTTTGGCCGTGCAACTGTGCAAAAAAGCCTAACAGTAACAGCAGCCCATATTCCCTCTCCCTGTGGTTCATCAGAGGAGAGTGCAGACGCAGTCAGGCAGCGTAGCGCCAACAGTGTTGTGCAGAGCAGCTGCTGGGCTATTTACAGTCCAGCAGCGTTAGCGTAGCCGCACGTCCCTGACACAGCGATGGGCAGCAAAGATGAGGAGAGGAGCCCAAATTGGGAAGGACAGGCAAGGAGAGCCTCCGCAAAGGGAAGTCAGCATCGGCATGATGCTGGGATATGTCGGAATAATGTGTGTGTGTGTGTGTGTGTGTGTGTGTGTGTGCCTCAGGCTGATATGAACAACTAATGAGGCCATCTTTTTTGCTGTGCATTTGTGATGAAAAGCGAGGGCTCAGGATGCATCATGATTGTGTGTGTGTGTGTGGGCGTGCGTGCTTGCGTGTGTGCATGTGTGTGTGTGTGTGTGAGTTTTGGGCCTACTACTCATTACTTGATGTATGTCTGTATCCCTGTTCAACTTCGGAGTATTTGGAGGAAGGAGAAAATGGCTGACAGTCAGAGAAAGGGCTCAGGTGCTCTCCGCACAGTTGGGAGTAATGAGAGAGAGCGAGAGAAAGAGAGAGAGCGAGAGAGAGAGAGAGAGAGAGAGAGAGAGAAGGAGAAGACAAGGATAGACAGACACTGTGTTGGCTGCTGTTCTGTTTATGCCTTGAGCAGGGAGCAGTGAGCTGCACAGAGATGAATCATAAACACACACACACACACACACACACACACACACACACACACACACACACACACACATACACGCACACACTGTCTTTATTTTCACTCTCTCTCTTTTCCCTCACACACACACACACACACACACACACACTCACACACACATTTGAATAGCCCAGAGCTTCATCACACACAATGCACACGCATCCCTGCACAAACATACAAACACACTATCATCCAGCACAGCTGATTACTAATCGTCTTTGAAGTTATTTGAGCAGATGTGTAGCTCACCGTGAGGCTACGCACAGTCATGTTTTATACATTTTATACCTCCTCCGTATGGGGTAGAAGACACATTACCCTTTACTCTACCTCTCTCTCTCTCTCTCTCTCTCTCTCTCTCTTTTTTTTCTGTCTTTCTCATATATACACGTTTGTTTTGCAGACAAATGTCAGCCCAGGCAGAGCTGTCATCCATATTGTCTAAGTTCTCAAGAAACCTTATTTTTTTTCTACTCAACCTACTTCTGTCACTGCCTGCGTCTGGGTTCCGCTCTCTGTGTCTTACTCTGTGCCTCACACACACAAGGACACACACACACACACACACACACACACACACACACACACACACACACACACACAAACAAATGTTATCTTCAGTCTTCCAACTAAGCTTCTGTGTGAATCCATCTCACACCAGTTCAGATGTCAGTTCGACAGTGCTGTCACTAGTCCTTCCGTTTGACCCCTAACCCTCCCTCCTCTCCCCCTGTGACCCCAGGTGAAACAGACCAGCCACCCTGACCTTGCCCTGTTCCTCATCAAGTACCTGATGACTCTGGTGGTGGGCATCCCGTCCGTCTTCTGGGTGGGCAGCAAGAAGACCTGCTTCGAGTGGGCCAGCTTCTTCCACGGCCACCGCCGGAAAGAGTGAGTTCCCCTCTTCTTATGTGTTCATCGTTGAGTGTGCGTTTCTCAGGGTCACTCAGGGTCATGCCTGCAGTAGGGTGTACATTTCAAAAAAACATTATTTTTCAAGGTGGTGGTTATTTTGACACCACAGATGAAGGAAGACCCAGTCATACCAATGGTAGGAAAAATCAGGAGCATTTTATTTGCAGTGATGCACATCAAAGGAGAGCCATCATGATTTCACCAAAAGATCCACCAGCTGTTCTAACTAGACAAGGAAATAGTTGGGGTTCTTAAGCATCCTTCCAGGCTGGTCATCCCATCTTATGTGGACCTGGCAATCTGGAGCAGATAACGACAAGCGCAGGGGATATGCACCCCATGTAGAACTGTGAAACTGCAAAACCATGATACCCATTCTTATCTCTAAACACAGATATACACAGGGACAGTACAAGGGCAGGATTAAATAAAAACAGTCTCATATCTCATATGTGTAAAAACACCTAACAGAAACATCAGGACATAAACCACTTATGAATATAAAAATCGTTAGTTCTGAATCCAACACTCTCAAAGAGTATACACATAATAAACTATTATGCTGATTTTTCAGTCAGTGTGTGTGTGTGATATTTGAGAACAAATACGCAGATGCTGGACGTATTGCATCTTATATGATATCACATTGCATCACATAGACGTAGCACACAGAGTTATCTCATGCTTGAATAACACGAAGCTGTGAAAACAAGTGTTTGTTTTCATGTCTACTCTACTCAGTCCTTGTTTGGAATTTTAATTAGTATTTGTGCTGCCCCTGGGATTTAACCTCTGGTTTTTGCATTTTAAGTCGGATGCCCAAGTTGTGGCTGTACATGTAGGCGAGAATAAAAACAGAGGTCAGTGTAGACTGTGAGCATGGACACATCATCATTTTATCAGTCCAGTGGGCAAGCCAACGCTCCACTGCACTTGTCCACTCGCATCTCACAGCGTGTGGAAACGTCACAAATAATAGATCAGCCCCAAATTTGTAAGACAACTGTTATGATCGCTGTCCAGATGGTTTATGTCTTTGGGTCATTAGCAATAAAATGTCGAAAGGTGTTGACACAGAATATTGTTTTGCTAGGCAGCCAGGCAAGTTGTCTTCCCCTGTAGTATGCACAATATTGTCCATGTAGTTGTATTTGGGTGATTGATTGGCATATTATCTCTATGTATTGTATATGTTTTTATTCTGAATGTTCTATTTACACTTGTACCTGTATTTTTCACAGTGGTTGGTTAAAGAGTGTAGTATAGAGTAGTATGTTTTTGTTTTTGTTTGTAGTTTGTCTGCTGTGTTGTAAGTCTGCACTTATGTTGTAGTGATAGTAGTGTGTTAGTAGTGTGTAGTGTGTGTAAATATTTAATATACATAGATATGTATTATAGCTGTATGTAGCGTTAGGTCGGTTTCTACCAAAGCTTCGTATCCGACTGTGAACGTCAAGTTACCCATTCATCTCTATGGGAACCTCCGTGAACTCCAGTTACGGGCTCTCATGGAGGATTCCATTCAAACCAATGGGCAACATGGTGGACACAGTCTCAGTGTCGTGCACAAAGCTTTGGTGTAAAACCAGCCTTAGTATATCTATAGGCTATACAATACATACAGTAGTTTAGTAGAATGTGTGAGTGAGTTTGTAATGGAACACAGTTGTGGTACATTTGTCCTGTTGTGTGTAGCAGGAAGTGGTTGTACAGTTGCAGAGCTTTAGACTCAGACGTTGGGTGTGTGAGTGTGCTGTACTACAGTATGTGCAGTGTGCAGTGTGGGGCAGTGATGGTGAAACGGACTCCCTCTCTGCACTCACACCCCTCTCCCCTGTAATCAGCGTGTTAACCCCGTCTCCCACCCCCTGCTCCACGCACTCCTCCCCTCTCGCCTGCTCCCCCCCGGCTGCCCCACTGGCCGTCTTCCCTCTCTCTCTCCCCTCACTCCTGTGCCTCTCCCTGCCCTCCCTGCCCTCCCTGTTCCCCTCCCTGTCCATCTCTCCATCCTTCTCTCACACGCCCATGCCCTCCCCTTCTTCGGCCCCCAGTAGCATGGTGAAGGACAGCCAGCAGGGCCTCCAGGAGCCGGACCTGTCCCAGCTGCTGCTGCGCGAGCCCGGGCCGCCGGTGGTGCGCAAGTCCCGGGGCACCTCCACACAGGGCACCTCCACCCACGCGTCCTCCACGCACCTGGCCATGCTGGACGAGCCGGCCAGCGGCAGCACCAGCCGGGCGGGAAGCGTCCGCAGCAAGGCCAGCAGCCACCCCGGCAGCCAGCGACGGGCCAGAGACGGCAGGTAGGAGAACAGCATAACGTCATCAGCATATAGTCATCAGCATAAACAGACACACAGAATAGAGCAATGCGGCACACTAGTATGCTGATTTTTCAGTCAGTGTGTGTGTGATATTTGAGAATATATATATACGCAAATGCTGGATGTATTGCATCTTATAGGATATCACATTGCATCACATAGACGTGGCACACAGAGTTATCTCACACTATTGTGTACACTGTACAATAGCACAGAGTACAAGCCACTAGAACCTAGAATAGATCTATAGTATATAGTACAAAAATAACACTGTGGATGTGTACAGCATAGCATAGCATAGCGCAATTCAGCAAAGAACTGTGTATGACCGTATGGTTGTCTTTCTGCCCATATTTAGCACTCAGGTCATATTGATCAGTTTGACACCTACTGACAACAAAAGAATTCTCACAGTTCCAGGGTACTAAACATTGCACATGTCTGTGCTTTTGCATTTGTGTGTGTGATCAGGATCACAGCCACCAGTTTCCGCAGCCCAGAGGAGCGACTGCCGTACGGCAGCATGCCCCGTCTCATCGACCAATCGCGTCACTGCAGCACCACCCGCCTGGAGAGCCAGTCGAGGCATGGCAGCACCCAGCGGCTGGATAGCCAATCACGGCAGGGCAGCACACGGGACCTCAGCATCACCACGCAGGCCGTCCAGAGCACGCCCGGCAACGGTATCCATCGAGTCGTCGAGGAGGACGGGGCCACAGCCTGAGTAGCAAAAGACCATTCTCTTCAAGATGGGAGAAGAATGAGCCAATGACTTAAATATGAACATGGACATTTGGATACTGGGCTTAGAATCCTCAGCCCACATTTTCTCCAAAGTTCCTCTTTCCTATCAAGACTTGGAAAACAGGGTGGGATGTAGACTTGCAAAAACCCAAAGTGACTGAGAATGACACAGTGGGATTTTTTTATAGTCGGTACAAAGCAGAGATACAGGACGGTACTTAATATGATTACAGGAGGAATGTGAGTTTATGCCCATCCAGAGAGTGAGGGAAAGAGAGAGAAAGAGAGAGAGAAAGAGAAAGAGATAGGTGTTGGGATTGCAGGATGTCTCTTCAGTGCAGCAGACTACAGCTCAGGGTTTAGGTGTAGTGTTAATGTACTGGGCACAAGGTACTACCGAGCTTTTTTCGCAAGCTACATCGATTCCACGCATACGGTACCGTACAGAGCACTGAGGAGGAACCGCAGACAGGCCACCCTGGAGTGGCTAACAGGAACACATGCTGGTGCGGAGACCTTCATGTGGACCCAAAGTTTGACCTCTACTACGCTCTCCTGCCCTCCAGCTGTTTATTCGCAGGTTCCGACACTCATGCGGGTGCCCGTTGGTCTCTGCTGGATGGGACATGTTTTTTTTTTCCGTTGCACTTCCAACTAAAAATGGTTCATGTGTGCTTGTGGCGAGCCTCCTTGCAAAACAATGGGGCTTGTGTTGCTTTATGCGTTGTCTTAATTGGATTTTGTGAATTAGCATTTCAAGGGTCAAAATTGCTGTGTCTCAAAGCTGCAAGTAGAGCGAAATTCCAAACAACACTTCATTTATGGAACTGTAGCATAGATAGTGTTCAGAGTTTTTTCAGGGCCAAGTCCTTGAACTAGGACACCTTTCATTTGAGTACTTCTATGCCCTTCCTCTTAGTATTAAGTACTTTTTAAAAAGTAGGGAGAAGTTTAGCACTGTTTTCGAATAGTTGCATTGAATGTGTATAGATGTAAATGTTCTGTCTTTGTTTTCTGGGCAAATGTGAAATTTGTAATAAACCATGATTTTGTAAGTGTGACGAGGAGGATTTCCTTCCTGCTGTATTAAATGAAAGCACAAACATGGTAAACATCAAGAACAACAACTGGAGTCACATCTTTAATATCCCTCCGCTTTTATTGAATTACATCGGAGTCAGGTTAATATAATAATTTCTCCACAAACATGTGGCGGCCAGTTTCATACATTATTCGGTTGACCTACCACCTTAAATATCTCTGTGCAAAAAAAAAAGAAAAAAATCTACCTGTGTTGGACAACCCTCATAGAACCTTGCCCAAAGCTCATCACTTGAGTGAATTTAATTTTTGCGTAACAGTATAACAAAACCGAACCCCAAGAAATGATTACACCTATGACATGCAAAAAAAACTGTACAACTTATTACAAGGTAATTCCTTAAAAAAAGGTGAGTGAGCGAAGACAAACTGAAGTTTCAAAGGCAATTTCTCTTCAGAACAATCCCCTCTAAAATGTCTACTGTGTCCTCTTCCAAACCAAACCCCTCCAGTCAGTGATGGCCTGCGAGCCCTTTTAAAAAAGCTCCTATAGTGTGCCACTTTAATAAAACTTCCAGATGCTGTCATTTTGGTCAAACACAGCTGCCCCTCAGAAGTACTCAGACATGCTAGTGTTAGTGGGGGTCAGACTAACCTGAGAAGGGTGCTAGTCAAAGACTTGCCATCCATTTGCCTTTTCTCCATACCTTCCATGTATGCAAGAGCTCATCTCTTCACATTCAACAAATTCTATGTATGTGGGCAGGGGAGGGTAAACATGGGCATATCTATACCCAAGCGTACAAATAGGGGCTTCAAAAGACTAATTCTACTGCATCCAGCTGGGCTTTTTGGTAACAATAAAATCATGACCATTATATGGAGTGCATTACACCCATTTATAACTGAGATGATAATGATTGTGCAGTTTTTAAAGTTTGTGTGGTAGTCCCATTTAGAAATCACAGGATTACAATAGTCATTGTTAAAGACAGTACTTCCACAACCCTCCTTTCCAGATTAGCATTGTTGACGTAATTACAAGACATTGTTTAAAAGTGGATAAAAACACAACTCGATGGATGAAAACAAACCTATATAAGAGAACTCCCCAGTTACCTTCAAGTTTATGAAAGAATGTCATTTCTTGGACAGTTTGGTCTGTTGTCTGTAGTAATGAGTTTAAGGAATGTAAATTCACATTGGTCGTCTTGGTAGAATATTAGAATACAGAGGGTTGTTATGAACAACAAAAGTGGTACATTCCGATGCCCCTCTCTTCATTCTCTTCAAACTAGAGTCTATTACTGTAGTCGTGAATATAGCTAGGTCCCATCATTTAAACATAGGTCAAACTAGTCCTTCTGCTAAGGTCCGACAAACACCTATGAGCATTCTGTCAAAAAATTCAAGTACACCAAGCCTTAACAATGCATCTGCAGTGGTCATGACAACAGTCAAAAAATTCCCACAGTGAGCAGTTGGTTTTACATAATTTTTTTTACAAGTGTCTTTTTTACAATTCTGTGGCAATTCCAAACTAACCAAACAATCTTATATAACTTTTTGTGTGGTCACGTAACATTTTTTTCCAGTTTCCAAAACTGTTGACAAGGTGAAACATCAAGATGTCTTACTTGTGCACAATGTCAGACTAGTCTAGCGCATGTGGAAGGCGATGCACATTCGGTAATATCAGTAACAATCGCTGCGAGGAAAGTTTAGCATCTGAAGTGGAAGAGCCAAAGAATTGACAGTACGTGCAAGTGGAAGGTAAACATACGGAAACATTGTAAACTGTTATGCATAATTAAAAGGTTTTCCTCCGTGACTTGACAGAGAGAGAAAAAAAACAAAACATTCCACCAGTCTGAGAATTAAATAAAAACAATTCTAAAATGCAAAAGGAACAAAAAAAAAAAAAAAACAGAAGATGCATCAAACAAAAACAGAGAAAGTGGTTTTAAAAGACAGCCTTGAGTGACTCCTCTTCTGGATATTCTCAAGAACAGAATGAGTGTCATCCCTTCTCATAGTTTTTTCCCGCTGTTCTATAATATTTTCTTATTATCATATATTATACTCTACTTTTTAATGTATGTACATCACTGGATATGTGGGCGTGTCCGTGATGCAAAGGGCTGTGCTGATTGGTCTAAAACTATAGGAAGGAGATTGACTCGCGTAAAAGTAGGAGTGGTCATTATGTTTGATATCTTGACAGGCGTCGTCCATAGCATCCCTAAGGTTCTATAGCAGGAAGACAGCAGACTGTGGGTGAATGCAGTGTATGTGTGCATGTGTGCGTCTGTCTATGTAGTTGCAATGGGTAAGTAAGTGTCAGTCCATGTTAGGCAGTTTAAGCTTTTTTTCTCTCTTGCTGATGAAACAAAGGCGTCGTACTTGCACACATCGCTGTGCTGAGGAGATAGAATGAGATGAGGTGGCATTTGTGTTGCGTTAACAGTGAAACCCCCCTTTTACTTTGGCCAGTTGGTTCAGTCTGCAAATCACAGGCCAAAGGGGTGTTGGGGGGACGCAGGTGCTGATTGCTGTCGTTTCACTTTGTGGGGTCTCAGACGGGGTAATAAATAAGGGGTTCACCCCCCAAATGATATTATGTACAGATACCATTCACAGAGTGTAAAATCTCCCCGTCTCCAACAATGGGATGCGTTGTCCTGTTGGTAGCCAAGGGACTTAAGTTCAAGACCACCAAATATGTGATTCAATTTCATCTCTGTCCCAGTTCCAGTTACAAAGCAGGTCTGTAGAAAGAGGGGCAGGGGAACTATTTTTTCCTTGCACAAACACACACTCTTGCTCACACTCACACACACAAACACACACACACACACACACGCAGACACACAAATGCGTCCATCTCGATACGCATACACACTCATAGCATAATAACAGTGGCCTCTCCCTACTGGGGGTGGCGTGGCATGGCTGGGGTGGGGGTTGCGGGGTGTGTGTGGAGGGGGGAGTGGTCTGTTAAGCGCCTTTAAGACAGAGGGCAGAGCTTGGAGTGCTATTGGCGAAGAACACAACAAGGAAGTGGGCAGGAAGGACAGTGGGAGGGGTAGGAGTTCTGTGGAGAGAGAGACAGAGAGATAGAGAGAGAGAGGTAGAGAGAGAGGTGGGGAAGGGTTATTATGGGATGGAGTTTGGGGGGTGGGTGGTGTCCAGGAGCGCGTCGTGTCCCCTCATGTGTCCCAGGCGGTGCGATCTGTGCTCTCTAAGGAGAGGGACTTGGTCTTGTGCGGGGAGGCCGGGCTTGGAGGGCTGCTGAAGGTGGAGCTGTTGGAGGCCGTGGAGTGACGCGGAGAGTCCGAGTCCTGGAGGAGGAGGAGGAAGAGGAGGAGGAAGAAAAAAAGACATTTAGGGACATTTAGTTGAGATGACACCGATAGGAGAGAGAAGAGGACAGGGAGGAAATGAAAGAAGCAGGAGACTCCACAACAACAACAACAACAAAAAGACACAGAGAACGTTCCGGAACTCCTGAAGTCTACATTCCAGGGCAGTTTGGTTGGCTAGAACCTGCCCGTTCATGGTTGTATCAAGAGTGGAAAATTGGGTTCTCAAACTTAATAGAATCCCAATACACACAGCAGACAGAGAGGACACCGGTGAAGCGTGAAATGTCTCTGCCTCATTTCATTAGCGGAGCCTTGTGGTGGTGCATGGCATGGCCTTCATCTGTTCATGCACTTCTCCAGGTAGCAACAGCTGAATACATTCACCCTGTTCCAGCTGACATGCTCTTGTCAAAACAATTCCACACACAACTGAACAGAGGGCGACGAACGCTCACTGGTTTTGCTACATCAAAGCTTTTCAACATTGCTGCATTTGTTTTTGCTTTTTCACAGACATTTTGCATTTGCCCCTGTCAGTTAAATGGCCCGGCTGTCCCTTAAATGTTTTTGTATTTATCACTTTACAGACATGACATATGCAGCAATTTCAGTTCTGGAAGATTTACCCAAATGTAAGCTTAACTTCCTTTATTTAAAAAGCTAGACAATAAGCAATATTGCACGTTTTGCCCAATTAAAAGTTGCAACATATTGTTTTTGATGTCAAAATCAGCTTCTAGGTGTACCATAATGCTCTGTGACACCAATATTTCTGTGATTCAATCTGATAATTTGTTTCCAATATTTTGTTGTTTGTTGGAAGGGAAATGCAAATTCATGCAATCAAAAACTGACAAACATTTTCACAGGAATATTGGGAAGCACTATTGTTTCAGCTTCAGCTTCACACATTATTTCTGTCTAGGGACAGTATTGGTGCACTATTTTGACACCAAAAAATACATGTTGCAGTGTCATGCTACTTTTGGAGAAAATCTCAATGTGTTGAGGGGACATGTAGAATCAGGGTACATACACATGCTTGCTTATCAATCATCTGAATTACAAGTTAACACAAGGATAGCACACACACACAGCAAGTAGCTACTTCCGTAAAGTGATATGGGTAACATACATTCACTGTGTGTGTGTATCTGTGTACGTGTATGTGTCCATGTCTGTGCGTGCATGTGTGTGTGTGTGTGTGTGTGTGTATGTGTGTGCGTGCGTGCGCGTGTGTGTGTGTGTGCTATATGTATAAACGTGTGTATGGAGACACATGCAAAGTCCACAACACTGAAGTAAAAGCTGCTCCTCTATATCCATCACTACTCTACGGCGCAACCTATCAGCACTCCTCAAGCAATCCTACTGGTTGGAGTCTCTGATGGGCATCTGGAGAAGCCAATGGGATCGAGATGGGAGCAAGGGGGAATGCAGACTGTGGATGGGAAGCTTGCCATTCCAAACACAAACCCACATATCAGAGCCACAGGTGGAGTGAAATGTGTGTGTGTGTGTATGTGTGTGTGTGTGTGTGTGTGTGTGTGTGTGTGTGTGTGTGTGTGTGTGTGTGTGTGTGTGTGTATATATATATGTGTGTGACCAGTCAACAAGCGAGCCAGCCAGCCACGGAGTCCAAGGCCTACCAGGCGATGAGCCTGTGATCACTAGGGAGGGCATGGTAGGGATGGACTGAGGGCTTTGCAATGGACAACGAGGGATTGGACGGCCAAGACAGGCAATGGGGGAGGCTTTGGAAGTGTGTTTAAGGTGTGTGTGTGTGTGGGTGTGTGTGTGCGTGTTGACTTTACCTTCATCTTACTAAGCAAGGTCCTTAAAGCTCTTTTCAGATCGGGGGTCTTCTCAGAAGGCGATACGGTCTGCCACTGAAGAGGAGAGTTAACACTTTGAGCTAACAGATACAGCGGTGGAGGTGGTGGTGGTGGTGGTGGTGGGGGAGGTAGGGGGGAGGGTGACGAGGATGGCTGGTGGTCGTGGTGTGGTGTGGTGGTGCGGCGTGGCATGGGACTCCACATGCTTGGGAGGAGGGGAGAAGGGAGGGGGGGCACATTCGGATCTTGGGGTTGGGGGGTGTGGGGGGGGGGTCAGGCCAGGGAGCAAGGAGCATCCTGGGAGCAGGGTGGGGCGAGGATGGGGTCAAAGCGTCAGACCTCAGCCCAGGTTTCTGGCCATGACATGGGGTGCCTCTCATTTAGTGTTTTATACACCCTCCCTTCCTTCCTCGATCCTCGTCCTCACTGATCTAGATAAAGAATGATGGGCCGGCAATAGTAGGATAGTCTATCCACTCCAGTGCTAGTTATAGATCAGTGGGAGAGCCCCTCGAGGATCGAGGAGAGATGTTGAGAGGCACCCATGGAGAGGAAAGGCCAGACGACACAGCCAGTGTGGAGCTGAGAGGAGGGGGAGGGTCGGAGGAGAGCAGCCCAGGTGATGTACTGTACTGTAGGAGGCTGGTCAGGAGATATTGGGGGGGGGGGGGGTTGGAGGTCAGGGCGTGAATGTAGCGAGGCCGTGTGGGAATGACAAGGCAGACGGAGGTGAGACAGGAAGTGGTTCCTGTCACTGATGAGGTGCTCTTCAAGCGAGGGTTGGTTGCCACAAAGTCTTTCAAGAATGGCCAGAAGTGCTGCCCCTCAGCCCATCAACAGCATGAAATACCAGATGTGTCATAAACCTAATCAACGACGTAATCCTGATCATCGTCTCTCATAGTTTTGCCACGTAAAATGAACTGCTCCGCAAAAAAACCCC